>NC_134321.1:25553523-25884523 GCF_964195595.1 Calonectris borealis | reverse complement strand
TCCAGCTCTGGTTTTGTTCCTCGGCCTCTAGTGCAGTTCCACGGACTCTGGTTTTGTTCCTCGGGCTCTTGTTTTGTTCCGCAGCCTCTGGTTTTGTTCCTTGAGCTCTGGTTTTGTTCCTCGACATCTGGTTTTATTCCTCGGGCTCTGGTTTAGTTACTCAGTCTCCAGTTTTCTTCCTCGGGCTCTGGTTTCTTTCCTCCAGCTCTGGTTTTTTTCCTTGGGCTCTGGTGTAGTTTCTCGGGTCCTTTTTTCTTCCTCTGGGTCTGTTTTTTTCCCTAGGGTTCTGGTTTTCTTCCTCGAGCTCTGGTTTTGTTCCTCGGGCTCTTATTTTGTTCCTCCAGCTCTGGTTTTGTTCCTCGACCTCTAGTGTAGTTCCACGGACTCTGGTTTTGTTCCTCGGGCTCTTGTTTTGTTCCTCAGTCTCTGGTTTTGTTCCTTGAGCTCTGGTTTTGTTCCTCGACATCTGGTTTTATTCCTTGGGCTCTGGTTTTTTTCCTCGGACTCTTGTTTTGTTCCTTGACTCCTGGTTTTATTCCTCGGGCCCTCCTTTTGTTCCTCGGTCTCTGGTTTTGATCCTCAGGCTCTGGCTTTCTTCCTCGGGCTCTGGTTTTGTTCCTCCAGCTCTGGTTTTGTTCCTCGGGCTCTGGTTTTGTTCCTCGGGCTCTGGTTTTGTTCCTCAAGCTCTGGTTTTGTTCCTCGAGCTCTAGTGTAGTTCCAAGGCCTCTGGTTTTGTTCCTCGGGCTCTGGTTTTCTTCCTCGGCCTCTGGTTTTAATCCTTGGGCTCTTGTTTTATTCCTCCAGCTCTGGTTTTGTTCCTCAGTCTCTGGTTTTGTTCCTTGAGCTCTGGTTTTGTTCCTCGACATCTGGTTTTATTCCTCGGGCTCTGGTTTTTTTCCTAGGACTCTGGTTTTGTTCCTCGACTCCTGGTTTTATTCCTCGGGCCCTCCTTTTGTTCCTCGGTCTCTGGTTTTGATCCTCAGGCTCTGGTTTTCTTCCTCGGGCTCTGGTTTTGTTCCTCGGGCTCTGGTTTTGTTCCTCGGGCTCTGGTTTTGTTCCTCGGGCTCTGGTTTTGTTTCTCAAGCTCTGGTTTTGTTTCTCGGGCTCTAGTGTAGTTCCAAGGCCTCTGGTTTTGTTCCTCGGGCTCTGGTTTTCTTCCTCGGCCTCTGGTTTTAATCCTTGGGCTCTTGTTTTGTTCCTCCAGCTCTGGTTTTATTCCTTGGGCTCTGGTTTTGTTCCTCGGGCTCTGGTTTAGTTACTCAGTCTCCGGTTTTCCTCCTCGGGCTGTGGTTTTGTTCCGCTGGCTCTGTTCTAGTTTCTCGGGTCCTGATTTATTCCCTCGGGCTCTGGGTTTGTTCCTCGGACTCTGGTTTTCTTCCTCCACACCTGGTTTTATTCCTCGCGCCCTCCTTTTGTTCCTGGGTCTCTGGTTTTGTTACTCGACATCTGGTTTTGTTACTCATCCTCTGGTTTTGTTCCTCGGGCTCTGGTTTTCTCCCTCAGCTCCTGGTTTAATTCCTTGGGCTCTGGTTTTGTTCCTCTAACTCTGGTTTTATTACTTGGGCTCTGGTTTTGCTCCTCTGGCTCTGGTTTTGTTCCTCCAGCTGTGGTTTTATTCCTTGGGCTCTGGTTTTGTTCCTCGGGCTCTGGTTTAGTTACTCAGTCTCCAGTTTTCTTCCTCGGGCTGTGGTTTTGTTCCTCGGGCTCTGGTTTCTTTCCTCCAGCTCTGTTTTTTTTCCTTGGGCTCTGGTGTAGATTCTCGGGTCCTTTTTTTCTTCCTCGGGGTCTGTTTTTTTTCCTAGGGCTCTGGTTTTCTTCCTCTAGCTCTGGTTTTGTTCCTCGGGCTCTTATTTTGTTCCTCCAGCTCTGGTTTTGTTCCTCGGCCTCTAGTGTAGTTCCACGGACTCTGGTTTTGTTCCTCGGGCTCTTGTTTTGTTCCTCAGTCTCTGGTTTTGTTCCTCGGGCTCTGGTTTAGTTACTCAGTCTCCTGTTTTCTTCCTCGGGCTGTGGTTTTGTTCCACTGGCTCTGGTTTAATTCCTCGGGTCCTGATTTATTCCCTCGGGCTCTGGGTTTGTTCCTCGGACTCTGGTTTTGTCCCTCGCGCCCTCCTTTTGTTCCTCGGTCTATGGTTTTGTTCCTCAGGCTCTGGTTTTCTTCCTCGGACTCTGGGTTTGTTCCTTGGGCTCTGGTTTTGTTCCTCGGGCTCTGGTTTTCTTCCTCGACCTCTGTTTTTTTTCCTAGGGCTCTGGTTTTCTTCCTCGAGCTCTGGTTTTGTTCCTCGGGCTCTGATTTTGTTCCTCCAGCTCTCGTTTTGTTCCTCGGCCTCTAGTGTAGGTCCACGGACACTGGTTTTGTTCCTCGGGCTCTTGTTTTGTTCCTCAGTCTCTGGTTTTGTTCCTTGAGCTCTTGTTTTGTTCCTCGGGCTCTGGTTTTGTTCCTCAGTCTCTGGTTTTGTTCCTTGAGCTCTTGTTTTGTTCCTCGGGCTCTGGTTTTGTTCCTCGGGCTCTGGTTTTGTTCCTCAGCCACTGGTTTAGTGTCTCAGGTACTGGTTTTGTTCCTCAGACTCTGGTTTTGTTCCTCGGTCTCTCGTTTTTTTCCTCCAGCTCTGGTTTTGTTCCTTGGGCTCTGGTTTTGTTCCTCAGGCTCTGGTTTTCTTCCTTGCCCTCTGGTTAAGTTCCTTGGGCTCTGGTTTTGTTCCTCGGGCTCTGGTTTTTTTCCTCGGCCTCTGTTTTTTTTCCTTGGGCTCTGGTTTTGTTCCTCGGGCTCTGGTTTCTTTCCTCCAGCTCTGGTTTTTTTCCTTGGGCTCTGGTTTAGTTTCTCGGGTCCTTTTTTTCTTCCTCGGGGTCTGTCTTTTTTCCTAGGGCTCTGGTTTTCTTCCTCGAGCTCTGGTTTTGTTCCTCGGGCTCTGGTTTTGTTCCTCGGACTCTGGTTTTGTTCCTCAAGCTCTGGTTTTGTTCCTCGGGCTCTAGTGTAGTTCCAAGGCCTCTGGTTTTGTTCCTCGGGCTCTGGTTTTCTTCCTCGGCCTCTGGTTTTAATCCTTGGGCTCTTGTTTTGTTCCTCCAACTCTGTTTTGTTCCTCGGGCTCTGGTTTTGTTCCTCGGGCTCTGGTTTTGTTCCTCCAGCTCTGGTTTTATTCCTTGGGCTCTGGTTTTGTTCCTCGGGCTCTGGTTTAGTTACTCAGTCTCCTGTTTTCTTCCTCGGGCTGTGGTTTTGTTCCGCTGGCTCTGGTTTAATTCCTCCGGTCCTGATTTATTCCCTCGGGCTCTGGGTTTGTTCCTCAGAGTCTGGTTTTGTTCCTCCACACCTGGTTTTATTCCTCGCGCCCTCCTTTTGTTCCTGTGTCTCTGGTTTTGATCCTCAGGCTCTGGTTTTCTTCCTCGGGCTCTGGTTTTGTTCCTCCAGCTCTGGTTTTGTTCCTCGGGCTCTGGTTTTGTTCCTCGGGCTCTGGTTTTGTTCCTCAAGCTCTGGTTTTTTTCCTTGGGCTCTGGTTTTGTTCCTCAGGCTCTGGTTTTCTTCCTTGCCCTCTGGTTTAGTTCCTTGGGCTCTGGTTTTGTTCCTCGGGCTCTGGTTTTCTTCCTCGGCCTCTGTTTTTTATCCTCAAGCTCTGGTTTTGTTCCTCGGGCTCTGATTTCTTTCCTCCAGCTCTGGTATTTTCCTCGGGCTCTGGTGTAGTTTCTCAGGTCCTTTTTTAATTCCTCGGGGTCTGTTTTTTTTCCTAGGGCTCTGGTTTTCTTCCTCGAGCTCTGGTTTTGTTCCTCGGGCTCTGATTTTGTTCCTCCAGCTCTGGTTTTGTTCCTCGGCCTCTAGAGTAGGTCGACGGAGTATGGTTTTGTTCCTCGGGCTCTTGTTTTGTTCCTCGGGCTCTGGTTTTGTTCCTCGGACTCTGGTTTTGTTCCTCGACATCTGGTTTTATTCCTCGGGCTCTGTTTTTTTTCCTCGGACTCTGGTTTTGTTCCTCGACTCCTGGTTTTATTCCTCGGGCCCTCCTTTTGTTCCTCGGTCTCTGGTTTTGATCCTCAGACTCTGGCTTTCTTCCTCGGGCTCTGGTTTTGTTCCTCCAGCTCTGGTTTTGTTCCTCGGGCTCTGGTTTTGTTCCTCGGACTCTGGTTTTCTTCCTCAGCCTCTGGTTTTAATCCTTGGGCTCTTGTTTTGTTCCTCCACTTCTGGTTTTATTCCTTGGGATCTGGTTTTGTTCCTCGGGCTCTGGTTTAGTTACTCAGTCTCCTGTTTTCTTCCTCGGGCTGTGGTTTTGTTCTGCTGGCTCTGGTTTAATTCCTCGGGTCCTGATTTATTCCCTCAGACTCTGGGTTTGTTCCTCGGACTCTGGTTTTGTCCCTCGCACCCTCCTTTTGTTCCTCGGTCTCTGGTTTTGATCCTCAGGCTCTGGCTTTCTTCCTCGGGCTCTGGTTTTGTTCCTTGGGCGCTGGTTTTGTTCCTCAGGCTCTAGTTTTGTTCCTAGGGCTCTGGTTTTGTTCCTCAGACTCTGGTTTTGTTCCTCGGTCTCTCGTTTTCTTCCTTGCCCTCTGGTTTAGTTCCTTGGGCTCTGGTTTTCTTCCTCGGACTCTGGTTTTCTTCCTCGGCCTCTGTTTTTTTTCCTTGGGCTGTGGTTTTGTTCCTCGGGCTCTGGTTTCTTTCCTCCAGCTCTGTTTTTTGTCCTTGGGCTCTGGTGTAGTTTCTCGGGTCCTTTCTTTCTTCCTCGGGGTCTGTTTTTTTTCCTAGGGCTCTGGTTTTCTTCCTCGAGCTCTGGTTTTGTTCCTCGGGCTCTTATTTTGTTCCTCCAGCTCTGGTTTTGTTCCTCGGCCTCTAGTGTAGTTCCACGGACTCTGGTTTTGTTCCTCGGGCTCTTGTTTTGTTCCTCAGTCTCTGGTTTTGTTCCTTGAGCTCTGGTTTTGTTCCTCGACATCTGGTTTTGTTCCTTGGGCTCTGGTTTTTTTCCTCGGACTCTTGTTTTGTTCCTTGACTCCTGGATTTATTCCTCGGGCCCTCCTTTTGTTCCTCGGTCTCTGGTTTTGATCCTCAGGCTCTGGCTTTCTTCCTCGGGCTCTGGTTTTGTTCCTCCAGCTCTGGTTTTGTTCCTCGGGCTCTGGTTTTGTTCCTCGGGCTCTGGGTTTGTTCCTCAAGCTCTGGTTTTGTTCCTCGGGCTCTAGTGTAGTTCCAAGGCCTCTGGTTTTGTTCCTCGGGCTCTGGTTTAGTTCCTCAGGTACTGGGTTTTTCCCTCAGACCCTGGTTTTCTTCCTCGGCCTCTGGTTTTGTTCCTTGAGACTGGTTTTGTTCCTTGGGCTCTGGTTTTGTTCCTCGGGCTCTGGTTTTGTTCCTCGGGCGCTGGTTTTGTTCCTCAGGCTCTAGTTTTGTTCCTCGGGCTCTGGTTTTGTTCCTCGGGCGCTGGTTTTGTTCCTCAGGCACTGGTTTAGTGCCTCAGGTACTGGTTTTGTTCCTCAGACTCTGGTTTTGTTCCTCGGTCTCTCGTTTTTTTCCTCGACATCTGGTTTTGTTCCTCGGGCTCTGGTTTTCTTCCTCAGGCTCTGGTTTTCTTCCTTGCCCTCTGGTTTAGTTCCTTGGGCTCTGGTTTTGTTCCTCGGGCTCTGGTTTTCTTCCTCGGCCTCTGTTTTTTTCCCTTGGGCTCTGGTTTTTTTCCTCGGGCTCTGGTTTCTTTCTTCCAGCTCTGTTTTTTTTCCTTGGGCTCTGGTGTAGTTTCTCGGGTCCTTTCTTTCTTCCTCTGGGTCTGTTTTTTTTCCTACGGCTCTGGTTTTCTTCCTCGAGCTCTGGTTTTGTTCCTCGGGCTCTTATTTTGTTCCTCCAGCTCTGGTTTTGTTCCTCGACCTCTAGTGTAGTTCCACGGACTCTGGTTTTGTTCCTCGGGCTCTTGTTTTGTTCCTCAGTCTCTGGTTTTGTTCCTTGAGCTCTGGTTTTGTTCCTCGACATCTGGTTTTATTCCTTGGGCTCTGGTATTTTTCCTCGGACTCTGGTTTTGTTCCTCGACTCCTGGTTTTATTCCTCGGGCCCTCCTTTTGTTCCTCGGTCTCTGGTTTGGATCCTCAGGCTCTGGTTTTCTTCCTCGGGCTCTGGGTTTGTTCCTCCAGCTCTGGTTTTATTCCTTGGGCTCTGGTTTTGTTCCTCAGGCTCTGGTTTTCTTCCTTGCCCTCTGGTTTAGTTCCTTGGGCTCTGGTTTTCTTCCTCGGGCTCTGGTTTTCTTCCTCGGCCTCTGTTTTTTTTCCTTGGGCTCTGGTTTTGTTCCTCGGGCTCTGGTTTCTTTCCTCCAGCTCTGGTTTTTTTCCTCGGGCTCTGGTGTAGTTTCTCGGGTCCTTTTTTAATTCCTCGGGGTCTGTTTTTTTTCCTAGGGCTCTGGTTTTCTTCCTCGAGCTCTGGTTTTGTTTCTCTGGCTCTTGTTTTGTTCCTCAGTCTCTGGTTTTGTTCCTTGGGCTCTGGTTTTGTTCCTCGACATTTGGTTTTGTTCCTCGGACTCTGGTTTTGTTCCTCGGACTCTGGTTTTGTTCCTCGACTCCTGGTTTTATTCCTCGGGCCCTCCTTTTGTTCCTCCGTCTCTGGTTTTGATCCTCAGGCTCTGGCTTTCTTCCTCGGGCTCTGGTTTTGTTCCTTGGGCTCTGGTTTTGTTCCTCGGGCTCTGGTTTATTTACTCAGTCTCCAGTTTTCTTCCTCGGGCTGTGGTTTTGTTCTGCTGGCTCTGGTTTAATTCCTCGGGTCCTGATTTATTCCCTCGGGCTCTGGGTTTGTTCCTCGGACTCTGGTTTTGTCCCTCGCACCCTCCCTTTGTTCCTCGGTCTATGGTTTTGTTCCTCAGGCTCTGGTTTTCTTCCTCGGGCTCTGGGTTTGTTCCTTAGGCTCTGGATTTCTTCCTCGAGCTCTGGTTTTGTTCCTCAGGTACTGGGTTTTTCCCTCAGACCCTGGTTTTCTTCCTCGGCCTCTGGTTTTGTTCCTCGGTCTCTCGTTTTTTTCCTCGACATCTGGTTTAGTTCCTTGGGCTCTGGTATTGTTCCTCGGGCTCTGGTTTTCTTCCTCGGCCTCTGTTTTTTTCCCTTGGGCTCTGGTTTTGTTCCTCGGGCTCTGGTTTTGTTCCTCGGACTCTGGTTTTGTTCCTCGACATCTGGTTTTATTCCTCGGGCTCTGTTTTTTTTCCTCGGACTCTGGTTTTGTTCCTCGACTCCTGGTTTTATTCCTCGGGCCCTCCTTTTGTTCCTCGGTCTCTGGTTTTGATCCTCAGGCTCTGGCTTTCTTCCTCGGGCTCTGGTTTTGTTCCTCCAGCTCTGGTTTTGTTCCTCGGGCTCTGGTTTTGTTCCTTGGGCTCTGGTTTTGTTCCTCAAGCTCTGGTTTTGTTCCTCGGGCTCTGGTGTAGTTCCAAGGCCTCTGGTTTTGTTCCTCGGACTCTGGTTTTCTTCCTCGGCCTCTGGTTTTAATCCTTGGGCTCTTGTTTTGTTCCTCCACTTCTGGTTTTATTCCTTGGGCTCTGGTTTTGTTCCTCGGGCTCTGGTTTAGTTACTCAGTCTCCTGTTTTCTTCCTCGGGCTGTGGTTTTGTTCTGCTGGCTCTGGTTTAATTCCTCGGGTCCTGATTTATTCCCTCAGACTCTGGGTTTGTTCCTCGGACTCTGGTTTTGTCCCTCGCACCCTCCTTTTGTTCCTCGGTCTCTGGTTTTGATCCTCAGGCTCTGGCTTTCTTCCTCGGGCTCTGGTTTTGTTCCTTGGGCGCTGGTTTTGTTCCTCAGGCTCTAGTTTTGTTCCTCGGGCTCTGGTTTTGTTCCTCAGACTCTGGTTTTGTTCCTCGGTCTCTCGTTTTCTTCCTTGCCCTCTGGTTTAGTTCCTTGGGCTCTGGTTTTGTTCCTCGGGCTCTGGTTTTCTTCCTCGGCCTCTGTTTTTTTTCCTTGGGCTGTGGTTTTGTTCCTCGGGCTCTGGTTTCTTTCCTCCAGCTCTGTTTTTTTTCCTTGGGCTCTGGTGTAGTTTCTCGGGTCCTTTCTTTCTTCCTCGGGGTCTGTTTTTTTTCCTAGGGCTCTGGTTTTCTTCCTCGAGCTCTGGTTTTGTTCCTCGGGCTCTTATTTTGTTCCTCCAGCTCTGGTTTTGTTCCTCGGCCTCTAGTGTAGTTCCACGGACTCTGGTTTTGTTCCTCGCGCTCTTGTTTTGTTCCTCAGTCTCTGGTTTTGTTCCTTGAGCTCTGGTTTTGTTCCTCGACATCTGGTTTTGTTCCTTGGGCTCTGGTTTTTTTCCTCGGACTCTTGTTTTGTTCCTTGACTCCTGGATTTATTCCTCGGGCCCTCCTTTTGTTCCTCGGTCTCTGGTTTTGATCCTCAGGCTCTGGCTTTCTTCCTCGGGCTCTGGTTTTGTTCCTCCAGCTCTGGTTTTGTTCCTCGGGCTCTGGTTTTGTTCCTCGGGCTCTGGGTTTGTTCCTCAAGCTCTGGTTTTGTTCCTCGGGCTCTAGTGTAGTTCCAAGGCCTCTGGTTTTGTTCCTCGGGCTCTGGTTTAGTTCCTCAGGTACTGGGTTTTTCCCTCAGACCCTGGTTTTCTTCCTCGGCCTCTGGTTTTGTTCCTTGAGACTGGTTTTGTTCCTTGGGCTCTGGTTTTGTTCCTCGGGCTCTGGTTTTGTTCCTCGGGCGCTGGTTTTGTTCCTCAGGCTCTAGTTTTGTTCCTCGGGCTCTGGTTTTGTTCCTCGGGCGCTGGTTTTGTTCCTCAGCCACTGGTTTAGTGCCTCAGGTACTGGTTTTGTTCCTCAGACTCTGGTTTTGTTCCTCGGTCTCTCGTTTTTTTCCTCGACATCTGGTTTTGTTCCTTGGGCTCTGGTTTTGTTCCTCAGGCTCTGGTTTTCTTCGTTGCCCTCTGGTTTAGTTCCTTGGGCTCTGGTATTGTTCCTCGGGCTCTGGTTTTCTTCCTCGGCCTCTGTTTTTTTCCCTTGGGCTCTGGTTTTTTTCCTCGGGCTCTGGTTTCTTTCTTCCAGCTCTGTTTTTTTTCCTTGGGCTCTGGTGTAGTTTCTCGGGTCCTTTCTTTCTTCCTCTGGGTCTGTTTTTTTTCCTACGGCTCTGGTTTTCTTCCTCGAGCTCTGGTTTTGTTCCTCGGGCTCTTATTTTGTTCCTCCAGCTCTGGTTTTGTTCCTCGACCTCTAGTGTAGTTCCACGGACTCTGGTTTTGTTCCTCGGGCTCTTGTTTTGTTCCTCAGTCTCTGGTTTTGTTCCTTGAGCTCTGGTTTTGTTCCTCGACATCTGGTTTTATTCCTTGGGCTCTGGTATTTTTCCTCGGACTCTGGTTTTGTTCCTCGACTCCTGGTTTTATTCCTCGGGCCCTCCTTTTGTTCCTCGGTCTCTGGTTTGGATCCTCAGGCTCTGGTTTTCTTCCTCGGGCTCTGGGTTTGTTCCTCCAGCTCTGGTTTTGTTCCTTGGGCTCTGGTTTTGTTCCTCAGGCTCTGGTTTTCTTCCTTGCCCTCTGGTTTAGTTCCTTGGGCTCTGGTTTTCTTCCTCGGGCTCTGGTTTTCTTCCTCGGCCTCTGTTTTTTTTCCTTGGGCTCTGGTTTTGTTCCTCGGGCTCTGGTTTCTTTCCTCCAGCTCTGGTTTTTTTCTTCGGGCTCTGGTGTAGTTTCTCGGGTCCTTTTTTAATTCCTCGGGGTCTGTTTTTTTTCCTAGGGCTCTGGTTTTCTTCCTCGAGCTCTGGTTTTGTTTCTCTGGCTCTTGTTTTGTTCCTCAGTCTCTGGTTTTGTTCCTTGAGCTCTGGTTTTGTTCCTCGACATTTGGTTTTGTTCCTCGGACTCTGGTTTTGTTCCTCGGACTCTGGTTTTGTTCCTCGACTCCTGGTTTTATTCCTCGGGCCCTCCTTTTGTTCCTCCGTCTCTGGTTTTGATCCTCAGGCTCTGGCTTTCTTCCTCGGGCTCTGGTTTTGTTCCTTGGGCTCTGGTTTTGTTCCTCGGGCTCTGGTTTATTTACTCAGTCTCCAGTTTTCTTCCTCGGGCTGTGGTTTTGTTCTGCTGGCTCTGGTTTAATTCCTCGGGTCCTGATTTATTCCCTCGGGCTCTGGGTTTGTTCCTCGGACTCTGGTTTTGTCCCTCGCACCCTCCCTTTGTTCCTCGGTCTATGGTTTTGTTCCTCAGGCTCTGGTTTTCTTCCTCGGCCTCTGGGTTTGTTCCTTAGGCTCTGGATTTGTTCCTCGAGCTCTGGTTTTGTTCCTCAGGTACTGGGTTTTTCCCTCAGACCCTGGTTTTCTTCCTCGGCCTCTGGTTTTGTTCCTCGGTCTCTCGTTTTTTTCCTCGACATCTGGTTTAGTTCCTTGGGCTCTGGTATTGTTCCTCGGGCTCTGGTTTTCTTCCTCGGTCTCTGTTTTTTTCCCTTGGGCTCTGGTTTTGTTCCTCGGGCTCTGGTTTTGTTCCTCGGACTCTGGTTTTGTTCCTCGACATCTGGTTTTATTCCTCGGGCTCTGTTTTTTTTCCTCGGACTCTGGTTTTGTTCCTCGACTCCTGGTTTTATTCCTCGGGCCCTCCTTTTGTTCCTCGGTCTCTGGTTTTGATCCTCAGGCTCTGGCTTTCTTCCTCGGGCTCTGGTTTTGTTCCTCCAGCTCTGGTTTTGTTCCTCGGGCTCTGGTTTTGTTCCTTGGGCTCTGGTTTTGTTCCTCAAGCTCTGGTTTTGTTCCTCGGGCTCTGGTGTAGTTCCAAGGCCTCTGGTTTTGTTCCTCGGACTCTGGTTTTCTTCCTCGGCCTCTGGTTTTAATCCTTGGGCTCTTGTTTTGTTCCTCCACTTCTGGTTTTATTCCTTGGGATCTGGTTTTGTTCCTCGGGCTCTGGTTTAGTTACTCAGTCTCCTGTTTTCTTCCTCGGGCTGTGGTTTTGTTCTGCTGGCTCTGGTTTAATTCCTCGGGTCCTGATTTATTCCCTCAGACTCTGGGTTTGTTCCTCGGACTCTGGTTTTGTCCCTCGCACCCTCCTTTTGTTCCTCGGTCTCTGGTTTTGATCCTCAGGCTCTGGCTTTCTTCCTCGGGCTCTGGTTTTGTTCCTTGGGCGCTGGTTTTGTTCCTCAGGCTCTAGTTTTGTTCCTCGGGCTCTGGTTTTGTTCCTCAGACTCTGGTTTTGTTCCTCGGTCTCTCGTTTTCTTCCTTGCCCTCTGGTTTAGTTCCTTGGGCTCTGGTTTTGTTCCTCGGGCTCTGGTTTTCTTCCTCGGCCTCTGTTTTTTTTCCTTGGGCTGTGGTTTTGTTCCTCGGGCTCTGGTTTCTTTCCTCCAGCTCTGTTTTTTTTCCTTGGGCTCTGGTGTAGTTTCTCGGGTCCTTTCTTTCTTCCTCGGGGTCTGTTTTTTTTCCTAGGGCTCTGGTTTTCTTCCTCGAGCTCTGGTTTTGTTCCTCGGGCTCTTATTTTGTTCCTCCAGCTCTGGTTTTGTTCCTCGGCCTCTAGTGTAGTTCCACGGACTCTGGTTTTGTTCCTCGCGCTCTTGTTTTGTTCCTCAGTCTCTGGTTTTGTTCCTTGAGCTCTGGTTTTGTTCCTCGACATCTGGTTTTGTTCCTTGGGCTCTGGTTTTTTTCCTCGGACTCTTGTTTTGTTCCTTGACTCCTGGATTTATTCCTCGGGCCCTCCTTTTGTTCCTCGGTCTCTGGTTTTGATCCTCAGGCTCTGGCTTTCTTCCTCGGGCTCTGGTTTTGTTCCTCCAGCTCTGGTTTTGTTCCTCGGGCTCTGGTTTTGTTCCTCGGGCTCTGGTTTTGTTCCTCAAGCTCTGGTTTTGTTCCTCGGGCTCTAGTGTAGTTCCAAGGCCTCTGGTTTTGTTCCTCGGGCTCTGGTTTAGTTCCTCAGGTACTGGGTTTTTCCCTCAGACCCTGGTTTTCTTCCTCGGCCTCTGGTTTTGTTCCTTGAGACTGGTTTTGTTCCTTGGGCTCTGGTTTTGTTCCTCGGGCTCTGGTTTTGTTCCTCGGGCGCTGGTTTTGTTCCTCAGGCTCTAGTTTTGTTCCTCGGGCTCTGGTTTTGTTCCTCGGGCGCTGGTTTTGTTCCTCAGGCACTGGTTTAGTGCCTCAGGTACTGGTTTTGTTCCTCAGACTCTGGTTTTGTTCCTCGGTCTCTCGTTTTTTTCCTTGACATCTGGTTTTGTTCCTTGGGCTCTGGTTTTGTTCCTCAGGCTCTGGTTTTCTTCGTTGCCCTCTGGTTTAGTTCCTTGGGCTCTGGTATTGTTCCTCGGGCTCTGGTTTTCTTCCTCGGCCTCTGTTTTTTTCCCTTGGGCTCTGGTTTTTTTCCTCGGGCTCTGGTTTCTTTCTTCCAGCTCTGTTTTTTTTCCTTGGGCTCTGGTGTAGTTTCTCGGGTCCTTTCTTTCTTCCTCTGGGTCTGTTTTTTTTCCTAGGGTTCTGGTTTTCTTCCTCGAGCTCTGGTTTTGTTCCTCGGGCTCTTATTTTGTTCCTCCAGCTCTGGTTTTGTTCCTCGACCTCTAGTGTAGTTCCACGGACTCTGGTTTTGTTCCTCGGGCTCTTGTTTTGTTCCTCAGTCTCTGGTTTTGTTCCTTGAGCTCTGGTTTTGTTCCTCGACATCTGGTTTTATTCCTTGGGCTCTGGTTTTTTTCCTCGGACTCTGGTTTTGTTCCTCGACTCCTGGTTTTATTCCTCGGGCCCTCCTTTTGTTCCTCGGTCTCTGGTTTGGATCCTCAGGCTCTGGTTTTCTTCCTCGGGCTCTGGGTTTGTTCCTCCAGCTCTGGTTTTGTTCCTTGGGCTCTGGTTTTGTTCCTCAGGCTCTGGTTTTCTTCCTTGCCCTCTGGTTTAGTTCCTTGGGCTCTGGTTTTGTTCCTCGGGCTCTGGTTTTCTTCCTCGGCCTCTGTTTTTTTTCCTTGGGCTCTGGTTTTGTTCCTCGGGCTCTGGTTTCTTTCCTCCAGCTCTGTTTTTTTTCCTCGGGCTCTGGTGTAGTTTCTCGGGTCCTTTTTTAATTCCTCGGGGTCTGTTTTTTTTCCTAGGGCTCTGGTTTTCTTCCTCGAGCTCTGGTTTTGTTTCTCTGGCTCTTGTTTTGTTCCTCAGTCTCTGGTTTTGTTCCTTGAGCTCTGGTTTTGTTCCTCGACATTTGGTTTTGTTCCTCGGACTCTGGTTTTGTTCCTCGGACTCTGGTTTTGTTCCTCGACTCCTGGTTTTATTCCTCGGGCCCTCCTTTTGTTCCTCCGTCTCTGGTTTTGATCCTCAGGCTCTGGCTTTCTTCCTCGGGCTCTGGTTTTGTTCCTTGGGCTCTGGTTTTGTTCCTCGGGCTCTGGTTTATTTACTCAGTCTCCAGTTTTCTTCCTCGGGCTGTGGTTTTGTTCTGCTGGCTCTGGTTTAATTCCTCGGGTCCTGATTTATTCCCTCGGGCTCTGGGTTTGTTCCTCGGACTCTGGTTTTGTCCCTCGCACCCTCCCTTTGTTCCTCGGTCTATGGTTTTGTTCCTCAGGCTCTGGTTTTCTTCCTCGGGCTCTGGGTTTGTTCCTTAGGCTCTGGATTTGTTCCTCGAGCTCTGGTTTTGTTCCTCAGGTACTGGGTTTTTCCCTCAGACCCTGGTTTTCTTCCTCGGCTGCCGCGATGGAGAGACGGAGACCCAGCCAGGTGGAAATCAGATCTCACTCTATTGCTCTACACGAACTTCTTATATACGGTTTCAGAACAACCATGTACAAAACTCATTGGCTACATCTTAATTACCTAATGCATATTGCAAAACCTGAGCTCTCTATTCGCTGCTCCTCCTCACGCTGTTCCCAAGGGTCGCAGGTTCTGCTTTTGTATCTTTCTGCTGCACACCCCAGCCCCGCACCTGCTGACAGCGTCGGCCACAGCCGGGTCCACACCCTGCCATCGTGTAACCACAGATCCCAAGGTCGCAATGCCCTTGTGGCCTAAGCCTCCACTAATCGTATCATATTATGTTCTTTCTTCTGCGGCCCATTCTTCATGCGCTCCCACAGATCTCTTTCAATTATCTTATCCTCACTGGAGTTTCCCCCAGGATTGGACCAACTATTCCCCTCATCTCCCCCTTCTTGTTGCACCATAAGCACTCGCTTTACAGAGTTAGTTATCAGTCTTTGTAAACATTGCATAACACATGGCAAAAGCAAAATCAACAACAATACTACTATAATTATAACAACTATTTTTTCTAAAATTGTAGTCCACCATCCGGACAACCCTAATGAAGATAACCAATCTGTAAAAGGATCACTACTTTCTCGAAGCTTTCTCATGTTATCCCTCAAAATTGAGAGTTGCTTATGTATTGACTGGGAATGATCAGAGATGTTCATACAGCACATCCCCTCAAATTCTTCACACCCATGCCCTTGTGCTAAAAGCAAAAAATCAATCGCGGCACGATTCTGTAACATGGCATGTCTTATCCCTTGAACGTCACTGGCTAATTCCGACAAGACATTTGTTGTCACATTAATTTGTTTTCCAGTCCAGCACGCCAACTTTCTTAATTGTGTTAACGCTTGTGCCGTAGCTATCCCAGGGGCAAATATGCTGGCTATAATGACTTCAGGAGGATTCCAAAGTGTTACCTCATCTTTACAATCATCGCCTAATTCTGCAAGAGCTCTTTTACGGCGACGGGATTTAGCATGGTTAGCTTGAAAGATGTTAGTGACACTTGGCGTAAATAGCGTTAAATGACCGACATAACACGGTCCTCCTTTAGCACTTCGAGGGATTCCTTGCCAAGCCCGATCACCACAGATTAAAAACATTCCCTCTGGCAATCGCCCTGCCTTAGAAGTAATTGCCGTAATTTCAGTGGTATTTTGACAATATGCTGTCTTGTTATATGGTCTATACGACGTAACATTAATGGAATCATCCTGATCCGCATGTGATGAAAACTGAAAACATAAATCTGAAGGGGCAGAACCTAAAAGGTTAAATTCTTGTATTTCTCTATCTGAGGTACACATAGAACTATTACATTTCATAAAGGGAGAAGAAGCGTTAAAGGTGATATTGTTTTTATCACACTGTGTCTGAGAACGCATAGAACCACATGTTATCACAGTGGGTTCAAGGATCAAGGTGGAATTGTTTACCAGGCTCATATTAATAGGGACTCCCAATAGACACGTCCTAAAAGGGTCAGAAGGGGTGGCCATCGAAAGACAGAAGCTACTCTGATTGATTTTCTCGGCCCAAGTGACCCATAGGTTTTTTCTATTTTCTATGTGTTTAAGAGTTTCCCAAGATTCTGTGCCGCTGACCAGGATGGAAATAGTAATTCCTGTCACTAGGCACTTTACGCCAAGGTTGCCTTTAGTTACTTTCATTTTTTCGGCAGCCTGCTTTTCTTTTCCCAAGCGAACCATTTTTCACACTCTCGTTTTGTGCGTTCCCGGTCCTTTCCCAAGACCGTCCAGATAGCAGGTATTAGATTAGTTTTGCTGCATTCCAAGCCACAAATCTGTATAATTTTAGCTCTCTCAATTACCCCTCTTTTTCAATCAGCACAGCAATCAAAAAGACGGCTGCTTCCTAGGGACTCATGCCCTGTTATGAGTAAAAGTCTTACTGTGACGAATTCTTTCCTCAGACAAAGATTACACCAACGCTCAGAACGCGTCCAGCGACACCTACGCATATAGCGATTATTCATTTAAGATACTTGAGTCTTCAGGCTCTGTTTCTTTTGCGAAAGGCTCTTCCGACCGCTGTTCGGGATCTTCGAGCGAGGTTTGGGGCAAGGGTTCACGGAACGGTCGCACATTCTTCGCTGGGATCCATCGGGGGCCTTTTTCTGTAGAGACACAAGCATAACCTCTGCCCCATGTGACAAGGGGGTAGGGCCCCATTATCTTACCTGTTTCTGGGTCACGAACCAGCACAGGAGCTTTGATTCGCATCTCAAATGAAGTATTTATGTTAAAATGTCGGATTATTGGGGGGTTACTGTCTAATAGAGAACAATTCAAAAAGTTAAAAACATATAAGGCTTTCTGTAATCGTTCCTCAGGAGTAACGGCTCCTATTCCCCCTTTTTGTTGTTGTAGCAGGCGTTTGAGCGACTGATGGGAACGTTCAATGAGAGATTGACCTGTAGGAGAATGAGGAATGCCAGTGATGTGAGTTATACCCCAAGAGTCAAAAAATGTTTTCATTGCTTTAGAGACATAGGCAGGACCGTTATCTGTCTTAATTTGTGCAGGTGTGCCCAATGTAGCAAAAGCTCGCATAAGATGCTTACGAACATCACGCGCCTTTTCCCCAGTATGACAAGAAGCAAATAAAGCACCTGAAAAGGTGTCAATAGAAGAGTGAATATATCTCAAATTGCCAAACTCTGAATAGTGGGTGACATCCGTTTGCCATAGTTGCAGACTTTGCAATCCTCGAGGGTTGACTCCGCCTGCAATTGACGGAAAGGAATGCCTCTGGCAGTCAGGGCATGTAGCAATGATACTAGATGCTTGCTGAGAGGTAAGGCCGAATTGTCTTTTAAGGCCTCCAGCATTTTGGTGGAAAAAAGAATGGCTGAGTCTAGCTTGGGCTAGACGATCCGGCAGCACGTGTACTGGTAAGGTTAATAAATCAGCCCGTCGATTTCCTTCTGCAATAAAACCAGGTAAGGAAGTGTGAGACCTAACATGCATGACAAAATAGGGGTGAGGGCGAGAGTCTAAAAGAAAGACGAGTTCCTGTAATAAGGCAAATAAGTCAAAATGTAAAATACTACGTAATACAGACGCTTCAGCTCGTTCCACAATCCCTGTAACATAAGCGGAATCAGTGATGATATTGACCGGCGTTGACCATTTCCGAAAAACTCGAACCACTGCAGCTAACTCGACTATCTGGGGAGAACCAGGGACTGTTTCTATGTCTGAGTTCCAACGTTCACGTTGGTTGTCCCACCATAATATGACTGATTTGTGCGACTTTCCAGATCCATCTGTGAACACAGTAAGGGCTTGCAGCGGTTGGTCGCTCCGTTTTGGTTTAGATGTTATGCTAAAATTCGCATTAAGCAGTTTATGCGAAGGCGGGTGAGATGTAAGCTGGCCCACATAACCCGCTAGTGCCAGTATAAAAGTGTCTGATTGCTGATAAAGCCACTGCAGATATATGGCTGTTACAGGTAAGCAAATAGAAGTGAAATCAGTTCCTGATAACGTCAGCAGTCGCTGTCTAGCTTTAATTATCAGGTGGGCAAACATTTCATATTGTGTTGAAATAGTTTTTGCAGACTGATTGGGTAAAAAAACCCACTCAATGATCAACAACGGGTCTGATTTTTGTGGATCCCATTGGAATATTAATGCATGGGGTTGTCGAGCCGGGTTTAAGATGATTAGATGAAAAGAGAGATCAGGATCACATCGGTGTGCTTGCCTGAGAGTAATGGCCGTAGCCACCTTTTGCAGCGAGGCAACAGCCTCAGGACTAAGACAGCGTTGAGAACGCAAATCTGGGTCTCCCTTGAGCAACTCAAACAGCGGGCTCAAGTCTGAATTGGAAATCCCCAACAGAGGTCGGACCCAATTAATGGTTCCTAACAATTTTTGTGCATCATGCAGGTTTTTTATATCAGTCTGAATCTGCAAAGGCTGAGGAACTACAGTTTGAGCTCTTATGCGCCAGCCCAAATATTTCCATGGAGGTGTTTTTTGAATTCTTTCCGGCGCAATACAGAGGCCCGCCGAATTTACGGCAGCCGTGACAAGGGCTACAGCTTTCTCCATGACCGCGTGATGTTGTGCAGCCACCAGGATATCATCCATGTAGTGGTACACTAAGACATTAGACATTGTAGTACGGACAGGACTAAGTACTTTGGCTACATACCATTGGCATATCGTCGGGCTATTTTTCATTCCTTGTGGCAGCACAACCCACTGATATCTTTGCAATGGAGCTTGCATATTGACGCTAGGAACTGAAAAGGCGAATTTAGGAGCATCATCCGGATGCAAGGGAATATTGAAAAAGCAATCTTTAAGATCAATAACAGTTAAATACCAATCTCGAGGAATCATCGCAGGGGATGGGAGCCCAGGTTGCAAGGCCCCCATAGTTTCCATGGCGTCATTAATTTTTCTGAGGTCATGGAGCAAGCGCCATTTGCCAGTTTGTTTTCTGATAACAAAAACAGGAGAATTCCATGGGCTAAGAGAAGGCACGATGTGTCCCTTTTGGAGTTGCTCTGTGATCAGTTCTTGAAGAGCGCGAAGCTTTTCTAAAGGTAGGGGCCATTGATCTACCCAAATAGGAACATCAGTTTTCCAGGTCAATTTTAGGGTGTCGCGCGTTTCAATGGCCCCACCTAAAAAGGAGTACGAATTGTCATTCCCCACTGTGACAGCACATCCCGCCCCCATAAAACCATAGGAATAGGCAATACAAAAGGTTTAACAGAGGCAATGTGCCCTTCGGGACCTCGAACTTGGATAAGTTCCAGGCTCTGGTGACTCTTACCAGTCCCGCCAATCCCAGCTAGCGCCTGGGAAACATTGGCTAGCGGCCACAGTGGCGGCCATTTAGCTTGAGATATTACTGTGACATCAGCTCCAGTATCAATAATCCCATTCAAGACCACTTTTTGTTCTCCACGAATTAGGGTACATTGGCACATAGGTCGTTTTTGAGAAAGAGATTGTACCCATAAGATTTGTGGGCTCCTTGTTGAACCAAATCCACCCTGTCTTTGTTGGAGCTGATCCAAATTTGGACAATTTGTGCCTATGGGTATAAATATTAATTGCGCTATGCGGCTGCCTTCCGGCACCGTACAAGGAGGAAACGGAGTCCATGCCATGATCTTAATACTTTCGGTACTATCAGGGTCAATAACACCCGGTAATACAAAGAGTCCGGATAATGTCGTGGAGGACCTTCCTATTAGTAAGGCTTGTGTTTTAGAGGGTAAAGGTCCCGAGACATCTGTTAACAATAAGTGAACCGAGGAATCAAGCAACGTTACTGTGTGGGCGGTTGCCAGGTCCAGTCCGGCGCTGCCTGTTGTTGCTGGGCGAAGACTTGAGGCACTGCTGCCCCTCTCTGGGGATTTTTGAAAGGTGACGGCGTCATTTGTGTCCACACGCGTCGCTGTCCCGCGCTCCGAGATCGGTTTCCCTGGATCGGTTGTCCCTGTAAATCATACTTGGATCGACATTGATTAGCGTAATGGCGACCCTTCTTACACCTAGGACAGATTCCCGGAGCTCGGGGTCCATTATTACTACTAGAAAGTAGACAATTCTTTTTCAAATGGCCAGGTTTACCACATCCATAGCAGACGCCTGGTGCTAAGGGACCGCGCATGGCTGCGAAAGCAGCAGCCATGACTTCATATTTATACTCTGTAGTACCGAATCTATTACATGCCTCAATCATTTCGACCAAAGTAGGGTTCTGATTCGGGAGAGATTTTAAAAGCTTCCTGCAATCTGCATTAGCGTTCTCTACAGCCAATTTCAACAGCAGGATCTCTCGCGCCTCCGCATTGTCTACTTGACGCTCCAGAGCTTGCTTTAATCTATCAATAAATTGCATATAAGGCTCTCGAGAGTCTTGTGTAATGGTGGTAAAAGCCTTTTGCGGTTTTTGAGAATCAGGAACCTTAAAGAAGGCCTTTTTTGCTTCTTCGCGGGTCGCCTCAAGGGCTTCTCGTGGAATTCGGGCTTGATCTACCGGGTTAGTATGGCGACCCGTGCCCGTGAGGTGTTCTATGGTCAATGCAGCAATTGCATTGTTATTATGACCTGCGTAAGTCGAGAGGAGCGCTTGAAGCCCCCCCTTCCAGTGGGATTCCCACAAAGTATACTGAGTCGGTGTCAGGAGTAATCGCGCTAAAGATTTCAAATCATGCGGAGTCATAACAAATGTATCGAGGACAGAGGATAACAGGCTCGCAAAATATGGTGAAGAAAGTCCATGTTCAGTAACAGTACGGCGCAGCTCCTTAACCACCGGAAAAGATAGAGCTTCCCACTGGGCTCCTCCGCTTCTCTGATAGACTACAGGAGCCACTATCATTCTAGCAATCTCTAGTTCCCCCTCCTTTAACGCTTGGCGCCTAATGTTGGCCCACACATCGTGTGGGTCGGGGGGGTAGAGATCTGGCTCCTTTTCAGGGTCCACGGGTCCCGGATCGAAGGGATCCTCCTCAGGGGGATACCCTGCGGTACATATCGTCAATGGAGCCGAGGGCCTCTTTACCTCCGATAACAATGCAGACACCGGGGGAGTGTCTTTCTTTTTATCTGGGTCATCTTTATGACTTTCCTCCTGGGCCTTTAAAACTTCAAAGATATTTCTCCACCACGGGAGCATACGCTGCGCTTCAACACTTCCCGTAGTCGCTGCATCCCATAACTTTACTCCCACATCGTCCCAAAGTTCCCGTGTGAAAATAGTGGATGCAGTTACAGCCGGTAATTTAACCTGCACCCATTTAAGAATTGTCTTAAGATCATGACCAGAGATATTCTTCCCATGTTTTTTAAGAAGAGCTTTCATAAGCTCATACACGTCTCTCTCAGGGGACGACGCTTGATTCCCCATGTTTCCCACAGCTCACCTCTCTAATCCGGAGGGATTGGTTGCCGGCCGGCTCCTGCTTCCTTTCAGCAGCTCATTCAATGTTCTGTGGGACTCGCAGCCTGCCACGCAGTTAGGTGGTTCACGACCCCAAATCACGTCGGGGTCACCAATTTGCCGCGATGGAGAGACGGAGACCCAGCCAGGTGGAAATCAGATCTCACTCTATTGCTCTACACGAACTTCTTATATACGGTTTCAGAACAACCATGTACAAAACTCATTGGCTACATCTTAATTACCTAATGCATATTGCAAAACCTGAGCTCTCTATTCGCTGCTCCTCCTCACGCTGTTCCCAAGGGTCGCAGGTTCTGCTTTTGTATCTTTCTGCTGCACACCCCAGCCCCGCACCTGCTGACAGCGTCGGCCACAGCCGGGTCCACACCCTGCCATCGTGTAACCACAGATCCCAAGGTCGCAATGCCCTTGTGGCCTAAGCCTCCACTAATCGTATCATATTATGTTCTTTCTTCTGCGGCCCATTCTTCATGCGCTCCCACAGATCTCTTTCAATTATCTTATCCTCACTGGAGTTTCCCCCAGGATTGGACCAACTATTCCCCTCACTCGGCCTCTGGTTTTGTTCCTCGGTCTCTCGTTTTTTTCCTCGACATCTGGTTTAGTTCCTTGGGCTCTGGTATTGTTCCTCGGGCTCTGGTTTTCTTCCTCGGACTCTGGTTTTTTCCCTTGGGCTCTGGTTTTGTTCCTCGGGCTCTGGTTTTGTTCCTCGGACTCTGGTTTTGTTCCTCGACATCTGGTTTTATTCCTCGGGCTCTGTTTTTTTTCCTCGGACTCTGGTTTTGTTCCTCGACTCCTGGTTTTATTCCTCGGGCCCTCCTTTTGTTCCTCGGTCTCTGGTTTTGATCCTCAGGCTCTGGCTTTCTTCCTCGGGCTCTGGTTTTGTTCCTCCAGCTCTGGTTTTGTTCCTCGGGCTCTGGTTTTGTTCCTTGGGCTCTGGTTTTGTTCCTCAAGCTCTGGTTTTGTTCCTCGGGCTCTGGTGTAGTTCCTTGGGCTCTGGTTTTGTTCCTCGGACTCTGGTTTTCTTCCTCGGCCTCTGGTTTTAATCCTTGGGCTCTTGTTTTGTTCCTCCACTTCTGGTTTTATTCCTTGGGATCTGGTTTTGTTCCTCGGGCTCTGGTTTAGTTACTCAGTCTCCTGTTTTCTTCCTCGGGCTGTGGTTTTGTTCTGCTGGCTCTGGTTTAATTCCTCGGGTCCTGATTTATTCCCTCAGACTCTGGGTTTGTTCCTCGGACTCTGGTTTTGTCCCTCGCACCCTCCTTTTGTTCCTCGGTCTCTGGTTTTGATCCTCAGGCTCTGGCTTTCTTCCTCGGGCTCTGGTTTTGTTCCTTGGGTGCTGGTTTTGTTCCACAGGCTCTAGTTTTGTTCCTAGGGCTCTGGTTTTGTTCCTCAGACTCTGGTTTTGTTCCTCGGTCTCTCGTTTTCTTCCTTGCCCTCTGGTTTAGTTCCTTGGGCTCTGGTTTTGTTCCTCGGGCTCTGGTTTTCTTCCTCGGCCTCTGTTTTTTTTCCTTGGGCTGTGGTTTTGTTCCTCGGGCTCTGGTTTCTTTCCTCCAGCTCTGTTTTTTTTCCTTGGGCTCTGGTGTAGTTTCTCGGGTCCTTTCTTTCTTCCTCGGGGTCTGTTTTTTTTCCTAGGGCTCTGGTTTTCTTCCTCGAGCTCTGGTTTTGTTCCTCGGGCTCTTATTTTGTTCCTCCAGCTCTGGTTTTGTTCCTCGGCCTCTAGTGTAGTTCCACGGACTCTGGTTTTGTTCCTCGGGCTCTTGTTTTGTTCCTCAGTCTCTGGTTTTGTTCCTTGAGCTCTGGTTTTGTTCCTCGACATCTGGTTTTGTTCCTTGGGCTCTGGTTTTTTTCCTCGGACTCTGGTTTTGTTCCTTGACTCCTGGATTTATTCCTCGGGCCCTCCTTTTGTTCCTCGGTCTCTGGTTTTGATCCTCAGGCTCTGGCTTTCTTCCTCGGGCTCTGGTTTTGTTCCTCCAGCTCTGGTTTTGTTCCTCGGGCTCTGGTTTTGTTCCTCGGGCTCTGGTTTTGTTCCTCAAGCTCTGGTTTTGTTCCTCGGGCTCTAGTGTAGTTCCAAGGCCTCTGGTTTTGTTCCTCGGGCTCTGGTTTAGTTCCTCAGGTACTGGGTTTTTCCCTCAGACCCTGGTTTTCTTCCTCGGCCTCTGGTTTTGTTCCTTGAGACTGGTTTTGTTCCTTAGGCTCTGGTTTTGTTCCTCGGGCTCTGGTTTTGTTCCTCGGGCGCTGGTTTTGTTCCTCAGGCTCTAGTTTTGTTCCTCGGGCTCTGGTTTTGTTCCTCGGGCGCTGGTTTTGTTCCTCAGGCACTGGTTTAGTGCCTCAGGTACTGGTTTTGTTCCTCAGACTCTGGTTTTGTTCCTCGGTCTCTCGTTTTTTTCCTCGACATCTGGTTTTGTTCCTTGGGCTCTGGTTTTGTTCCTCAGGCTCTGGTTTTCTTCGTTGCCCTCTGGTTTAGTTCCTTGGGCTCTGGTATTGTTCCTCGGGCTCTGGTTTTCTTCCTCGGCCTCTGTTTTTTTCCCTTGGGCTCTGGTTTTTTTCCTCGGGCTCTGGTTTCTTTCTTCCAGCTCTGTTTTTTTTCCTTGGGCTCTGGTGTAGTTTCTCGGGTCCTTTCTTTCTTCCTCGGGGTCTGTTTTTTTTCCTACGGCTCTGGTTTTCTTCCTCGAGCTCTGGTTTTGTTCCTCGGGCTCTTATTTTGTTCCTCCAGCTCTGGTTTTGTTCCTCGACCTCTAGTGTAGTTCCACGGACTCTGGTTTTGTTCCTCGGGCTCTTGTTTTGTTCCTCAGTCTCTGGTTTTGTTCCTTGAGCTCTGGTTTTGTTCCTCGACATCTGGTTTTATTCCTTGGGCTCTGGTTTTTTTCCTCGGACTCTGGTTTTGTTCCTCGACTCCCGGTTTTATTCCTCGGGCCCTCCTTTTGTTCCTCGGTCTCTGGTTTGGATCCTCAGGCTCTGGTTTTCTTCCTCGGGCTCTGGTTTTGTTCCTCCAGCTCTGGTTTTGTTCCTTGGGCTCTGGTTTTGTTCCTCAGGCTCTGGTTTTCTTCCTTGCCCTCTGGTTTAGTTCCTTGGGCTCTGGTTTTGTTCCTCGGGCTCTGGTTTTCTTCCTCGGCCTCTGTTTTTTTTCCTTGGGCTCTGGTTTTGTTCCTCGGGCTCTGGTTTCTTTCCTCCAGCTCTGTTTTTTTTCCTCGGGCTCTGGTGTAGTTTCTCGGGTCCTTTTTTAATTCCTCGGGGTCTGTTTTTTTTCCTAGGGCTCTGGTTTTCTTCCTCGAGCTCTGGTTTTGTTTCTCTGGCTCTTGTTTTGTTCCTCAGTCTCTGGTTTTGTTCCTTGAGCTCTGGTTTTGTTCCTCGACATTTGGTTTTGTTCCTCGGACTCTGGTTTTGTTCCTCGGACTCTGGTTTTGTTCCTCGACTCCTGGTTTTATTCCTCGGGCCCTCCTTTTGTTCCTCGGTCTCTGGTTTTGATCCTCAGGCTCTGGCTTTCTTCCTCGGGCTCTGGTTTTGTTCCTTGGGCTCTGGTTTTGTTCCTCGGGCTCTGGTTTTGTTCCTTGGGCGCTGCTTTTGTTCCTCAGGCTCTAGTTTTGTTCCTCGGGCTCTGGTTTTGTTCCTCGGGCTCTGGTTTTGTTCCTTAGGCACTGGTTTAGTGCCTCAGGTACTGGTTTTGTTCCTCAGACTCTGGTTTTGTTCCTCGGTCTCTCGTTTTTTTCCTCGACATCTGGTTTTGTTCCTTGGGCTCTGGTTTTGTTCCTCAGGCTCTGGTTTTCTTCCTTGCCCTCTGGTTAAGTTCCTTGGGCTCTGGTTTTGTTCCTCGGGCTCTGGTTTCTGTCCTCCAGCTCTGTTTTTTTTCCTTGGGATCTGGTGTAGTTTCTCGGGTCCTTTCTTTCTTCCTCGGGGTCTGTTTTTTTTCCTAGGGCTCTGGTTTTCTTCCTCGAGCTCTGGTTTTGTTCCTCGGGCTCTTATTTTGTTCCTCCAGCTCTGGTTTTGTTCCTCGGCCTCTGGTGTAGTTCCACGGACTCTGTTTTTTTTCCTCGGGCTCTTGTTTTGTTCCGCAGCCTCTGGTTTTGTTCCTTGAGCTCTGGTTTTGTTCCTCGACATCTGGTTTTATTCCTCAGGCTCTGGTTTAGTTACTCAGTCTCCAGTTTTCTTCCTCGGGCTCTGGTTTCTTTCCTCCAGCTCTGGTTTTTTTCCTTGGGCTCTGGTGTAGTTTCTCGGGTCCTTTTTTTCTTCCTCTGGGTCTGTTGTTTTTCCTAGGGCTCTGGTTTTCTTCCTCGAGCTCTGGTTTTGTTCCTCGGGCTCTTATTTTGTTCCTCCAGCTCTGCTTTTGTTCCTCGGCCTCTAGTGTAGTTCCACGGACTCTGGTTTTGTTCCTCGGGCTCTGGTTTAGTTACTCAGTCTCCTGTTTTCTTCCTCGGGCTGTGGTTTTGTTCTGCTGGCTCTGGTTTAATTCCTCGGGTCCTGATTTATTCCCTCAGACTCTGGGTTTGTTCCTCGGACTCTGGTTTTGTCCCTCGCACCCTCCTTTTGTTCCTCGGTCTCTGGTTTTGATCCTCAGGCTCTGGCTTTCTTCCTCGGGCTCTGGTTTTGTTCCTTGGGTGCTGGTTTTGTTCCACAGGCTCTAGTTTTGTTCCTAGGGCTCTGGTTTTGTTCCTCAGACTCTGGTTTTGTTCCTCGGTCTCTCGTTTTCTTCCTTGCCCTCTGGTTTAGTTCCTTGGGCTCTGGTTTTGTTCCTCGGGCTCTGGTTTTCTTCCTCGGCCTCTGTTTTTTTTCCTTGGGCTGTGGTTTTGTTCCTCGGGCTCTGGTTTCTTTCCTCCAGCTCTGTTTTTTTTCCTTGGGCTCTGGTGTAGTTTCTCGGGTCCTTTCTTTCTTCCTCGGGGTCTGTTTTTTTTCCCAGGGCTCTGGTTTTCTTCCTCGAGCTCTGGTTTTGTTCCTCGGGCTCTTATTTTGTTCCTCCAGCTCTGGTTTTGTTCCTCGGCCTCTAGTGTAGTTCCACGGACTCTGGTTTTGTTCCTCGGGCTCTTGTTTTGTTCCTCAGTCTCTGGTTTTGTTCCTTGAGCTCTGGTTTTGTTCCTCGACATCTGGTTTTGTTCCTTGGGCTCTGGTTTTTTTCCTCGGACTCTGGTTTTGTTCCTTGACTCCTGGATTTATTCCTCGGGCCCTCCTTTTGTTCCTCGGTCTCTGGTTTTGATCCTCAGGCTCTGGCTTTCTTCCTCGGGCTCTGGTTTTGTTCCTCCAGCTCTGGTTTTGTTCCTCGGGCTCTGGTTTTGTTCCTCGGGCTCTGGTTTTGTTCCTCAAGCTCTGGTTTTGTTCCTCGGGCTCTAGTGTAGTTCCAAGGCCTCTGGTTTTGTTCCTCGGGCTCTGGTTTAGTTCCTCAGGTACTGGGTTTTTCCCTCAGACCCTGGTTTTCTTCCTCGGCCTCTGGTTTTGTTCCTTGAGACTGGTTTTGTTCCTTAGGCTCTGGTTTTGTTCCTCGGGCTCTGGTTTTGTTCCTCGGGCGCTGGTTTTGTTCCTCAGGCTCTAGTTTTGTTCCTCGGGCTCTGGTTTTGTTCCTCGGGCGCTGGTTTTGTTCCTCAGGCACTGGTTTAGTGCCTCAGGTACTGGTTTTGTTCCTCAGACTCTGGTTTTGTTCCTCGGTCTCTCGTTTTTTTCCTCGACATCTGGTTTTGTTCCTTGGGCTCTGGTTTTGTTCCTCAGGCTCTGGTTTTCTTCGTTGCCCTCTGGTTTAGTTCCTTGGGCTCTGGTATTGTTCCTCGGGCTCTGGTTTTCTTCCTCGGCCTCTGTTTTTTTCCCTTGGGCTCTGGTTTTTTTCCTCGGGCTCTGGTTTCTTTCTTCCAGCTCTGTTTTTTTTCCTTGGGCTCTGGTGTAGTTTCTCGGGTCCTTTCTTTCTTCCTCGGGGTCTGTTTTTTTTCCTACGGCTCTGGTTTTCTTCCTCGAGCTCTGGTTTTGTTCCTCGGGCTCTTATTTTGTTCCTCCAGCTCTGGTTTTGTTCCTCGACCTCTAGTGTAGTTCCACGGACTCTGGTTTTGTTCCTCGGGCTCTTGTTTTGTTCCTCAGTCTCTGGTTTTGTTCCTTGAGCTCTGGTTTTGTTCCTCGACATCTGGTTTTATTCCTTGGGCTCTGGTTTTTTTCCTCGGACTCTGGTTTTGTTCCTCGACTCCCGGTTTTATTCCTCGGGCCCTCCTTTTGTTCCTCGGTCTCTGGTTTGGATCCTCAGGCTCTGGTTTTCTTCCTCGGGCTCTGGTTTTGTTCCTCCAGCTCTGGTTTTGTTCCTTGGGCTCTGGTTTTGTTCCTCAGGCTCTGGTTTTCTTCCTTGCCCTCTGGTTTAGTTCCTTGGGCTCTGGTTTTGTTCCTCGGGCTCTGGTTTTCTTCCTCGGCCTCTGTTTTTTTTCCTTGGGCTCTGGTTTTGTTCCTCGGGCTCTGGTTTCTTTCCTCCAGCTCTGTTTTTTTTCCTCGGGCTCTGGTGTAGTTTCTCGGGTCCTTTTTTAATTCCTCGGGGTCTGTTTTTTTTCCTAGGGCTCTGGTTTTCTTCCTCGAGCTCTGGTTTTGTTTCTCTGGCTCTTGTTTTGTTCCTCAGTCTCTGGTTTTGTTCCTTGAGCTCTGGTTTTGTTCCTCGACATTTGGTTTTGTTCCTCGGACTCTGGTTTTGTTCCTCGGACTCTGGTTTTGTTCCTCGACTCCTGGTTTTATTCCTCGGGCCCTCCTTTTGTTCCTCGGTCTCTGGTTTTGATCCTCAGGCTCTGGCTTTCTTCCTCGGGCTCTGGTTTTGTTCCTTGGGCTCTGGTTTTGTTCCTCGGGCTCTGGTTTTGTTCCTTGGGCGCTGCTTTTGTTCCTCAGGCTCTAGTTTTGTTCCTCGGGCTCTGGTTTTGTTCCTCGGGCTCTGGTTTTGTTCCTTAGGCACTGGTTTAGTGCCT
Source organism: Calonectris borealis (assembly GCF_964195595.1). NCBI lineage: Eukaryota > Metazoa > Chordata > Aves > Procellariiformes > Procellariidae > Calonectris > Calonectris borealis. Next base: position 25,857,109 of record NC_134321.1, on the reverse strand, counting down.
CAGGTACTGGTTTTGTTCCTCAGACTCTGGTTTTGTTCCTCGGTCTCTCGTTTTTTTCCTCGACATCTGGTTTTGTTCCTTGGGCTCTGGTTTTGTTCCTCAGGCTCTGGTTTTCTTCCTTGCCCTCTGGTTAAGTTCCTTGGGCTCTGGTTTTGTTCCTCGGGCTCTGGTTTCTGTCCTCCAGCTCTGTTTTTTTTCCTTGGGATCTGGTGTAGTTTCTCGGGTCCTTTCTTTCTTCCTCGGGGTCTGTTTTTTTTCCTAGGGCTCTGGTTTTCTTCCTCGAGCTCTGGTTTTGTTCCTCGGGCTCTTATTTTGTTCCTCCAGCTCTGGTTTTGTTCCTCGGCCTCTGGTGTAGTTCCACGGACTCTGTTTTTTTTCCTCGGGCTCTTGTTTTGTTCCGCAGCCTCTGGTTTTGTTCCTTGAGCTCTGGTTTTGTTCCTCGACATCTGGTTTTATTCCTCAGGCTCTGGTTTAGTTACTCAGTCTCCAGTTTTCTTCCTCGGGCTCTGGTTTCTTTCCTCCAGCTCTGGTTTTTTTCCTTGGGCTCTGGTGTAGTTTCTCGGGTCCTTTTTTTCTTCCTCTGGGTCTGTTGTTTTTCCTAGGGCTCTGGTTTTCTTCCTCGAGCTCTGGTTTTGTTCCTCGGGCTCTTATTTTGTTCCTCCAGCTCTGCTTTTGTTCCTCGGCCTCTAGTGTAGTTCCACGGACTCTGGTTTTGTTCCTCGGGCTCTTGTTTTGTTCCTCAGTCTCTGGTTTTGTTCCTTGAGCTCTGGTTTTGTTCCTCGACATCTGGTTTTATTGCTTGGGCTCTGGTTTTTCTCCTCGGACTCTGGTTTTGTTCCTCGACTCCTGGTTTTATTCCTCGGGCCCTCCTTTTGTTCCTCGGTCTCTGGTTTTGATCCTCAGGCTCTGGTTTTCTTCCTCGGGCTCTGGTTTTGTTCCTCCAGCTCTGGTTTTGTTCCTCGGGCTCTGGTTTTGTTCCTCAGGATCTGGTTTTGTTCCTCAAGCTCTGGTTTTGTTCCTCAGGCACTGGTTTAATGTCTCAGGTACTGGTTTTGTTCCTCAGACTCTGGTTTTGTTCCTCGGTCTCTCGTTTTTTTCCTCCAGCTCTGGTTTTGTTCCTTGGGCTCTTGTTTTGTTCCTCAGGCTCTGGTTTTCTTCCTTGCCCTCTGGTTAAGTTCCTTGGGCTCTGGTTTTGTTCCTCGGGCTCTGGTTTTCTTCCTCGACCTCTGTTTTTTTTCCTAGGGCTCTGGTTTTCTTCCTCGAGCTCTGGTTTTGTTCCTCGGGCTCTGATTTTGTTCCTCCAGCTCTCGTTTTGTTCCTCGGCCTCTAGTGTAGTTCCACGGACTCTGGTTTTGTTCCTCGGGCTCTTGTTTTGTTCCTCAGTCTCTGGTTTTGTTCCTTGAGCTCTTGTTTTGTTCCTCGGGCTCTGGTTTTGTTCCTCGGGCTCTGGTTTTGTTCCTCAGCCACTGGTTTAGTGTCTCAGGTACTGGTTTTGTTCCTCAGACTCTGGTTTTGTTCCTCGGTCTCTCGTTTTTTTCCTCGAAATCTGGTTTTGTTCCTTGGGCTCTGGTTTTGTTCCTCAGGCTCTGGTTTTCTTCCTTGCCCTCTGGTTAAGTTCCTTGGGCTCTGGTTTTGTTCCTCGGGCTCTGGTTTCTTTCCTCCAGCTCTGGTTTTTTTCCTTGGGCTCTGGTGTAGTTTCTCGGGTCCTTTCTTTCTTCCTCGGGGTCTGTTTTTTTTCCTAGGGCTCTGGTTTTCTTCCTCGAGCTCTGGTTTTGTTCCTCGGGCTCTTATTTTGTTCCTCCAGCTCTGGTTTTGTTCCTCGGCCTCTAGTGTAGTTCCACGGACTCTGGTTTTGTTCCTCGGGCTCTTGTTTTGTTCCTCAGTCTCTGGTTTTGTTCCTTGAGCTCTGGTTTTGTTCCTCGACATCTGGTTTTGTTCCTTGGGCTCTGGTTTTTTTCCTCGGACTCTGGTTTTGTTCCTTGACTCCTGGATTTATTCCTCGGGCCCTCCTTTTGTTCCTCGGTCTCTGGTTTTGATCCTCAGGCTCTGGCTTTCTTCCTCGGGCTCTGGTTTTGTTCCTCCAGCTCTGGTTTTGTTCCTCGGGCTCTGGTTTTGTTCCTCGGGCTCTGGTTTTGTTCCTCAAGCTCTGGTTTTGTTCCTCGGGCTCTAGTGTAGTTCCAAGGCCTCTGGTTTTGTTCCTCGGGCTCTGGTTTAGTTCCTCAGGTACTGGGTTTTTCCCTCAGACCCTGGTTTTCTTCCTCGGCCTCTGGTTTTGTTCCTTGAGACTGGTTTTGTTCCTTAGGCTCTGGTTTTGTTCCTCGGGCTCTGGTTTTGTTCCTCGGGCGCTGGTTTTGTTCCTCAGGCTCTAGTTTTGTTCCTCGGGCTCTGGTTTTGTTCCTCGGGCGCTGGTTTTGTTCCTCAGGCACTGGTTTAGTGCCTCAGGTACTGGTTTTGTTCCTCAGACTCTGGTTTTGTTCCTCGGTCTCTCGTTTTTTTCCTCGACATCTGGTTTTGTTCCTTGGGCTCTGGTTTTGTTCCTCAGGCTCTGGTTTTCTTCGTTGCCCTCTGGTTTAGTTCCTTGGGCTCTGGTATTGTTCCTCGGGCTCTGGTTTTCTTCCTCGGCCTCTGTTTTTTTCCCTTGGGCTCTGGTTTTTTTCCTCGGGCTCTGGTTTCTTTCTTCCAGCTCTGTTTTTTTTCCTTGGGCTCTGGTGTAGTTTCTCGGGTCCTTTCTTTCTTCCTCTGGGTCTGTTTTTTTTCCTACGGCTCTGGTTTTCTTCCTCGAGCTCTGGTTTTGTTCCTCGGGCTCTTATTTTGTTCCTCCAGCTCTGGTTTTGTTCCTCGACCTCTAGTGTAGTTCCACGGACTCTGGTTTTGTTCCTCGGGCTCTTGTTTTGTTCCTCAGTCTCTGGTTTTGTTCCTTGAGCTCTGGTTTTGTTCCTCGACATCTGGTTTTATTCCTTGGGCTCTGGTTTTTTTCCTCGGACTCTGGTTTTGTTCCTCGACTCCCGGTTTTATTCCTCGGGCCCTCCTTTTGTTCCTCGGTCTCTGGTTTGGATCCTCAGGCTCTGGTTTTCTTCCTCGGGCTCTGGTTTTGTTCCTCCAGCTCTGGTTTTGTTCCTTGGGCTCTGGTTTTGTTCCTCAGGCTCTGGTTTTCTTCCTTGCCCTCTGGTTTAGTTCCTTGGGCTCTGGTTTTGTTCCTCGGGCTCTGGTTTTCTTCCTCGGCCTCTGTTTTTTTTCCTTGGGCTCTGGTTTTGTTCCTCGGGCTCTGGTTTCTTTCCTCCAGCTCTGTTTTTTTTCCTCGGGCTCTGGTGTAGTTTCTCGGGTCCTTTTTTAATTCCTCGGGGTCTGTTTTTTTTCCTAGGGCTCTGGTTTTCTTCCTCGAGCTCTGGTTTTGTTTCTCTGGCTCTTGTTTTGTTCCTCAGTCTCTGGTTTTGTTCCTTGAGCTCTGGTTTTGTTCCTCGACATTTGGTTTTGTTCCTCGGACTCTGGTTTTGTTCCTCGGACTCTGGTTTTGTTCCTCGACTCCTGGTTTTATTCCTCGGGCCCTCCTTTTGTTCCTCGGTCTCTGGTTTTGATCCTCAGGCTCTGGCTTTCTTCCTCGGGCTCTGGTTTTGTTCCTTGGGCTCTGGTTTTGTTCCTCGGGCTCTGGTTTTGTTCCTTGGGCGCTGCTTTTGTTCCTCAGGCTCTAGTTTTGTTCCTCGGGCTCTGGTTTTGTTCCTCGGGCTCTGGTTTTGTTCCTTAGGCACTGGTTTAGTGCCTCAGGTACTGGTTTTGTTCCTCAGACTCTGGTTTTGTTCCTCGGTCTCTCGTTTTTTTCCTCGACATCTGGTTTTGTTCCTTGGGCTCTGGTTTTGTTCCTCAGGCTCTGGTTTTCTTCCTTGCCCTCTGGTTAAGTTCCTTGGGCTCTGGTTTTGTTCCTCGGGCTCTGGTTTCTGTCCTCCAGCTCTGTTTTTTTTCCTTGGGCTCTGGTGTAGTTTCTCGGGTCCTTTCTTTCTTCCTCGGGGTCTGTTTTTTTTCCTAGGGCTCTGGTTTTCTTCCTCGAGCTCTGGTTTTGTTCCTCGGGCTCTTATTTTGTTCCTCCAGCTCTGGTTTTGTTCCTCGGCCTCTGGTGTAGTTCCACGGACTCTGTTTTTTTTCCTCGGGCTCTTGTTTTGTTCCGCAGGCTCTGGTTTTGTTCCTTGAGCTCTGGTTTTGTTCCTCGACATCTGGTTTTATTCCTCAGGCTCTGGTTTAGTTACTCAGTCTCCAGTTTTCTTCCTCGGGCTCTGGTTTCTTTCCTCCAGCTCTGGTTTTTTTCCTTGGGCTCTGGTGTAGTTTCTCGGGTCCTTTTTTTCTTCCTCTGGGTCTGTTGTTTTTCCTAGGGCTCTGGTTTTCTTCCTCGAGCTCTGGTTTTGTTCCTCGGGCTCTTATTTTGTTCCTCCAGCTCTGCTTTTGTTCCTCGGCCTCTAGTGTAGTTCCACGGACTCTGGTTTTGTTCCTCGGGCTCTTGTTTTGTTCCTCAGTCTCTGGTTTTGTTCCTTGAGCTCTGGTTTTGTTCCTCGACATCTGGTTTTATTGCTTGGGCTCTGGTTTTTCTCCTCGGACTCTGGTTTTGTTCCTCGACTCCTGGTTTTATTCCTCGGGCCCTCCTTTTGTTCCTCGGTCTCTGGTTTTGATCCTCAGGCTCTGGTTTTCTTCCTCGGGCTCTGGTTTTGTTCCTCCAGCTCTGGTTTTGTTCCTCGGGCTCTGGTTTTGTTCCTCAGGATCTGGTTTTGTTCCTCAAGCTCTGGTTTTGTTCCTCAGGCACTGGTTTAGTGTCTCAGGTACTGGTTTTGTTCCTCAGACTCTGGTTTTGTTCCTCGGTCTCTCGTTTTTTTCCTCCAGCTCTGGTTTTGTTCCTTGGGCTCTTGTTTTGTTCCTCAGGCTCTGGTTTTCTTCCTTGCCCTCTGGTTAAGTTCCTTGGGCTCTGGTTTTGTTCCTCGGGCTCTGGTTTTCTTCCTCGACCTCTTTTTTTTTTCCTAGGGCTCTGGTTTTCTTCCTCGAGCTCTGGTTTTGTTCCTCGGGCTCTGATTTTGTTCCTCCAGCTCTCGTTTTGTTCCTCGGCCTCTAGTGTAGTTCCACGGACTCTGGTTTTGTTCCTCGGGCTCTTGTTTTGTTCCTCAGTCTCTGGTTTTGTTCCTTGAGCTCTTGTTTTGTTCCTCGGGCTCTGGTTTTGTTCCTCGGGCTCTGGTTTTGTTCCTCAGCCACTGGTTTAGTGTCTCAGGTACTGGTTTTGTTCCTCAGACTCTGGTTTTGTTCCTCGGTCTCTCGTTTTTTTCCTCGAAATCTGGTTTTGTTCCTTGGGCTCTGGTTTTGTTCCTCAGGCTCTGGTTTTCTTCCTTGCCCTCTGGTTAAGTTCCTTGGGCTCTGGTTTTGTTCCTCGGGCTCTGGTTTCTTTCCTCCAGCTCTGGTTTTTTTCCTTGGGCTCTGGTGTAGTTTCTCGGGTCCTTTTTTTCTTCCTCGGGGTCTGTTTTTTTTCCTAGGGCTCTGGTTTTCTTCCTCGAGCTCTGGTTTTGTTCCTCGGGCTCTTATTTTGTTCCTCCAGCTCTGGTTTTGTTCCTCGGCCTCTAGTGTAGTTCCACGGACTCTGGTTTTGTTCCTCGGGCTCTTCTTTTGTTCCTCAGTCTCTGGTTTTGTTCCTTGAGCTCTGGTTTTGTTCCTCGACATCTGGTTTTATTCCTTGGGCTCTGGTTTTTCTCCTCGGACTCTGGTTTTGTTCCTCGACTCCTGGTTTTATTCCTCGGGCCCTCCTTTTGTTCCTCGGTCTCTGGTTTTGATCCTCAGGCTCTGGTTTTCTTCCTCGGGCTCTGGTTTTGTTCCTCCAGCTCTGGTTTTGTTCCTCGGGCTCTGGTTTTGTTCCTCGGGCTCTGGTTTTGTTCCTCCAGCTCTGGTTTTGTTCCTCGGGCTCTAGTGTAGTTCCAAGGCCTCTGGTTTTGTTCCTCGGGCTCTGGTTTTCTTCCTCGGCCTCTGGTTTTAATCCTTGGGCTCTTGTTTTATTCCTCCAGCTCTGGTTTTGTTCCTCAGTCTCTGGTTTTGTTCCTTGAGCTCTGGTTTTGTTCCTCGACATCTGGTTTTATTCCTCGGGCTCTGGTTTTTTTCCTAGGACTCTGGTTTTGTTCCTCGACTCCTGGTTTTATTCCTCGGGCCCTCCTTTTGTTCCTCGGTCTCTGGTTTTGATTCTCAGGCTCTGGTTTTCTTCCTCGGGCTCTGGTTTTGTTCCTCCAGCTCTGGTTTTGTTCCTCGGGCTCTGGTTTTGTTCCTCGGGCTCTGGTTTTGTTCCTCAAGCTCTGGTTTTGTTCCTCGAGCTCTAGTGTAGTTCCAAGGCCTCTGGTTTTGTTCCTCGGGCTCTGGTTTTCTTCCTCGGCCTCTGGTTTTAATCCTTGGGCTCTTGTTTTGTTCCTCCAGCTCTGGTTTTATTCCTTGGGCTCTGGTTTTGTTCCTCGGGCTCTGGTTTAGTTACTCAGTCTCCCGTTTTCTTCCTCGGGCTGTGGTTTTGTTCCGCTGGCTCTGTTCTAGTTTCTCGGGTCCTGATTTATTCCCTCGGGCTCTGGGTTTGTTCCTCGGACTCTGGTTTTCTTCCTCCACACCTGGTTTTATTCCTCGCGCCCTCCTTTTGTTCCTGGGTCTCTGGTTTTGTTACTCGACATCTGGTTTTGTTACTCATCCTCTGGTTTTGTTCCTCGGGCTCTGGTTTTCTCCCTCAGCTCCTGGTTTAATTCCTTGGGCTCTGGTTTTGTTCCTCTAACTCTGGTTTTATTACTTGGGCTCTGGTTTTGCTCCTCTGGCTCTGGTTTTGTTCCTCCAGCTGTGGTTTTATTCCTTGGGCTCTGGTTTTGTTCCTCGGGCTCTGGTTTAGTTACTCAGTCTCCAGTTTTCTTCCTCGGGCTGTGGTTTTGTTCCTCGGGCTCTGGTTTCTTTCCTCCAGCTCTGTTTTTTTTCCTTGGGCTCTGGTGTAGATTCTCGGGTCCTTTTTTTCTTCCTCGGGGTCTGTTTTTTTTCCTAGGGCTCTGGTTTTCTTCCTCTAGCTCTGGTTTTGTTCCTCGGGCTCTTATTTTGTTCCTCCAGCTCTGGTTTTGTTCCTCGGCCTCTAGTGTAGTTCCACGGACTCTGGTTTTGTTCCTCGGGCTCTTGTTTTGTTCCTCAGTCTCTGGTTTTGTTCCTTGAGCTCTGGTTTTGTTCCTCGACATCTGGTTTTATTCCTTGGGCTCTGGTTTTTCTCCTCGGACTCTGGTTTTGTTCCTCGACTCCTGGTTTTATTCCTCGGGCCCTCCTTTTGTTCCTCGGTCTCTGGTTTTGATCCTCAGGCTCTGGTTTTCTTCCTCGGGCTCTGGTTTTGTTCCTTCAGCTCTGGTTTTGTTCCTCGGGCTCTGGTTTTGTTCCTCAGGATCTGGTTTTGTTCCTCAAGCTCTGGTTTTGTTCCTCGGGCTCTAGTGTAGTTCCAAGGCCTCTGGTTTTGTTCCTCGGGCTCTGGTTTTCTTCCTCGGCCTCTGGTTTTAATCCTTGGGCTCTTGTTTTGTTCCTCCAACTCTGGTTTTATTCCTTGGGCTCTGGTTTTGTTCCTCGGGCTCTGGTTTAGTTACTCAGTCTCCTGTTTTCTTCCTCGGGCTCTGGTTTTGTTCCACTGGCTCTGGTTTAATTCCTCGGGTCCTGATTTATTCCCTCGGGCTCTGGGTTTGTTCCTCGGACTCTGGTTTTGTCCCTCGCGCCCTCCTTTTGTTCCTCGGTCTATGGTTTTGTTCCTCAGGCTCTGGTTTTCTTCCTCGGGCTCTGGGTTTGTTCCTTGGGCTCTGGTTTTGTTCCTCGAGCTCTGGTTTTGTTCCTTAGGCTCTGGATTTGTTCCTCGGCCTCTGGTTTTGTTCCTTGAGCTCTGGTTTTGTTCCTCAGGCTCTAGTTTTGTTCCTCGGGCTCTGGTTTTGTTCCTCGGGCTCTGGTTTTGTTCCTCAGGCACTGGTATAGTGTCTCAGGTACTGGTTTTGTTCCTCAGACTCTGGTTTTGTTCCTCGGTCTCTCGTTTTTTTCCTCGACATCTGTTTTTTTTCCTCGGGCTCTTGTTTTGTTCCGCAGGCTCTGGTTTTGTTCCTTGAGCTCTGGTTTTGTTCCTCGACATCTGGTTTTATTCCTCGGGCTCTGGTTTAGTTACTCAGTCTCCAGTTTTCTTCCTCGGGCTCTGGTTTCTTTCCTCCAGCTCTGTTTTTTTTCCTTGGGCTCTGGTGTAGTTTCTCGGGTCCTTTCTTTCTTCCTCGGGGTCTGTTTTTTTTCCTAGGGCTCTGGTTTTCTTCCTCGAGCTCTGGTTTTGTTCCTCGGGCTCTTATTTTGTTCCTCCAGCTCTGGTTTTGTTCCTCGGCCTCTAGTGTAGTTCCACGGACTCTGGTTTTGTTCCTCGGGCTCTTGTTTTGTTCCTCAGTCTCTGGTTTTGTTCCTTGAGCTCTGGTTTTGTTCCTCGACATCTGGTTTTGTTCCTTGGGCTCTGGTTTTTTTCCTCGGACTCTGGTTTTGTTCCTTGACTCCTGGATTTATTCCTCGGGCCCTCCTTTTGTTCCTCGGTCTCTGGTTTTGATCCTCAGGCTCTGGCTTTCTTCCTCGGGCTCTGGTTTTGTTCCTCCAGCTCTGGTTTTGTTCCTCGGGCTCTGGTTTTGTTCCTCGGGCTCTGGTTTTGTTCCTCAAGCTCTGGTTTTGTTCCTCGGGCTCTAGTGTAGTTCCAAGGCCTCTGGTTTTGTTCCTCGGGCTCTGGTTTAGTTCCTCAGGTACTGGGTTTTTCCCTCAGACCCTGGTTTTCTTCCTCGGCCTCTGGTTTTGTTCCTTGAGACTGGTTTTGTTCCTTGGGCTCTGGTTTTGTTCCTCGGGCTCTGGTTTTGTTCCTCGGGCGCTGGTTTTGTTCCTCGGGCTCTAGTTTTGTTCCTCGGGCTCTGGTTTTGTTCCTCGGGCGCTGGTTTTGTTCCTCAGCCACTGGTTTAGTGCCTCAGGTACTGGTTTTGTTCCTCAGACTCTGGTTTTGTTCCTCGGTCTCTCGTTTTTTTCCTCGACATCTGGTTTTGTTCCTTGGGCTCTGGTTTTGTTCCTCAGGCTCTGGTTTTCTTCGTTGCCCTCTGGTTTAGTTCCTTGGGCTCTGGTATTGTTCCTCGGGCTCTGGTTTTCTTCCTCGGCCTCTGTTTTTTTCCCTTGGGCTCTGGTTTTTTTCCTCGGGCTCTGGTTTCTTTCTTCCAGCTCTGTTTTTTTTCCTTGGGCTCTGGTGTAGTTTCTCGGGTCCTTTCTTTCTTCCTCTGGGTCTGTTTTTTCTCCTACGGCTCTGGTTTTCTTCCTCGAGCTCTGGTTTTGTTCCTCGGGCTCTTATTTTGTTCCTCCAGCTCTGGTTTTGTTCCTCGACCTCTAGTGTAGTTCCACGGACTCTGGTTTTGTTCCTCGGGCTCTTGTTTTGTTCCTCAGTCTCTGGTTTTGTTCCTTGAGCTCTGGTTTTGTTCCTCGACATCTGGTTTTATTCCTTGGGCTCTGGTTTTTTTCCTCGGACTCTGGTTTTGTTCCTCGACTCCCGGTTTTATTCCTCGGGCCCTCCTTTTGTTCCTCGGTCTCTGGTTTGGACCCTCAGGCTCTGGTTTTCTTCCTCGGGCTCTGGGTTTGTTCCTCCAGCTCTGGTTTTGTTCCTTGGGCTCTGGTTTTGTTCCTCAGGCTCTGGTTTTCTTCCTTGCCCTCTGATTTAGTTCCTTGGGCTCTGGTTTTCTTCCTCGGGCTCTGGTTTTCTTCCTCGGCCTCTGTTTTTTTTCCTTGGGCTCTGGTTTTGTTCCTCGGGCTCTGGTTTCTTTCCTCCAGCTCTGGTTTTTTTCCTCGGGCTCTGGTGTAGTTTCTCGGGTCCTTTTTTAATTCCTCGGGGTCTGTTTTTTTTCCTAGGGCTCTGGTTTTCTTCCTCGAGCTCTGGTTTTGTTTCTCTGGCTCTTGTTTTGTTCCTCAGTCTCTGGTTTTGTTCCTTGGGCTCTGGTTTTGTTCCTCGACATTTGGTTTTGTTCCTCGGACTCTGGTTTTGTTCCTCGGACTCTGGTTTTGTTCCTCGACTCCTGGTTTTATTCCTCGGGCCCTCCTTTTGTTCCTCGGTCTCTGGTTTTGATCCTCAGGCTCTGGCTTTCTTCCTCGGGCTCTGGTTTTGTTCCTTGGGCTCTGGTTTTGTTCCTCGGGCTCTGGTTTTGTTCCTTGGGCGCTGCTTTTGTTCCTCAGGCTCTAGTTTTGTTCCTCGGGCTCTGGTTTTGTTCCTCGGGCTGTGGTTTTGTTCCTTAGGCACTGGTTTAGTGCCTCAGGTACTGGTTTTGTTCCTCAGACTCTGGTTTTGTTCCTCGGTCTCTCGTTTTTTTCCTCGACATCTGGTTTTGTTCCTTGGGCTCTGGTTTTGTTCCTCAAGCTCTGGTTTTGTTCCTCGGGCTCTGGTGTAGTTCCAAGGCCTCTGGTTTTCTTCCTCGGGCTCTGGTTTTCTTCCTCGGCCTCTGGTTTTAATCCTTGGGCTCTTGTTTTGTTCCTCGGGCTCTGGTTTCTTTCCTCCAGCTCTGGTTTTGTTCCTCGGGCTCTGGTTTAGTTACTCAGTCTCCTGTTTTCTTCCTCGGGCTGTGGTTTTGTTCCACTGGCTCTGGTTTAATTCCTCGGGTCCTGACTTATTCCCTCGGACTCTGGGTTTGTTCCTCGGAATCTGGTTTTGTCCCTCGGACTCTGGTTTTGTCCCTCGCACCCTCCTTTTGTTCCTCGGTCTCTGGTTTTGATCCTCAGGCTCTGGCTTTCTTCCTCGGGCTCTGGTTTTGTTCCTTGGGCACTGGTTTTGTTCCTCAGGCTCTAGTTTTGTTCCTCGGGCTCTGGTTTTGTTCCTCAGACTCTGGTTTTGTTCCTCGGTCTCTCGTTTTCTTCCTTGCCCTCTGGTTTAGTTCCTTGGGCTCTGGTTTTGTTCCTCGGACTCTGGTTTTCTTCCTCGGCCTCTGTTTTTTTTCCTTGGGCTGTGGTTTTGTTCCTCGGGCTCTGGTTTCTTTCCTCCAGCTCTGTTTTTTTTCCTTGGGCTCTGGTGTAGTTTCTCGGGTCCTTTCTTTCTTCCTCGGGGTCTGTTTTTTTTCCTAGGGCTCTGGTTTTCTTCCTCGAGCTCTGGTTTTGTTCCTCGGGCTCTTATTTTGTTCCTCCAGCTCTGGTTTTGTTCCTCGGCCTCTAGTGTAGTTCCACGGACTCTGGTTTTGTTCCTCGGGCTCTTGTTTTGTTCCTCAGTCTCTGGTTTTGTTCCTTGAGCTCTGGTTTTGTTCCTCGACATCTGGTTTTGTTCCTTGGGCTCTGTTTTTTTTCCTCGGACTCTTGTTTTGTTCCTTGACTCCTGGATTTATTCCTCGGGCCCTCCTTTTGTTCCTCGGTCTCTGGTTTTGATCCTCAGGCTCTGGCTTTCTTCCTCGGGCTCTGGTTTTGTTCCTCCAGCTCTGGTTTTGTTCCTCGGGCTCTGGTTTTGTTCCTCGGGCTCTGGGTTTGTTCCTCAAGCTCTGGTTTTGTTCCTCGGGCTCTAGTGTAGTTCCAAGGCCTCTGGTTTTGTTCCTCGGGCTCTGGTTTAGTTCCTCAGGTACTGGGTTTTTCCCTCAGACCCTGGTTTTCTTCCTCGCCCTCTGGTTTTGTTCCTTGAGACTGGTTTTGTTCCTTGGGCTCTGGTTTTGTTCCTCGGGCTCTGGTTTTGTTCCTCGGGCGCTGGTTTTGTTCCTCAGGCTCTAGTTTTGTTCCTCGGGCTCTGGTTTTGTTCCTCGGGCGCTGGTTTTGTTCCTCAGGCACTGGTTTAGTGCCTCAGGTACTGGTTTTGTTCCTCAGACTCTGGTTTTGTTCCTCGGTCTCTCGTTTTTTTCCTCGACATCTGGTTTTGTTCCTTGGGCTCTGGTTTTGTTCCTCAGGCTCTGGTTTTCTTCCTTGCCCTCTGGTTTAGTTCCTTGGGCTCTGGTATTGTTCCTCGGGCTCTGGTTTTCTTCCTCGGCCTCTGTTTTTTTCCCTTGGGCTGTGGTTTTTTTCCTCGGGCTCTGGTTTCTTTCTTCCAGCTCTGTTTTTTTTCCTTGGGCTCTGGTGTAGTTTCTCGGGTCCTTTCTTTCTTCCTCTGGGTCTGTTTTTTTTCCTACGGCTCTGGTTTTCTTCCTCGAGCTCTGGTTTTGTTCCTCGGGCTCTTATTTTGTTCCTCCAGCTCTGGTTTTGTTCCTCGACCTCTAGTGTAGTTCCACGGACTCTGGTTTTGTTCCTCGGGCTCTTGTTTTGTTCCTCAGTCTCTGGTTTTGTTCCTTGAGCTCTGGTTTTGTTCATCGACATCTGGTTTTATTCCTTGGGCTCTGGTTTTTTTCCTCGGACTCTGGTTTTGTTCCTCGACTCCTGGTTTTATTCCTCGGGCCCTCCTTTTGTTCCTCGGTCTCTGGTTTGGATCCTCAGGCTCTGGTTTTCTTCCTCGGGCTCTGGGTTTGTTCCTCCAGCTCTGGTTTTGTTCCTTGGGCTCTGGTTTTGTTCCTCAGGCTCTGGTTTTCTTCCTTGCCCTCTGGTTTAGTTCCTTGGGCTCTGGTTTTGTTCCTCGGGCTCTGGTTTTCTTCCTCGGCCTCTGTTTTTTTTCCTTGGGCTCTGGTTTTGTTCCTCGGGCTCTGGTTTCTTTCCTCCAGCTCTGTTTTTTTTCCTCGGGCTCTGGTGTAGTTTCTCGGGTCCTTTTTTAATTCCTCGGGGTCTGTTTTTTTTCCTAGGGCTCTGGTTTTCTTCCTCGAGCTCTGGTTTTGTTTCTCTGGCTCTTGTTTTGTTCCTCAGTCTCTGGTTTTGTTCCTTGAGCTCTGGTTTTGTTCCTCGACATTTGGTTTTGTTCCTCGGACTCTGGTTTTGTTCCTCGGACTCTGGTTTTGTTCCTCGACTCCTGGTTTTATTCCTCGGGCCCTCCTTTTGTTCCTCCGTCTCTGGTTTTGATCCTCAGGCTCTGGCTTTCTTCCTCGGGCTCTGGTTTTGTTCCTTGGGCTCTGGTTTTGTTCCTCGGGCTCTGGTTTATTTACTCAGTCTCCAGTTTTCTTCCTCGGGCTGTGGTTTTGTTCTGCTGGCTCTGGTTTAATTCCTCGGGTCCTGATTTATTCCCTCGGGCTCTGGGTTTGTTCCTCGGACTCTGGTTTTGTCCCTCGCACCCTCCCTTTGTTCCTCGGTCTATGGTTTTGTTCCTCAGGCTCTGGTTTTCTTCCTCGGGCTCTGGGTTTGTTCCTTAGGCTCTGGATTTGTTCCTCGAGCTCTGGTTTTGTTCCTCAGGTACTGGGTTTTTCCCTCAGACCCTGGTTTTCTTCCTCGGCCTCTGGTTTTGTTCCTTGGTCTCTCGTTTTTTTCCTCGACATCTGGTTTAGTTCCTTGGGCTCTGGTATTGTTCCTCGGGCTCTGGTTTTCTTCCTCGGCCTCTGTTTTTTTCCCTTGGGCTCTGGTTTTGTTCCTCGGGCTCTGGTTTTGTTCCTCGGACTCTGGTTTTGTTCCTCGACATCTGGTTTTATTCCTCGGGCTCTGTTTTTTTTCCTCGGACTCTGGTTTTTTTCCTCGACTCCTGGTTTTATTCCTCGGGCCCTCCTTTTGTTCCTCGGTCTCTGGTTTTGATCCTCAGGCTCTGGCTTTCTTCCTCGGGCTCTGGTTTTGTTCCTCCAGCTCTGGTTTTGTTCCTCGGGCTCTGGTTTTGTTCCTCGGGCTCTGGTTTTGTTCCTCAAGCTCTGGTTTTGTTCCTCGGGCTCTGGTGTAGTTCCAAGGCCTCTGGTTTTGTTCCTCGGACTCTGGTTTTCTTCCTCGGCCTCTGGTTTTAATCCTTGGGCTCTTGTTTTGTTCCTCCACTTCTGGTTTTATTCCTTGGGATCTGGTTTTGTTCCTCGGGCTCTGGTTTTGTTCCTCAGGCACTGGTTTAGTGCCTCAGGTACTGGTTTTGTTCCTCAGACTCTGGTTTTGTTCCTCAGTCTCTCGTTTTTTTCCTCCAGCTCTGGTTTTGTTCCTTGGGCTCTGGTATTGTTCCTCGGGCTCTGGTTTTCTTCCTCGGCCTCTTTTTTTTTTCCTTGGGCTCTGGTTTTGTTCCTCGGGCTCTGGTTTCTTTCCTCCAGCTCTGTTTTTATTCCTTGGGCTCTGGTGTAGTTTCTCGGGTCCTTTGTTTCTTCCTCTGGGTCTGTTTTTTTTCCTACGGCTCTGGTTTTCTTCCTCGAGCTCTGGTTTTGTTCCTCGGGCTCTTATTTTGTTCCTCCAGCTCTGGTTTTGTTCCTCGGCCTCTAGTGTAGTTCACGGACTCTGGTTTTGTTCCTCGGGCTCTTCTTTTGTTCCTCAGTCTCTGGTTTTGTTCCTTGAGCTCTGGTTTTGTTCCTCGACATCTGGTTTTATTCCTTGGGCTCTGGTTTTTTTCCTCGGACTCTGGTTTTGTTCCTCGACTCCTGGTTTTATTCCTCGGGCCCACCTTTTGTTCCTCGGTCTCTGGTTTGGATACTCAGGCTCTGGTTTTCTTCCTCGGGCTCTGGGTTTGTTCCTCCAGCTCTGGTTTTGTTCCTTGGGCTCTGGTTTTGTTCCTCAGGCTCTGGTATTTTCCTCGGCTCTGGTGTATTTTCTCAGGTCCTTTTTTAATTCCTCGGGGTCTTTTTTTTTTCCTAGGGCTCTGATTTTCTTCCTCGAGCTCTGGTTTTGTTCCTCGGGCTCTGATTTTGTTCCTCCAGCTCTGGTTTTGTTCCTCGGCCTCTAGAGTAGGTCGACGGAGTATGGTTTTGTTCCTCGGGCTCTTGTTTTGTTCCTCAGTCTCTGGTTTTGTTCCTTGAGCTCTGGTTTTGTTCCTCGGGCTCTGGTTTTGTTCCTCGGACTCTGGTTTTGTTCCTCGACATCTGGTTTTATTCCTCGGACTCTGTTTTTTTTCCTCGGACTCTGGTTTTGTTCCTCGACTCCTGGTTTTATTCCTCGGGCCCTCCTTTTGTTCCTCGGTCTCTGGTTTTGATCCTCAGGCTCTAGCTTTCTTCCTCGGGCTCTGGTTTTGTTCCTCCAGCTCTGGTTTTGTTCCTCGGGCTCTGGTTTTGTTCCTCGGGCTCTGATTTTGTTCCTCCAGCTCTGGTTTTGTTCATCGGCCTCTAGAGTAGGTCCACGGACTCTGGTTTTGTTCCTCGGGCTCTTGTTTTGTTCCTCAGTCTCTGGTTTTGTTCCTTGAGCTCTGGTTTTGTTCCTCGGGCTCTGGTTTTGTTCCTCGGACTCTGGTTTTGTTCCTCGACATCTGGTTTTATTCCTCGGGCTCTGTCTTTTTTCCTCGGACTCTGGTTTTGTTCCTCAACTCCTGGTTTTATTCCTCGGGCCCTCCTTTTGTTCCTCGGTCTCTGGTTTTGATCCTCAGGCTCTGGCTTTCTTCCTCGGGCTCTGGTTTTGTTCCTTGAGCTCTGGTTTTGTTCCTTGGGCTCTGGTTTTGTTCCTCGGGCTCTGGTTTTGTTCCTCGGGCGCTGGTTTTGTTCCTCAGGCTCTAGTTTTGTTCCTCGGGCTCTGGTTTTGTTCCTCGGACTCTGGTTTTGTTCCTCAGGCACTGGTTTAGTGCCTCAGGTACTGGTTTTGTTCCTCAGACTCTGGTTTTGTTCCTCGGTCTCTCGTTTTTTTCCTCCAGCTCTGGTTTTGTTCCTCGGGCTCTGGTTTTGTTCCTCAGGCTCTGGTTTTCTTCCTTGCCCTCTGGTTTAGTTCCTTGGGCTCTGGTATTGTTCCTCGGGCTCTGGTTTTCTTCCTCGGCCTCTGTTTTTTTCCCTTGGGCTCTGGTTTTGTTCCTCGGGCTCTGGTTTCTTTCCTCCAGCTCTGTTTTTTTTCCTTGGGCTCTGGTGTAGTTTCTCGGGTCCTTTGTTTCTTCCTCTGGGTCTGTTTTTTTTCCTAGGGCTCTGGTTTTCTTCCTCGAGCTCTGGTTTTGTTCCTCGGGCTCTTATTTTGTTCCTCCAGCTCTGGTTTTGTTCCTCGGCCTCTAGTGTAGTTCCACGGACTCTGGTTTTGTTCCTCGGGCTCTTCTTTTGTTCCTCAGTCTCTGGTTTTGTTCCTTGAGCTCTGGTTTTGTTCCTCGACATCTGGTTTTATTCCTTGGGCTCTGGTTTTTTTCCTCGGACTCTGGTTTTGTTCCTCGACTCCTGGTTTTATTCCTCGGGCCCTCCTTTTGTTCCTCGGTCTCTGGTTTTAATCCTCAGGCTCTGGTTTTCTTCCTCGGGCTCTGGTTTTGTTCCTCCAGCTCTGGTTTTGTTCCTTGGGCTCTGGTTTTGTTCCTCGGGCTCTGGTTTTCTTCCTCGGCCTCTGTTTTTTTTCCTTGGGCTCTGGTTTTGTTCCTCGGGCTCTGGTTTCTTTCCTCCAGCTCTGGTATTTTCCTCGGGCTCTGGTGTAGTTTCTCAGGTCCTTTTTTAATTCCTCGGGGTCTGTTTTTTTTCCTAAGGTTCTGGTTTTCTTCCTCGAGCTCTGGTTTTGTTCCTCGGGCTCTGATTTTGTTCCTCCAGCTCTGGTTTTGTTCCTCGGCCTCTAGAGTAGGTCCACGGACTCTGGTTTTGTTCCTCGGTCTATGGTTTTGTTCCTCGGCCTCTGGTTTTGTTCCTTGAGCTCTGGTTTTGTTCCTTGGGCTCTGGTTTTGTTCCTCGGGCTCTGGTTTTGTTCCTCGGGCGCTGGTTTTGTTCCTCAGGCTCTAGTTTTGTTCCTCGGGCTCTGGTTTTGTTCCTTGGGCTCTGGTTTTCTTCCTCAGGCACCGGTTTAGTGCCTCAGGTACTGGTTTTGTTCCTCAGACTCTGGTTTTGTTCCTCGGTCTCTCGTTTTTTTCCTCCAGCTCTGGTTTTGTTCCTCGGTCTCTGATTTTGTTCCTCCAGCTCTGGTTTTGTTCATCGGCCTCTAGAGTAGGTCCACGGACTCTGGTTTTGTTCCTCGGGCTCTTGTTTTGTTCCTCAGTCTCTGGTTTTGTTCCTTGAGCTCTGGTTTTGTTCCTCGGGCTCTGGTTTTGTTCCTCGGACTCTGGTTTTGTTCCTCGACATCTGGTTTTATTCCTCGGGCTCTGTCTTTTTTCCTCGGACTCTGGTTTTGTTCCTCAACTCCTGGTTTTATTCCTCGGGCCCTCCTTTTGTTCCTCGGTCTCTGGTTTTGATCCTAAGGCTCTGGCTTTCTTCCTCGGGCTCTGGTTTTGTTCCTTGAGCTCTGGTTTTGTTCCTTGGGCTCTGGTTTTGTTCCTCGGGCTCTGGTTTTGTTCCTCGGGCGCTGGTTTTGTTCCTCAGGCTCTAATTTTGTTCCTCGGGCTCTTGTTTTGTTCCTCGGACTCTGGTTTTGTTCCTCAGGCACTGGTTTAGTGCCTCAGGTACTGGTTTTGTTCCTCAGACTCTGGTTTTGTTCCTCGGTCTCTCGTTTTTTTCCTCCAGCTCTGGTTTTGTTCCTCGGGCTCTGGTTTTGTTCCTCAGGCTCTGGTTTTATTCCTTGCCCTCTGGTTTAGTTCCTTGGGCTCTGGTATTGTTCCTCGGGCTCTGGTTTTCTTCCTCGGCCTCTGTTTTTTTCCCTTGGGCTCTGGTTTTGTTCCTCGGGCTCTGGTTTCTTTCCTCCAGCTCTGTTTTTTTTCCTTGGGCTCTGGTGTAGTTTCTCGGGTCCTTTGTTTCTTCCTCTGGGTCTGTTCTTTTTCCTAGGGCTCTGGTTTTCTTCCTCGAGCTCTGGTTTTGTTCCTCGGGCTCTTATTTTGCTCCTCCAGCTCTGGTTTTGTTCCTCGGCCTCTAGTGTAGTTCCACGGACTCTGGTTTTGTTCCTCGGGCTCTTCTTTTGTTCCTCAGTCTCTGGTTTTGTTCCTTGAGCTCTGGTTTTGTTCCTCGACATCTGGTTTTATTCCTTGGGCTCTGGTTTTTTTCCTCGGACTCTGGTTTTGTTCCTCGACTCCTGGTTTTATTCCTCGGGCCCTCCTATTGTTCCTCGGTCTCTGGTTTGGATCCTCAGGCTCTGGTTTTCTTCCTCGGGCTCTGGTTTTGTTTCTCCAGCTCTGGTTTTGTTCCTTGGGCTCTGGTTTTGTTCCTCCAGCTCTGGTTTTCTTCCTTGCCCTCTGGTTTAGTTCCTTGGGCTCTGGTTTTGTTCCTCGGGCTCTGGTTTTCTTCCTTGGCCTCTGTTTTTTTTCCTTGGGCTCTGGTTTTGTTCCTCGGGCTCTGGTTTCTTTCCTCCAGCTCTGGTATTTTCCTCGGGCTCTGGTGTAGTTTCTCAGGTCCTTTTTTAATTCCTCGGGGTCCGTTTTTTTTCCTAGGGCTCTGGTTTTCTTCCTCGAGCTCTGGTTTTGTTCCTCGGGCTCTGATTTTGTTCCTCCAGCTCTGGTTTTGTTCCTCGGCCTCTAGAGTAGGTCGACGGAGTATGGTTTTGTTCCTCGGGCTCTTGTTTTGTTCCTCAGTCTCTGGTTTTGTTCCTTGAGCTCTGGTTTTGTTCCTCGACATCTGGTTTTGTTCCTCGGACTCTGGTTTTGTTCCTCGGACTGTGGTTTTGTTCCTCGACTCCTGGTTGTATTCCTCGGGCCCTCCTTTTGTTCCTCGGTCTCTGGTTTTGATCCTCAGGCTCTGGTTTTCTTCCTCGGGCTCTGGTTTTGTTCCTTGGGCTCTGGTTTTGTTCCTCGGGCTCTGGTTTTGTTCCTTGGGCGCTGGTTTTGTTCCTCAGGCTCTAGTTTTGTTCCTCGGGCTCTGGTTTTGTTCCTCGGGCTGTGGTTTTGTTCCTCAGGCACTGGTTTAGTGCCTCAGGTACTGGTTTTGTTCCTCAGACTCTGGTTTTGTTCCTCGGTCTCTCGTTTTTTTCCTCGACATCTGGTTTTGTTCCTTGGGCTCTGTTTTTGTTCCTCAGGCTCTGGTTTTCTTCCTTGCCCTCTGGTTTAGTTCCTTGGGCTCTGGTTTTGTTCCTCGGGCTCTGGTTTTCTTCCTCGGCCTCTGTTTTTTTTCCTTGGGCTGTGGTTTTGTTCCTCGGGCTCTGGTTTCTGTCCTCTGGCTCTGTTTTTTTTCCTTGGGCTCTGGTGTAGTTTCTCGGGTCCTTTCTTTCTTCCTCGGGGTCTGTTTTTTTTCCTAGGGCTCTGGTTTTCTTCCTCGAGCTCTGGTTTTGTTCCTCGGGCTCTTATTTTGTTCCTCCAGATCTGGTTTTGTTCCTCGGCCTCTAGTGTATTTCCACGGACTCTGTTTTTTTTCCTCGGGCTCTTGTTTTGTTCCGCAGCCTCTGGTTTTGTTCCTTGAGCTCTGGTTTTGTTCCTCGACATCTGGTTTTATTCCTCGGGCTCTGGTTTAGTTACTCAGTCTCCAGTTTTCTTCCTCGGGCTCTGGTTTCTTTCCTCCAGCTCTGGTTTTTTTCCTTGGGCTCTGGTGTAGTTTCTCGGGTCCTTTTTTTCTTCCTCTGGGTCTGTTTTTTTTCCTAGGGTTCTGGTATTCTTCCTCGAGCTCTGGTTTTGTTCCTCGGGCTCTTATTTTGTTCCTCCAGCTCTGGTTTTGTTCCTTGGCCTCTAGTGTAGTTCCACGGACTCTGGTTTTGTTCCTCGGGCTCTTGTTTTGTTCCTCAGTCTCTGGTTTTGTTCCTTGAGCTCTGGTTTTGTTCCTCGACATCTGGTTTTATTCCTTGGGCTCTGGTTTTTTTCCTCGGACTCTTGTTTTGTTCCTTGACTCCTGGTTTTATTCCTCGGGCCCTCCTTTTGTTCCTCGGTCTCTGGTTTTGATCCTCAGGCTCTGGCTTTCTTCCTCGGGCTCTGGTTTTGTTCCTCCAGCTCTGGTTTTGTTCCTCGGGCTCTGGTTTTGTTCCTCGGGCTCTGGTTTTGTTCCTCAAGCTCTGGTTTTGTTCCTCGACCTCTAGTGTAGTTCCAAGGCCTCTGGTTTTGTTCCTCGGGCTCTGGTTTTCTTCCTCGGCCTCTGGTTTTAATCCTTGGGCTCTTGTTTTATTCCTCCAGCTCTGGTTTTGTTCCTCAGTCTCTGGTTTTGTTCCTTGAGCTCTGGTTTTGTTCCTCGGGCTCTTGTTTTGTTCCTCACTCTCTGGTTTTGTTCCTATAGCTTTGGTTTTATTCCTCGGGCTCTGGTTTTGTTCCTCGGACTCTGGTTTTGTTCCTCGACATCTGGTTTTATTCCTCGGGCTCTGGTTTTCTTCCTAGGACTCTGGTTTTGTTCCTCGACTCCTGGTTTTATTCCTCGGGCCCTCCTTTTGTTCCTCCGTCTCTGGTTTTGATCCTCAGGCTCTGGTTTTCTTCCTCGGGCTCTGGTTTTGTTCCTCGGGCTCTGGTTTTGTTCCTCGGGCTCTGGTTTTGTTCCTCGGGCTCTGGTTTTGTTCCTCCAGCTCTGGTTTTGTTCCTCGGCCTCTAGTGTAGTTCCACGGACTCTGGTTTTGTTCCTCGGGCTCTTGTTTTGTTCCTCAGTCTCTAGTTTTGTTCCTTGAGCTCTGGTTTTGTTCCTCAACATCTGGTTTTATTCCTTGGGTCTGGTTTTGTTCCTCGGGCTCTGGTTTAGTTACTCAGTCTCCGGTTTTCTTCCTCGGGCTTTGGTTTTGTTCCGCTGGCTCTGGTTTAATTCCTCGGGTCCTGATTTATTCCCTCGGGCTCTGGGTTTGTTCCTCGGAGTCTGGTTTTGTTCCTCCACACCTGGTTTTATTCCTCGCGCCCTCCTTTTGTTCCTGGGTCTCTGGTTTTGTTACTCGACATCTGGTTTTGTTACTCATCCTCTGGTTTTGTTCCTCGGGCTCTGGTTTTCTCCCTCAGCTCCTGGTTTAATTCCTTGGGCTCTGGTTTTTTTCCTTGGGCTCTGGTTTTGTTCCTCCAGATGTGGTTTTATTCCTTGGACTCTGGTTTTGTTCCTCGGGCTCTGGTTTAATTACTCAGTCTCCAGTTTTCTTCCTCGGGCTGTGGTTTTGTTCCTCGGGCTCTGGTTTCTTTCCTCCAGCTCTGTTTTTTTTCCTTGGGCTCTGGTGTAGTTTCTCGGGTCCTTTGTTTCTTCCTCGGGGTCTGTTTTTTTTCCTAGGGCTCTGGTTTTCTTCCTCGAGCTCTGGTTTTGTTCCTCGGGCTCTTATTTTGTTCCTCCAGCTCTGGTTTTGTTCCTCGGCCTCTAGTGTAGTTCCACGGACTCTGTTTTTTTTCCTCGGGCTCTTGTTTTGTTCCTCAGTCTCTGGTTTTGTTCCTTGAGCTCTGGTTTTGTTCCTCGACATCTGGTTTTATTCCTTGGGCTCTGGTTTTTTTCCTCGGACTCTGGTTTTGTTCCTCGACACCTGGTTGTATTCCTCGGGCCCTCCTTTTGTTCCTCGGTCTCTGGTTTTGATCCTCAGGCTCTGGTTTTCTTCCTCGGGCTCTGGTTTTCTTCCTCGGGCTATGGTTTTGTTCCTCGGGCTCTGGTTTTGTTCCTCGGGCTCTGGTTTTGTTCCTCAAGCTCTGGTTTTTTTCTTTGGGCTCTGGTTTTGTTCCTCAGGCTCTGGTTTTCTTCCTTGCCCTCTGGTTTAGTTCCTTGGGCTCTGGTTTTGTTCCTCGGGCTCTGGTTTTCTTCCTCGGCCTCTGTTTTTTTTCCTTGGGCTCTGGTTTTGTTCCTCGGGCTCTGGTTTCTTTCCTCCAGCTCTGGTATTTTCCTCGGGCTCTGGTGTAGTTTCTCAGGTCCTTTTTTAATTCCTCGGTGTCTGTATTTTTTCCTAGGGCTCTGGTTTTCTTCCTCGAGCTCTGGTTTTGTTCCTCGGGCTCTGATTTTGTTCCTCCAGCTCTGGTTTTGTTCCTCAGCCTCTAGAGTAGGTCCACGGAGTATGGTTTTGTTCCTCGGGCTCTTGTTTTGTTCCTCAGTCTCTGGTTTTGTTCCTTGAGCTCTGGTTTTGTTCCTCGGGCTCTGGTTTTGTTCCTCGGACTCTGGTTTTGTTCCTCGACATCTGGTTTTATTCCCCGGGCTCTGTTTTTTTTCCTCGGACTCTGGTTTTGTTCCTTGACTCCTGGTTTTATTCCTCGGGCCCTCCTTTTGTTCCTCGGTCTCTGGTTTTGATCCTCAGGCTCTGGCTTTCTTCCTCGGGCTCTGGTTTTGTTCCTCCAGCTCTGGTTTTGTTCCTCGGGCTCTGGTTTTGTTCCTTGGGCTCTGGTGTAGTTTCTCAAGCTCTGGTTTTGTTCCTCGGGCTCTAGTGTAGTTCCAAGGCCTCTGGTTTTGTTCCTCGGGCTCTGGTTTTCTTCCTCAGCCTCTGGTTTTAATCCTTGGGCTCTTGTTTTGTTCCTCCACTTCTGGTTTTATTCCTTGGGCTCTGGTTTTGTTCCTCGGGCTCTGGTTTAGTTACTCAGTCTCCTGTTTTCTTCCTCGGGCTGTGGTTTTGTTCCACTTGCTCTGGTTTAATTCCTCGGGTCCTGATTTATTCCCTCGGGCTCTGGGTTTGTTCCTCGGACTCTGGTTTTGTCCCTCGAACCCTCCTTTTGTTCCTCGGTCTCTGGTTTTGATCCTCAGGCTCTGGCTTTCTTCCTCGGGCTCTGGTTTTGTTCCTTGGGTGCTGGTTGTGTTCCTCAGGCTCTAGTTTTGTTCCTCGGGCTCTGGTTTTGTTCCTCAGACTCTGGTTTTGTTCCTCGGTCTCTCGTTTTCTTCCTTGCCCTCTGGTTTAGTTCCTTGGGCTCTGGTTTTGTTCCTCGGGCTCTGGTTTCTTTCCTCCAGCTCTGTTTTTTTTCCTCAGGCTCTGGTGTAGTTTCTCGGGTCCTTTTTTAATTCCTCGGGGTCTGTTTTTTTTCCTATGGCTCTGGTTTTCTTCCTCGAGCTCTGGTTTTGTTCCCCTGGCTCTTGTTTTGTTCCTCAGTCTCTGGTTTTGTTCCTTGAGATCTGGTTTTGTTCCTCGACATTTGGTTCTGTTCCTCGGACTCTGGTTTTGTTCCTCGGACTGTTGTTTTGTTCCTCGACTCCTGGTTTTATTCCTCGGGCCCTCCTTTTGTTCCTCGGTCTCTGGTTTTGATCCTCAGGCTCTGGCTTTCTTCCTCGGGCTCTGGTTTTGTTCCTTGGGCTCTGGTTTTGTTCCTCGGGCTCTGGTTTTGTTCCTTGGGCGCTGGTTTTGTTCCTCAGGCTCTAGTTTTGTTCCTCGGGCTCTGGTTTCGTTCCTCGGGCTGTGGTTTTGTTCCTCAGGCACTGGTTTAGTGCCTCAGGTACTGGTTTTGTTCCTCAGACTCTGGTTTTGTTCCTCGGTCTCTCATTTTTTTCCTCGACATCTGGTTTTGTTCCTTGGGCTCTGGTTTTGTTCCTCAGGCTCTGGTTTTCTTCCTTGCCCTCTGGTTTAGTTCCTTGGGCTCTGGTTTTGTTCCTCGGGCTCTGGTTTTCTTCCTCGGCCTCTGTTTTTTTTCCTTGGGCTCTGGTTTTGTTCCTCGGGCTCTGGTTTCTGTCCTCCAAATCTGTTTTTTTTCCTTGGGCTCTGGTGTAGTTTCTCGGATCCTTTCTTTCTTCCTCGGGGTCTGTTTTTTTTCCTAGGGCTGTGGTTTTCTTCCTCGAGCTCTGGTTTTGTTCCTCGGGCTCTTATTTTGTTCCTCCAGATCTGGTTTTGTTCCTCGGCCTCTAGTGTATCTCCACGGACTCTGTTTTTTTTCCTCGGGCTCTTGTTTTGTTCCGCAGCCTCTGGTTTTGTTCCTTGAGCTCTGGTTTTGTTCCTCGACATCTGGTTTTATTCCTCGGGCTCTGGTTTAGTTACTCAGTCTCCAGTTTTCTTCCTCGGGCTCTGGTTTCTCTCCTCCAGCTCTGGTTTTTTTCCTTGGGCTCTGGTGTAGTTTCTCGGGTCCTTTTTTCTTCCTCTGGGTCTGTTTTTTTCCCTAGGGTTCTGGTTTTCTTCCTCGAGCTCTGGTTTTGTTCCTCGGGCTCTTATTTTGTTCCTCCAGCTCTGGTTTTGTTCCTCGGCCTCTAGTGTAGTTCCACGGACTCTGGTTTTGTTCCTCGGGCTCTTGTTTTGTTCCTCAGTCTCTGGTTTTGTTCCTTGAGCTCTGGTTTTGTTCCTCGACATCTGGTTTTATTCCTTGGGCTCTGTTTTTTTTCCTCGGACTCTTGTTTTGTTCCTTGACTCCTGGTTTTATTCCTCGGGCCCTCCTTTTGTTCCTCGGTCTCTGGTTTTGATCCTCAGGCTCTGGCTTTCTTCCTCGGGCTCTGGTTTTGTTCCTCCAGCTCTGGTTTTGTTCCTCCAGCTCTGGTTTTGTTCCTCGGGCTCTGGTTTTGTTCCTCAAGCTCTGGTTTTGTTCCTCGAGCTCTAGTGTAGTTCCAAGGCCTCTGGTTTTGTTCCTCGGGCTCTGGTTTTCTTCCTCGGCCTCTGGTTTTAATCCTTGGGCTCTTGTTTTATTCCTCCAGCTCTGGTTTTGTTCCTCAGTCTCTGGTTTTGTTCCTTGAGCTCTGGTTTTGTTCCTCGACATCTGGTTTTATTCCTCGGGCTCTGGTTTTTTTCCTAGGACTCTGGTTTTGTTCCTCGACTCCTGGTTTTATTCCTCGGGCCCTCCTTTTGTTCCTCGGTCTCTGGTTTTGATCCTCAGGCTCTGGTTTTCTTCCTCGGGCTCTGGTTTTGTTCCTCGGGCTCTGGTTTTGTTCCTCGGGCTCTGGTTTTGTTCCTCGGGCTCTGGTTTTGTTTCTCAAGCTCTGGTTTTGTTTCTCGGGCTCTGGTTTTGTTCCTCGGGCTCTAGTGTAGTTCCAAGGCCTCTGGTTTTGTTCCTCGGGCTCTGGTTTTCTTCCTCGGCCTCTGGTTTTAATCCTTGGGCTCTTGTTTTGTTCCTCCAACTCTGTTTTGTTCCTCGGGCTCTGGTTTTGTTCCTCGGGCTCTGGTTTTGTTCCTCCAGCTCTGGTTTTATTCCTTGGGCTCTGGTTTTGTTCCTCGGGCTCTGGTTTAGTTACTCAGTCTCCGGTTTTCTTCCTCGGGCTGTGGTTTTGTTCCGCTGGCTCTGGTTTAATTCCTCCGGTCCTGATTTATTCCCTCGGGCTCTGGGTTTGTTCCTCAGAGTCTGGTTTTGTTCCTCCACACCTGGTTTTATTCCTCGCGCCCTCCTTTTGTTCCTGTGTCTCTGGTTTTGATCCTCAGGCTCTGGTTTTCTTCCTCGGGCTCTGGTTTTGTTCCTCCAGCTCTGGTTTTGTACCTCGGGCTCTGGTTTTGTTCCTCGGGCTCTGGTTTTGTTCCTCAAGCTCTGGTTTTTTTCCTTGGGCTCTGGTTTTGTTCCTCAGGCTCTGGTTTTCTTCCTTGCCCTCTGGTTTAGTTCCTTGGGCTCTGGTTTTGTTCCTCGGGCTCTGGTTTTCTTCCTCGGCCTCTGTTTTTTTTCCTTGGGCTCTGGTTTTGTTCCTCGGGCTCTGATTTCTTTCCTCCAGCTCTGGTATTTTCCTCGGGCTCTGGTGTAGTTTCTCAGGTCCTTTTTTAATTCCTCGGGGTCTGTTTTTTTTCCTAGGGCTCTGGTTTTCTTCCTCGAGCTCTGGTTTTGTTCCTCGGGCTCTGATTTTGTTCCTCCAGCTCTGGTTTTGTTCCTCGGCCTCTAGAGTAGGTCGACGGAGTATGGTTTTGTTCCTCGGGCTCTTGTTTTGTTCCTCAGTCTCTGGTTTTGTTCCTTGAGCTCTGGTTTTGTTCCTCGGGCTCTGGTTTTGTTCCTCGGACTCTGGTTTTGTTCCTCGACATCTGGTTTTATTCCTCGGGCTCTGTTTTTTTTCCTCGGACTCTGGTTTTGTTCCTCGACTCCTGGTTTTATTCCTCGGGCCCTCCTTTTGTTCCTCGGTCTCTGGTTTTGATCCTCAGGCTCTGGCTTTCTTCCTCGGGCTCTGGTTTTGTTCCTCCAGCTCTGGTTTTGTTCCTCCAGCTCTGGTTTTGTTCCTCGGGCTCTGGTTTTGTTCCTCAAGCTCTGGTTTTGTTCCTCGAGCTCTAGTGTAGTTCCAAGGCCTCTGGTTTTGTTCCTCGGGCTCTGGTTTTCTTCCTCGGCCTCTGGTTTTAATCCTTGGGCTCTTGTTTTATTCCTCCAGCTCTGGTTTTGTTCCTCAGTCTCTGGTTTTGTTCCTTGAGCTCTGGTTTTGTTCCTCGACATCTGGTTTTATTCCTCGGGCTCTGGTTTTTTTCCTAGGACTCTGGTTTTGTTCCTCGACTCCTGGTTTTATTCCTCGGGCCCTCCTTTTGTTCCTCGGTCTCTGGTTTTGATCCTCAGGCTCTGGTTTTCTTCCTCGGGCTCTGGTTTTGTTCCTCCAGCTCTGGTTTTGTTCCTCGGGCTCTGGTTTTGTTCCTCGGGCTCTGGTTTTGTTTCTCAAGCTCTGGTTTTGTTTCTCGGGCTCTGGTTTTGTTCCTCGGGCTCTAGTGTAGTTCCAAGGCCTCTGGTTTTGTTCCTCGGGCTCTGGTTTTCTTCCTCGGCCTCTGGTTTTAATCCTTGGGCTCTTGTTTTGTTCCTCCAACTCTGTTTTGTTCCTCGGGCTCTGGTTTTGTTCCTCGGGCTCTGGTTTTGTTCCTCCAGCTCTGGTTTTATTCCTTGGGCTCTGGTTTTGTTCCTCGGGCTCTGGTTTAGTTACTCAGTCTCCGGTTTTCTTCCTCGGGCTGTGGTTTTGTTCCGCTGGCTCTGGTTTAATTCCTCCGGTCCTGATTTATTCCCTCGGGCTCTGGGTTTGTTCCTCAGAGTCTGGTTTTGTTCCTCCACACCTGGTTTTATTCCTCGCGCCCTCCTTTTGTTCCTGTGTCTCTGGTTTTGATCCTCAGGCTCTGGTTTTCTTCCTCGGGCTCTGGTTTTGTTCCTCCAGCTCTGGTTTTGTACCTCGGGCTCTGGTTTTGTTCCTCGGGCTCTGGTTTTGTTCCTCAAGCTCTGGTTTTTTTCCTTGGGCTCTGGTTTTGTTCCTCAGGCTCTGGTTTTCTTCCTTGCCCTCTGGTTTAGTTCCTTGGGCTCTGGTTTTGTTCCTCGGGCTCTGGTTTTCTTCCTCGGCCTCTGTTTTTTTTCCTTGGGCTCTGGTTTTGTTCCTCGGGCTCTGATTTCTTTCCTCCAGCTCTGGTATTTTCCTCGGGCTCTGGTGTAGTTTCTCAGGTCCTTTTTTAATTCCTCGGGGTCTGTTTTTTTTCCTAGGGCTCTGGTTTTCTTCCTCGAGCTCTGGTTTTGTTCCTCGGGCTCTGATTTTGTTCCTCCAGCTCTGGTTTTGTTCCTCGGCCTCTAGAGTAGGTCGACGGAGTATGGTTTTGTTCCTCGGGCTCTTGTTTTGTTCCTCAGTCTCTGGTTTTGTTCCTTGAGCTCTGGTTTTGTTCCTCGGGCTCTGGTTTTGTTCCTCGGACTCTGGTTTTGTTCCTCGACATCTGGTTTTATTCCTCGGGCTCTGTTTTTTTTCCTCGGACTCTGGTTTTGTTCCTCGACTCCTGGTTTTATTCCTCGGGCCCTCCTTTTGTTCCTCGGTCTCTGGTTTTGATCCTCAGGCTCTGGCTTTCTTCCTCGGGCTCTGGTTTTGTTCCTCCAGCTCTGGTTTTGTTCCTCGGGCTCTGGTTTTGTTCCTCGGGCTCTGGTTTTGTTCCTCAAGCTCTGGTTTTGTTCCTCGGGCTCTGGTGTAGTTCCAAGGCCTCTGGTTTTCTTCCTCGGGCTCTGGTTTTCTTCCTCGGCCTCTGGTTTTAATCCTTGGGCTCTTGTTTTGTTCCTCCACTTCTGGTTTTATTCCTTGGGATCTGGTTTTGTTCCTCGGGCTCTGGTTTAGTTACTCAGTCTCCTGTTTTCTTCCTCGGGCTGTGGTTTTGTTCCACTGGCTCTGGTTTAATTCCTCGGGTCCTGATTTATTCCCTCAGACTCTGGGTTTGTTCCTCGGACTCTGGTTTTGTCCCTCGCACCCTCCTTTTGTTCCTCGGTCTCTGGTTTTGATCCTCAGGCTCTGGCTTTCTTCCTCGGGCTCTGGTTTTGTTCCTTGGGCGCTGGTTTTGTTCCTCAGGCTCTAGTTTTGTTCCTAGGGCTCTGGTTTTGTTCCTCAGACTCTGGTTTTGTTCCTCGGTCTCTCGTTTTCTTCCTTGCCCTCTGGTTTAGTTCCTTGGGCTCTGGTATTGTTCCTCGGGCTCTGGTTTTCTTCCTCGGCCTCTGTTTTTTTCCCTTGGGCTCTGGTTTTGTTCCTCGGGCTCTGGTTTCTTTCCTGCAGCTCTGTTTTTTTTCCTTGGGCTCTGGTGTAGTTTCTCGGGTCCTTTCTTTCTTCCTCGGGGTCTGTTTTTTTTCCTAGGGCTCTGGTTTTCTTCCTCGAGCTCTGGTTTTGTTCCTCGGGCTCTTATTTTGTTCCTCCAGCTCTGGTTTTGTTCCTCGGCCTCTAGTGTAGTTCCACGGACTCTGGTTTTGTTCCTCGGGCTCTTGTTTTGTTCCTCAGTCTCTGGTTTTGTTCCTTGAGCTCTGGTTTTGTTCCTCGACATCTGGTTTTGTTCCTTGGGCTCTGGTTTTTTTCCTCGGACTCTTGTTTTGTTCCTTGACTCCTGGATTTATTCCTCGGGCCCTCCTTTTGTTCCTCGGTCTCTGGTTTTGATCCTCAGGCTCTGGCTTTCTTCCTCGGGCTCTGGTTTTGTTCCTCCAGCTCTGGTTTTGTTCCTCGGGCTCTGGTTTTGTTCCTCGGGCTCTGGTTTTGTTCCTCAAGCTCCGGTTTTGTTCCTCGGGCTCTAGTGTAGTTCCAAGGCCTCTGGTTTTGTTCCTCGGGCTCTGGTTTAGTTCCTCAGGTACTGGGTTTTTCCCTCAGACCCTGGTTTTCTTCCTCGGCCTCTGGTTTTGTTCCTTGAGACTGGTTTTGTTCCTTGGGCTCTGGTTTTCTTCCTCGAGCTCTGGTTTTGTTCCTCGGGGTCTTATTTTGTTCCTCCAGCTCTGGTTTTGTTCCTCGGCCTCTAGTGTAGTTCCACGGACTCTGGTTTTGTTCCTCGGGCTCTTGTTTTGTTCCGCAGCCTCTGGTTTTGTTCCTCGACATCTGGTTTTATTTCTCGGGCTCTGGTTTAGTTACTCAGTCTCCAGTTTTCTTCCTCGGGCTCTGGTTTCTTTCCTCCAGCTCTGGTTTTTTTCCTTGGGCTCTGGTGTAGTTTCTCGGGTCCTTTTTTCTTCCTCTGGGTCTGTTTTTTTCCCTAGGGTTCTGGTTTTCTTCCTCGAGCTCTGGTTTTGTTCCTCGGGCTCTTATTTTGTTCCTCCAGCTCTGGTTTTGTTCCTCGGCCTCTAGTGTAGTTCCACGGACTCTGGTTTTGTTCCTCGGGCTCTTGTTTTGTTCCTCAGTCTCTGGTTTTGTTCCTTGAGCTCTGGTTTTGTTCCTCGACATCTGGTTTTATTCCTTGGGCTCTGGTTTTTTTCCTCGGACTCTTGTTTTGTTCCTTGACTCCTGGTTTTATTCCTCGGGCCCTCCTTTTGTTCCTCGGTCTCTGGTTTTGATCCTCAGGCTCTGGCTTTCTTCCTCGGGCTCTGGTTTTGTTCCTCCAGCTCTGGTTTTGTTCCTCGGGCTCTGGTTTTGTTCCTCGGGCTCTGGTTTTGTTCCTCAAGCTCTGGTTTTGTTCCTCGAGCTCTAGTGTAGTTCCAAGGCCTCTGGTTTTGTTCCTCGGGCTCTGGTTTTCTTCCTCGGCCTCTGGTTTTAATCCTTGGGCTCTTGTTTTATTCCTCCAGCTCTGGTTTTGTTCCTCAGTCTCTGGTTTTGTTCCTTGAGCTCTGGTTTTGTTCCTCGACATCTGGTTTTATTCCTCGGGCTCTGGTTTTTTTCCTAGGACTCTGGTTTTGTTCCTCGACTCCTGGTTTTATTCCTCGGGCCCTCCTTTTGTTCCTCGGTCTCTGGTTTTGATCCTCAGGCTCTGGTTTTCTTCCTCGGGCTCTGGTTTTGTTCCTCGGGCTCTGGTTTTGTTCCTCAAATTCTGGTTTTGTTCCTCGGGCTCTGGTTTTGTTTCTCAAGCTCTGGTTTTGTTTCTCGGGCTCTAGTGTAGTTCCAAGGCCTCTGGTTTTGTTCCTCGGGCTCTGGTTTTCTTCCTCGGCCTCTGGTTTTAATCCTTGGGCTCTTGTTTTGTTCCTCCAGCTCTGGTTTTATTCCTTGGGCTCTGGTTTTGTTCCTCGGGCTCTGGTTTAGTTACTCAGTCTCCGGTTTTCCTCCTCGGGCTGTGGTTTTGTTCCGCTGGCTCTGTTCTAGTTTCTCGGGTCCTGATTTATTCCCTCGGGCTCTGGGTTTGTTCCTCGGACTCTGGTTTTCTTCCTCCACACCTGGTTTTATTCCTCGCGCCCTCCTTTTGTTCCTGGGTCTCTGGTTTTGTTACTCGACATCTGGTTTTGTTACTCATCCTCTGGTTTTGTTCCTCGGGCTCTGGTTTTCTCCCTCAGCTCCTGGTTTAATTCCTTGGGCTCTGGTTTTGTTCCTCTAACTCTGGTTTTATTACTTGGGCTCTGGTTTTGCTCCTCTGGCTCTGGTTTTGTTCCTCCAGCTGTGGTTTTATTCCTTGGGCTCTGGTTTTGTTCCTCGGGCTCTGGTTTAGTTACTCAGTCTCCAGTTTTCTTCCTCGGGCTGTGGTTTTGTTCCTCGGGCTCTGGTTTCTTTCCTCCAGCTCTGTTTTTTTTCCTTGGGCTCTGGTGTAGATTCTCGGGTCCTTTTTTTCTTCCTCGGGGTCTGTTTTTTTTCCTAGGGCTCTGGTTTTCTTCCTCTAGCTCTGGTTTTGTTCCTCGGGCTCTTATTTTGTTCCTCCAGCTCTGGTTTTGTTCCTCGGCCTCTAGTGTAGTTCCACGGACTCTGGTTTTGTTCCTCGGGCTCTTGTTTTGTTCCTCAGTCTCTGGTTTTGTTCCTCGGGCTCTGGTTTAGTTACTCAGTCTCCTGTTTTCTTCCTCGGGCTGTGGTTTTGTTCCACTGGCTCTGGTTTAATTCCTCGGGTCCTGATTTATTCCCTCGGGCTCTGGGTTTGTTCCTCGGACTCTGGTTTTGTCCCTCGCGCCCTCCTTTTGTTCCTCGGTGTATGGTTTTGTTCCTCAGGCTCTGGTTTTCTTCCTCGGGCTCTGGGTTTGTTCCTTGGGCTCTGGTTTTGTTCCTCGGGCTCTGGTTTTCTTCCTCGACCTCTGTTTTTTTTCCTAGGGCTCTGGTTTTCTTCCTCGAGCTCTGGTTTTGTTCCTCGGGCTCTGATTTTGTTCCTCCAGCTCTCGTTTTTTTCCTCGGCCTCTAGTGTAGGTCCACGGACACTGGTTTTGTTCCTCGGGCTCTTGTTTTGTTCCTCAGTCTCTGGTTTTGTTCCTTGAGCTCTTGTTTTGTTCCTCGGGCTCTGGTTTTGTTCCTCGGGCTCTGGTTTTGTTCCTCAGCCACTGGTTTAGTGTCTCAGGTACTGGTTTTGTTCCTCAGACTCTGGTTTTGTTCCTCGGTCTCTCGTTTTTTTCCTCCAGCTCTGGTTTTGTTCCTTGGGCTCTGGTTTTGTTCCTCAGGCTCTGGTTTTCTTCCTTGCCCTCTGGTTTAGTTCCTTGGGCTCTGGTTTTGTTCCTCGGGCTCTGGTTTTCTTCCTCGGCCTCTGTTTTTTTTCCTTGGGCTCTGGTTTTGTTCCTCGGGCTCTGATTTCTTTCCTCCAGCTCTGGTATTTTCCTCGGGCTCTGGTGTAGTTTCTCAGGTCCTTTTTTAATTCCTCGGGGTCTGTTTTTTTTCCTAGGGCTCTGGTTTTCTTCCTCGAGCTCTGGTTTTGTTCCTCGGGCTCTGATTTTGTTCCTCCAGCTCTGGTTTTGTTCCTCGGCCTCTAGAGTAGGTCGACGGAGTATGGTTTTGTTCCTCGGGCTCTTGTTTTGTTCCTCAGTCTCTGGTTTTGTTCCTTGAGCTCTGGTTTTGTTCCTCGGGCTCTGGTTTTGTTCCTCGGACTCTGGTTTTGTTCCTCGACATCTGGTTTTATTCCTCGGGCTCTGTTTTTTTTCCTCGGACTCTGGTTTTGTTCCTCGACTCCTGGTTTTATTCCTCGGGCCCTCCTTTTGTTCCTCGGTCTCTGGTTTTGATCCTCAGGCTCTGGCTTTCTTCCTCGGGCTCTGGTTTTGTTCCTCCAGCTCTGGTTTTGTTCCTCGGGCTCTGGTTTTGTTCCTCGGGCTCTGGTTTTGTTCCTCAAGCTCTGGTTTTGTTCCTCGGGCTCTGGTGTAGTTCCAAGGCCTCTGGTTTTCTTCCTCGGGCTCTGGTTTTCTTCCTCGGCCTCTGGTTTTAATCCTTGGGCTCTTGTTTTGTTCCTCCACTTCTGGTTTTATTCCTTGGGATCTGGTTTTGTTCCTCGGGCTCTGGTTTAGTTACTCAGTCTCCTGTTTTCTTCCTCGGGCTGTGGTTTTGTTCCACTGGCTCTGGTTTAATTCCTCGGGTCCTGATTTATTCCCTCAGACTCTGGGTTTGTTCCTCGGACTCTGGTTTTGTCCCTCGCACCCTCCTTTTGTTCCTCGGTCTCTGGTTTTGATCCTCAGGCTCTGGCTTTCTTCCTCGGGCTCTGGTTTTGTTCCTTGGGCGCTGGTTTTGTTCCTCAGGCTCTAGTTTTGTTCCTAGGGCTCTGGTTTTGTTCCTCAGACTCTGGTTTTGTTCCTCGGTCTCTCGTTTTCTTCCTTGCCCTCTGGTTTAGTTCCTTGGGCTCTGGTATTGTTCCTCGGGCTCTGGTTTTCTTCCTCGGCCTCTGTTTTTTTCCCTTGGGCTCTGGTTTTGTTCCTCGGGCTCTGGTTTCTTTCCTGCAGCTCTGTTTTTTTTCCTTGGGCTCTGGTGTAGTTTCTCGGGTCCTTTCTTTCTTCCTCGGGGTCTGTTTTTTTTCCTAGGGCTCTGGTTTTCTTCCTCGAGCTCTGGTTTTGTTCCTCGGGCTCTTATTTTGTTCCTCCAGCTCTGGTTTTGTTCCTCGGCCTCTAGTGTAGTTCCACGGACTCTGGTTTTGTTCCTCGGGCTCTTGTTTTGTTCCTCAGTCTCTGGTTTTGTTCCTTGAGCTCTGGTTTTGTTCCTCGACATCTGGTTTTGTTCCTTGGGCTCTGGTTTTTTTCCTCGGACTCTTGTTTTGTTCCTTGACTCCTGGATTTATTCCTCGGGCCCTCCTTTTGTTCCTCGGTCTCTGGTTTTGATCCTCAGGCTCTGGCTTTCTTCCTCGGGCTCTGGTTTTGTTCCTCCAGCTCTGGTTTTGTTCCTCGGGCTCTGGTTTTGTTCCTCGGGCTCTGGTTTTGTTCCTCAAGCTCCG
The DNA here is from genome assembly GCF_964195595.1 of Calonectris borealis. Lineage (NCBI taxonomy): Eukaryota > Metazoa > Chordata > Aves > Procellariiformes > Procellariidae > Calonectris > Calonectris borealis. The sequence goes on along the minus strand of NC_134321.1, from coordinate 25,824,118 downwards.
GTTTTGTTCCTCGGGCTCTAGTGTAGTTCCAAGGCCTCTGGTTTTGTTCCTCGGGCTCTGGTTTAGTTCCTCAGGTACTGGGTTTTTCCCTCAGACCCTGGTTTTCTTCCTCGGCCTCTGGTTTTGTTCCTTGAGACTGGTTTTGTTCCTTGGGCTCTGGTTTTCTTCCTCGAGCTCTGGTTTTGTTCCTCGGGGTCTTATTTTGTTCCTCCAGCTCTGGTTTTGTTCCTCGGCCTCTAGTGTAGTTCCACGGACTCTGGTTTTGTTCCTCGGGCTCTTGTTTTGTTCCGCAGCCTCTGGTTTTGTTCCTCGACATCTGGTTTTATTTCTCGGGCTCTGGTTTAGTTACTCAGTCTCCAGTTTTCTTCCTCGGGCTCTGGTTTCTTTCCTCCAGCTCTGGTTTTTTTCCTTGGGCTCTGGTGTAGTTTCTCGGGTCCTTTTTTCTTCCTCTGGGTCTGTTTTTTTCCCTAGGGTTCTGGTTTTCTTCCTCGAGCTCTGGTTTTGTTCCTCGGGCTCTTATTTTGTTCCTCCAGCTCTGGTTTTGTTCCTCGGCCTCTAGTGTAGTTCCACGGACTCTGGTTTTGTTCCTCGGGCTCTTGTTTTGTTCCTCAGTCTCTGGTTTTGTTCCTTGAGCTCTGGTTTTGTTCCTCGACATCTGGTTTTATTCCTTGGGCTCTGGTTTTTTTCCTCGGACTCTTGTTTTGTTCCTTGACTCCTGGTTTTATTCCTCGGGCCCTCCTTTTGTTCCTCGGTCTCTGGTTTTGATCCTCAGGCTCTGGCTTTCTTCCTCGGGCTCTGGTTTTGTTCCTCCAGCTCTGGTTTTGTTCCTCGGGCTCTGGTTTTGTTCCTCGGGCTCTGGTTTTGTTCCTCAAGCTCTGGTTTTGTTCCTCGAGCTCTAGTGTAGTTCCAAGGCCTCTGGTTTTGTTCCTCGGGCTCTGGTTTTCTTCCTCGGCCTCTGGTTTTAATCCTTGGGCTCTTGTTTTATTCCTCCAGCTCTGGTTTTGTTCCTCAGTCTCTGGTTTTGTTCCTTGAGCTCTGGTTTTGTTCCTCGACATCTGGTTTTATTCCTCGGGCTCTGGTTTTTTTCCTAGGACTCTGGTTTTGTTCCTCGACTCCTGGTTTTATTCCTCGGGCCCTCCTTTTGTTCCTCGGTCTCTGGTTTTGATCCTCAGGCTCTGGTTTTCTTCCTCGGGCTCTGGTTTTGTTCCTCGGGCTCTGGTTTTGTTCCTCAAATTCTGGTTTTGTTCCTCGGGCTCTGGTTTTGTTTCTCAAGCTCTGGTTTTGTTTCTCGGGCTCTAGTGTAGTTCCAAGGCCTCTGGTTTTGTTCCTCGGGCTCTGGTTTTCTTCCTCGGCCTCTGGTTTTAATCCTTGGGCTCTTGTTTTGTTCCTCCAGCTCTGGTTTTATTCCTTGGGCTCTGGTTTTGTTCCTCGGGCTCTGGTTTAGTTACTCAGTCTCCGGTTTTCCTCCTCGGGCTGTGGTTTTGTTCCGCTGGCTCTGTTCTAGTTTCTCGGGTCCTGATTTATTCCCTCGGGCTCTGGGTTTGTTCCTCGGACTCTGGTTTTCTTCCTCCACACCTGGTTTTATTCCTCGCGCCCTCCTTTTGTTCCTGGGTCTCTGGTTTTGTTACTCGACATCTGGTTTTGTTACTCATCCTCTGGTTTTGTTCCTCGGGCTCTGGTTTTCTCCCTCAGCTCCTGGTTTAATTCCTTGGGCTCTGGTTTTGTTCCTCTAACTCTGGTTTTATTACTTGGGCTCTGGTTTTGCTCCTCTGGCTCTGGTTTTGTTCCTCCAGCTGTGGTTTTATTCCTTGGGCTCTGGTTTTGTTCCTCGGGCTCTGGTTTAGTTACTCAGTCTCCAGTTTTCTTCCTCGGGCTGTGGTTTTGTTCCTCGGGCTCTGGTTTCTTTCCTCCAGCTCTGTTTTTTTTCCTTGGGCTCTGGTGTAGATTCTCGGGTCCTTTTTTTCTTCCTCGGGGTCTGTTTTTTTTCCTAGGGCTCTGGTTTTCTTCCTCTAGCTCTGGTTTTGTTCCTCGGGCTCTTATTTTGTTCCTCCAGCTCTGGTTTTGTTCCTCGGCCTCTAGTGTAGTTCCACGGACTCTGGTTTTGTTCCTCGGGCTCTTGTTTTGTTCCTCAGTCTCTGGTTTTGTTCCTCGGGCTCTGGTTTAGTTACTCAGTCTCCTGTTTTCTTCCTCGGGCTGTGGTTTTGTTCCACTGGCTCTGGTTTAATTCCTCGGGTCCTGATTTATTCCCTCGGGCTCTGGGTTTGTTCCTCGGACTCTGGTTTTGTCCCTCGCGCCCTCCTTTTGTTCCTCGGTGTATGGTTTTGTTCCTCAGGCTCTGGTTTTCTTCCTCGGGCTCTGGGTTTGTTCCTTGGGCTCTGGTTTTGTTCCTCGGGCTCTGGTTTTCTTCCTCGACCTCTGTTTTTTTTCCTAGGGCTCTGGTTTTCTTCCTCGAGCTCTGGTTTTGTTCCTCGGGCTCTGATTTTGTTCCTCCAGCTCTCGTTTTTTTCCTCGGCCTCTAGTGTAGGTCCACGGACACTGGTTTTGTTCCTCGGGCTCTTGTTTTGTTCCTCAGTCTCTGGTTTTGTTCCTTGAGCTCTTGTTTTGTTCCTCGGGCTCTGGTTTTGTTCCTCGGGCTCTGGTTTTGTTCCTCAGCCACTGGTTTAGTGTCTCAGGTACTGGTTTTGTTCCTCAGACTCTGGTTTTGTTCCTCGGTCTCTCGTTTTTTTCCTCCAGCTCTGGTTTTGTTCCTTGGGCTCTGGTTTTGTTCCTCAGGCTCTGGTTTTCTTCCTTGCCCTCTGGTTAAGTTCCTTGGGCTCTGGTTTTGTTCCTCGGGCTCTGGTTTTTTTCCTCGGCCTCTGTTTTTTTTCCTTGGGCTCTGGTTTTGTTCCTCGGGCTCTGGTTTCTTTCCTCCAGCTCTGGTTTTTTTCCTTGGGCTCTGGTTTAGTTTCTCGGGTCCTTTTTTTCTTCCTCGGGGTCTGTCTTTTTTCCTAGGGCTCTGGTTTTCTTCCTAGGGCTCTGGTTTTCTTCCTCGAGCTCTGGTTTTGTTCCTCGGGCTCTGGTTTTGTTCCTCAAGCTCTGGTTTTGTTCCTCGGGCTCTAGTGTAGTTCCAAGGCCTCTGGTTTTGTTCCTCGGGCTCTGGTTTTCTTCCTCGGCCTCTGGTTTTAATCCTTGGGCTCTTGTTTTGTTCCTCCAACTCTGTTTTGTTCCTCAGTCTCTGGTTTTGTTCCTCGGGCTCTGGTTTTGTTCCTCCAGCTCTGGTTTTATTCCTTGGGCTCTGGTTTTGTTCCTCGGGCTCTGGTTTAGTTACTCAGTCTCCTGTTTTCTTCCTCGGGCTGTGGTTTTGTTCCGCTGGCTCTGGTTTAATTCCTCCGGTCCTGATTTATTCCCTCGGGCTCTGGGTTTGTTCCTCAGAGTCTGGTTTTGTTCCTCCACACCTGGTTTTATTCCTCGCGCCCTCCTTTTGTTCCTGTGTCTCTGGTTTTGATCCTCAGGCTCTGGTTTTCTTCCTCGGGCTCTGGTTTTGTTCCTCCAGCTCTGGTTTTGTTCCTCGGGCTCTGGTTTTGTTCCTCGGGCTCTGGTTTTGTTCCTCAAGCTCTGGTTTTTTTCCTTGGGCTCTGGTTTTGTTCCTCAGGCTCTGGTTTTCTTCCTTGCCCTCTGGTTTAGTTCCTTGGGCTCTGGTTTTGTTCCTCGGGCTCTGGTTTTCTTCCTCGGCCTCTGTTTTTTATCCTTGGGCTCTGGTTTTGTTCCTCGGGCTCTGATTTCTTTCCTCCAGCTCTGGTATTTTCCTCGGGCTCTGGTGTAGTTTCTCAGGTCCTTTTTTAATTCCTCGGGGTCTGTTTTTTTTCCTAGGGCTCTGGTTTTCTTCCTCGAGCTCTGGTTTTGTTCCTCGGGCTCTGATTTTGTTCCTCCAGCTCTGGTTTTGTTCCTCGGCCTCTAGAGTAGGTCGACGGAGTATGGTTTTGTTCCTCGGGCTCTTGTTTTGTTCCTCGGGCTCTGGTTTTGTTCCTCGGACTCTGGTTTTGTTCCTCGACATCTGGTTTTATTCCTCGGGCTCTGTTTTTTTTCCTCGGACTCTGGTTTTGTTCCTCGACTCCTGGTTTTATTCCTCGGGCCCTCCTTTTGTTCCTCGGTCTCTGGTTTTGATCCTCAGACTCTGGCTTTCTTCCTCGGGCTCTGGTTTTGTTCCTCCAGCTCTGGTTTTGTTCCTCGGGCTCTGGTTTTGTTCCTCGGACTCTGGTTTTCTTCCTCGGCCTCTGGTTTTAATCCTTGGGCTCTTGTTTTGTTCCTCCACTTCTGGTTTTATTCCTTGGGATCTGGTTTTGTTCCTCGGGCTCTGGTTTAGTTACTCAGTCTCCTGTTTTCTTCCTCGGGCTGTGGTTTTGTTCTGCTGGCTCTGGTTTAATTCCTCGGGTCCTGATTTATTCCCTCAGACTCTGGGTTTGTTCCTCGGACTCTGGTTTTGTCCCTCGCACCCTCCTTTTGTTCCTCGGTCTCCGGTTTTGATCCTCAAGCTCTGGCTTTCTTCCTCGGGCTCTGGTTTTGTTCCTTGGGCGCTGGTTTTGTTCCTCAGGCTCTAGTTTTGTTCCTAGGGCTCTGGTTTTGTTCCTCAGACTCTGGTTTTGTTCCTCGGTCTCTCGTTTTCTTCCTTGCCCTCTGGTTTTGTTCCTTGGGCTCTGGTTTTGTTCCTCAGGCTCTGGTTTTCTTCCTTGCCCTCTGGTTAAGTTCCTTGGGCTCTGGTTTTGTTCCTCGGGCTCTGGTTTCTTTCCTCCAGCTCTGTTTTTTTTCCTTGGGCTCTGGTGTAGTTTCTCGGGTCCTTTGTTTCTTCCTCTCGGTCTGTTTTTTTTCCTAGGGCTCTGGTTTTCTTCCTCGAGCTCTGGTTTTGTTCCTCGGGCTCTTATTTTGTTCCTCCAGCTCTGGTTTTGTTCCTCGGCCTCTAGTGTAGTTCCACGGACTCTGGTTTTGTTCCTCGGGCTCTTGTTTTGTTCCTCAGTCTCTGGTTTTGTTCCTCGACATCTGGTTTTGTTCCTTGGGCTCTGGTTTTTTTCCTCGGACTCTTGTTTTGTTCCTTGACTCCTGGATTTATTCCTCGGGCCCTCCTTTTGTTCCTCGGTCTCTGGTTTTGATCCTCAGGCTCTGGCTTTCTTCCTCGGGCTCTGGTTTTGTTCCTCCAGCTCTGGTTTTGTTCCTCGGGCTCTGGTTTTGTTCCTCGGGCTCTGGGTTTGTTCCTCAAGCTCTGGTTTTGTTCCTCGGGCTCTAGTGTAGTTCCAAGGCCTCTGGTTTTGTTCCTCGGGCTCTGGTTTAGTTCCTCAGGTACTGGGTTTTTCCCTCAGACCCTGGTTTTCTTCCTCGGCCTCTGGTTTTGTTCCTTGAGACTGGTTTTGTTCCTTGGGCTCTGGTTTTGTTCCTCGGGCTCTGGTTTTGTTCCTCGGGCGCTGGTTTTGTTCCTCAGGCTCTAGTTTTGTTCCTCGGGCTCTGGTTTTGTTCCTCGGGCGCTGGTTTTGTTCCTCAGCCACTGGTTTAGTGCCTCAGGTACTGGTTTTGTTCCTCAGACTCTGGTTTTGTTCCTCGGTCTCTCGTTTTTTTCCTCGACATCTGGTTTTGTTCCTTGGGCTCTGGTTTTGTTCCTCAGGCTCTGGTTTTCTTCCTTGCCCTCTGGTTTTCTTCCTTGCCCTCTGGTTTAGTTCCTTGGGCTCTGGTTTTGTTCCTCGGGCTCTGGTTTTCTTCCTCGGCCTCTGTTTTTTTCCCTTGGGCTCTGGTTTTTTTCCTCGGGCTCTGGTTTCTTTCTTCCAGCTCTGTTTTTTTTCCTTGGGCTCTGGTGTAGTTTCTCGGGTCCTTTCTTTCTTCCTCTGGGTCTGTTTTTTTTCCTACGGCTCTGGTTTTCTTCCTCGAGCTCTGGTTTTGTTCCTCGGGCTCTTATTTTGTTCCTCCAGCTCTGGTTTTGTTCCTCGACCTCTAGTGTAGTTCCACGGACTCTGGTTTTGTTCCTCGGGCTCTTGTTTTGTTCCTCAGTCTCTGGTTTTGTTCCTTGAGCTCTGGTTTTGTTCCTCGACATCTGGTTTTATTCCTTGGGCTCTGGTATTTTTCACCGGACTCTGGTTTTGTTCCTCGACTCCTGGTTTTATTCCTCGGGCCCTCCTTTTGTTCCTCGGTCTCTGGTTTGGATCCTCAGGCTCTGGTTTTCTTCCTCGGGCTCTGGGTTTGTTCCTCCAGCTCTGGTTTTGTTCCTTGGGCTCTGGTTTTGTTCCTCAGGCTCTGGTTTTCTTCCTTGCCCTCTGGTTTAGTTCCTTGGTCTCTGGTTTTCTTCCTCGGGCTCTGGTTTCTTTCCTCCAGCTCTGGTTTTTTTCCTCGGGCTCTGGTGTAGTTTCTCGGGTCCTTTTTTAATTCCTCGGGGTCTGTTTTTTTTCCTAGGGCTCTGGTTTTCTTCCTCGAGCTCTGGTTTTGTTTCTCTGGCTCTTGTTTTGTTCCTCAGTCTCTGGTTTTGTTCCTTGAGCTCTGGTTTTGTTCCTCGACATTTGGTTTTGTTCCTCGGACTCTGGTTTTGTTCCTCGGACTCTGGTTTTGTTCCTCGACTCCTGGTTTTATTCCTCGGGCCCTCCTTTTGTTCCTCCGTCTCTGGTTTTGATCCTCAGGCTCTGGCTTTCTTCCTCGGGCTCTGGTTTTGTTCCTTGTGCTCTGGTTTTGTTCCTCGGGCTCTGGTTTATTTACTCAGTCTCCAGTTTTCTTCCTCGGGCTGTGGTTTTGTTCTGCTGGCTCTGGTTTAATTCCTCGGGTCCTGATTTATTCCCTCGGGCTCTGGGTTTGTTCCTCGGACTCTGGTTTTGTCCCTCGCACCCTCCCTTTGTTCCTCGGTCTATGGTTTTGTTCCTCAGGCTCTGGTTTTCTTCCTCGGGCTCTGGGTTTGTTCCTTAGGCTCTGGATTTGTTCCTCGAGCTCTGGTTTTGTTCCTCAGGTACTGGGTTTTTCCCTCAGACCCTGGTTTTCTTCCTCGGCCTCTGGTTTTGTTCCTCGGTCTCTCGTTTTTTTCCTCGACATCTGGTTTAGTTCCTTGGGCTCTGGTATTGTTCCTCGGGCTCTGGTTTTCTTCCTCGGCCTCTGTTTTTTTCCCTTGGGCTCTGGTTTTGTTCCTCGGGCTCTGGTTTTGTTCCTCGGACTCTGGTTTTGTTCCTCGACATCTGGTTTTATTCCTCGGGCTCTGTTTTTTTTCCTCGGACTCTGGTTTTGTTCCTCGACTCCTGGTTTTATTCCTCGGGCCCTCCTTTTGTTCCTCGGTCTCTGGTTTTGATCCTCAGGCTCTGGCTTTCTTCCTCGGGCTCTGGTTTTGTTCCTCCAGCTCTGGTTTTGTTCCTCGGGCTCTGGTTTTGTTCCTTGGGCTCTGGTTTTGTTCCTCAAGCTCTGGTTTTGTTCCTCGGGCTCTGGTGTAGTTCCAAGGCCTCTGGTTTTGTTCCTCGGACTCTGGTTTTCTTCCTCGGCCTCTGGTTTTAATCCTTGGGCTCTTGTTTTGTTCCTCCACTTCTGGTTTTATTCCTTGGGATCTGGTTTTGTTCCTCGGGCTCTGGTTTAGTTACTCAGTCTCCTGTTTTCTTCCTCGGGCTGTGGTTTTGTTCTGCTGGCTCTGGTTTAATTCCTCGGGTCCTGATTTATTCCCTCAGACTCTGGGTTTGTTCCTCGGACTCTGGTTTTGTCCCTCGCACCCTCCTTTTGTTCCTCGGTCTCTGGTTTTGATCCTCAGGCTCTGGCTTTCTTCCTCGGGCTCTGGTTTTGTTCCTTGGGCGCTGGTTTTGTTCCTCAGGCTCTAGTTTTGTTCCTAGGGCTCTGGTTTTGTTCCTCAGACTCTGGTTTTGTTCCTCGGTCTCTCGTTTTCTTCCTTGCCCTCTGGTTTAGTTCCTTGGGCTCTGGTTTTTTTTCCTCGGACTCTGGTTTTCTTCCTCGGCCTCTGTTTTTTTTCCTTGGGCTGTGGTTTTGTTCCTCGGGCTCTGGTTTCTTTCCTCCAGCTCTGGTTTTTTTCCTTGGGCTCTGGTGTAGTTTCTCGGGTCCTTTCTTTCTTCCTCGGGGTCTGTTTTTTTTCCTAGGGCTCTGGTTTTCTTCCTCGAGCTCTGGTTTTGTTCCTCGGGCTCTTATTTTGTTCCTCCAGCTCTGGTTTTGTTCCTCGGCCTCTAGTGTAGTTCCACGGACTCTGGTTTTGTTCCTCGGGCTCTTGTTTTGTTCCTCAGTCTCTGGTTTTGTTCCTTGAGCTCTGGTTTTGTTCCTCGACATCTGGTTTTGTTCCTTGGGCTCTGGTTTTTTTCCTCGGACTCTTGTTTTGTTCCTTGACTCCTGGATTTATTCCTCGGGCCCTCCTTTTGTTCCTCGGTCTCTGGTTTTGATCCTCAGGCTCTGGCTTTCTTCCTCGGGCTCTGGTTTTGTTCCTCCAGCTCTGGTTTTGTTCCTCGGGCTCTGGTTTTGTTCCTCGGGCTCTGGTTTTGTTCCTCAAGCTCTGGTTTTGTTCCTCGGGCTCTAGTGTAGTTCCAAGGCCTCTGGTTTTGTTCCTCGGGCTCTGGTTTAGTTCCTCAGGTACTGGGTTTTTCCCTCAGACCCTGGTTTTCTTCCTCGGCCTCTGGTTTTGTTCCTTGAGACTGGTTTTGTTCCTTGGGCTCTGGTTTTGTTCCTCGGGCTCTGGTTTTGTTCCTCGGGTGCTGGTTTTGTTCCTCAGGCTCTAGTTTTGTTCCTCGGGCTCTGGTTTTGTTCCTCGGGCGCTGGTTTTGTTCCTCAGCCACTGGTTTAGTGCCTCAGGTACTGGTTTTGTTCCTCAGACTCTGGTTTTGTTCCTCGGTCTCTCGTTTTTTTCCTCGACATCTGGTTTTGTTCCTTGGGCTCTGGTTTTGTTCCTCAGGCTCTGGTTTTCTTCGTTGCCCTCTGGTTTAGTTCCTTGGGCTCTGGTATTGTTCCTCGGGCTCTGGTTTTCTTCCTCGGCCTCTGTTTTTTTCCCTTGGGCTCTGGTTTTTTTCCTCGGGCTCTGGTTTCTTTCTTCCAGCTCTGTTTTTTTTCCTTGGGCTCTGGTGTAGTTTCTCGGGTCCTTTCTTTCTTCCTCTGGGTCTGTTTTTTTTCCTACGGCTCTGGTTTTCTTCCTCGAGCTCTGGTTTTGTTCCTCGGGCTCTTATTTTGTTCCTCCAGCTCTGGTTTTGTTCCTCGACCTCTAGTGTAGTTCCACGGACTCTGGTTTTGTTCCTCGGGCTCTTGTTTTGTTCCTCAGTCTCTGGTTTTGTTCCTTGAGCTCTGGTTTTGTTCCTCGACATCTGGTTTTATTCCTTGGGCTCTGGTTTTTTTCCTCGGACTCTGGTTTTGTTCCTCGACTCCCGGTTTTATTCCTCGGGCCCTCCTTTTGTTCCTCGGTCTCTGGTTAGGACCCTCAGGCTCTGGTTTTCTTCCTCGGGCTCTGGGTTTGTTCCTCCAGCTCTGGTTTTGTTCCTTGGGCTCTGGTTTTGTTCCTCAGGCTCTGGTTTTCTTCCTTGCCCTCTGGTTTAGTTCCTTGGGCTCTGGTTTTGTTCCTCGGGCTCTGGTTTTCTTCCTCGGCCTCTGTTTTTTTTCCTTGGGCTCTGGTTTTGTTCCTCGGGCTCTGGTTTCTTTCCTCCAGCTCTGGTTTTTTTCCTCGGGCTCTGGTGTAGTTTCTCGGGTCCTTTTTTAATTCCTCGGGGTCTGTTTTTTTTCCTAGGGCTCTGGTTTTCTTCCTCGAGCTCTGGTTTTGTTTCTCTGGCTCTTGTTTTGTTCCTCAGTCTCTGGTTTTGTTCCTTGGGCTCTGGTTTTGTTCCTCGACATTTGGTTTTGTTCCTCGGACTCTGGTTTTGTTCCTCGGACTCTGGTTTTGTTCCTCGACTCCTGGTTTTATTCCTCGGGCCCTCCTTTTGTTCCTCGGTCTCTGGTTTTGATCCTCAGGCTCTGGCTTTCTTCCTCGGGCTCTGGTTTTGTTCCTTGGGCTCTGGTTTTGTTCCTCGGGCTCTGGTTTTGTTCCTTGGGCGCTGCTTTTGTTCCTCAGGCTCTAGTTTTTTTCCTTGGGCTCTGGTTTTGTTCCTCGGGCTGTGGTTTTGTTCCTTAGGCACTGGTTTAGTGCCTCAGGTACTGGTTTTGTTCCTCAGACTCTGGTTTTGTTCCTCGGTCTCTCGTTTTTTTCCTCGACATCTGGTTTTGTTCCTTGGGCTCTGGTTTTGTTCCTCAAGCTCTGGTTTTGTTCCTTGGGCTCTGGTGTAGTTCCAAGGCCTCTGGTTTTGTTCCTCGGGCTCTGGTTTTCTTCCTCGGCCTCTGGTTTTAATCCTTGGGCTCTTGTTTTGTTCCTCGGGCTCTGTTTTTTTTCCTTGGGCTCTGGTTTTGTTCCTCGGGCTCTGGTTTAGTTACTCAGTCTCCTGTTTTCTTCCTCGGGCTGTGGTTTTGTTCCACTGGCTCTGGTTTAATTCCTCGGGTCCTGATTTATTCCCTCGGACTCTGGGTTTGTTCCTCGGACTCTGGTTTTGTCCCTCGCACCCTCCTTTTGTTCCTCGGTCTCTGGTTTTGATCCTCAGGCTCTGGCTTTCTTCCTCGGGCTCTGGTTTTGTTCCTTGGGCGCTGGTTTTGTTCCTCAGGCTCTAGTTTTGTTCCTCGGGCTCTGGTTTTGTTCCTCAGACTCTGGTTTTGTTCCTCGGTCTCTCGTTTTCTTCCTTGCCCTCTGGTTTATTTCCTTGGGCTCTGGTTTTGTTCCTCGGACTCTGGTTTTCTTCTTCGGCCTCTGTTTTTTTTCCTTGGGCTGTGGTTTTGTTCCTCGGGCTCTGGTTTCTTTCCTCCAGCTCTGTTTTTTTTCCTTGGGCTCTGGTGTAGTTTCTCGGGTCCTTTCTTTCTTCCTCGGGGTCTGTTTTTTTTCCTAGGGCTCTGGTTTTCTTCCTCGAGCTCTGGTTTTGTTCCTCGGGCTCTTATTTTGTTCCTCCAGCTCTGGTTTTGTTCCTCGGCCTCTAGTGTAGTTCCACGGACTCTGGTTTTGTTCCTCGGGCTCTTGTTTTGTTCCTCAGTCTCTGGTTTTGTTCCTTGAGCTCTGGTTTTGTTCCTCGACATCTGGTTTTGTTCCTTGGGCTCTGGTTTTTTTCCTCGGACTCTTGTTTTGTTCCTTGACTCCTGGATTTATTCCTCGGGCCCTCCTTTTGTTCCTCGGTCTCTGGTTTTGATCCTCAGGCTCTGGCTTTCTTCCTCGGGCTCTGGTTTTGTTCCTCCAGCTCTGGTTTTGTTCCTCGGGCTCTGGTTTTGTTCCTCCAGCTCTGGTTTTATTCCTCGGGCTCTGGTTTTGTTCCTCGGGCTCTGGGTTTGTTCCTCAAGCTCTGGTTTTGTTCCTCGGGCTCTAGTGTAGTTCCAAGGCCTCTGGTTTTGTTCCTCGGGCTCTGGTTTAGTTCCTCAGGTACTGGGTTTTTCCCTCAGACCCTGGTTTTCTTCCTCGGCCTCTGGTTTTGTTCCTTGAGACTGGTTTTGTTCCTTGGGCTCTGGTTTTGTTCCTCGGGCTCTGGTTTTGTTCCTCGGGCGCTGGTTTTGTTCCTCAGTCTCTAGTTTTGTTCCTCGGGCTCTGGTTTTGTTCCTCGGGCGCTGGTTTTGTTCCTCAGGCACTGGTTTAGTGCCTCAGGTACTGGTTTTGTTCCTCAGACTCTGGTTTTGTTCCTCGGTCTGTCGTTTTTTTCCTCAACATCTGGTTTTGTTCCTTGGGCTCTGGTTTTGTTCCTCAGGCTCTGGTTTTCTTCGTTGCCCTCTGGTTTAGTTCCTTGGGCTCTGGTATTGTTCCTCGGGCTCTGGTTTTCTTCCTCGGCCTCTGTTTTTTTCCCTTGGGCTCTGGTTTTTTTCCTCGGGCTCTGGTTTCTTTCTTCCAGCTCTGTTTTTTTTCCTTGGGCTCTGGTGTAGTTTCTCGGGTCCTTTCTTTCTTCCTCTGGGTCTGTTTTTTTTCCTACGGCTCTGGTTTTCTTCCTCGAGCTCTGGTTTTGTTCCTCGGGCTCTTATTTTGTTCCTCCAGCTCTGGTTTTGTTCCTCGACCTCTAGTGTAGTTCCACGGACTCTGGTTTTGTTCCTCGGGCTCTTGTTTTGTTCCTCAGTCTCTGGTTTTGTTCCTTGAGCTCTGGTTTTGTTCCTCGACATCTGGTTTTATTCCTTGGGCTCTGTTTTTTTTCCTCGTACTCTGGTTTTGTTCCTCGACTCCTGGTTTTATTCCTCGGGCCCTCCTTTTGTTCCTCGGTCTCTGGTTTGGATCCTCAGGCTCTGGTTTTCTTCCTCGGGCTCTGGGTTTGTTCCTCCAGCTCTGGTTTTGTTCCTTGGGCTCTGGTTTTGTTCCTCAGGCTCTGGTTTTCTTCCTTGCCCTCTGGTTTAGTTCCTTGGGCTCTGGTTTTGTTCCTCGGGCTCTGGTTTTCTTCCTCGGCCTCTGTTTTTTTTCCTTGGGCTCTGGTTTTGTTCCTCGGGCTCTGGTTTAGTTACTCAGTCTCCTGTTTTCTTCCTCGGGCTGTGGTTTTGTTCCACTGGCTCTGGTTTAATTCCTCGGGTCCTGATTTATTCCCTCGGACTCTGGGTTTGTTCCTCGGACTCTGGTTTTGTCCCTCGCACCCTCCTTTTGTTCCTCGGTCTCTGGTTTTGATCCTCAGGCTCTGGCTTTCTTCCTCGGGCTCTGGTTTTGTTCCTTGGGCGCTGGTTTTGTTCCTCAGGCTCTAGTTTTGTTCCTCGGGCTCTGGTTTTGTTCCTCAGACTCTGGTTTTGTTCCTCGGTCTCTCGTTTTCTTCCTTGCCCTCTGGTTTATTTCCTTGGGCTCTGGTTTTGTTCCTCGGACTCTGGTTTTCTTCTTCGGCCTCTGTTTTTTTTCCTTGGGCTGTGGTTTTGTTCCTCGGGCTCTGGTTTCTTTCCTCCAGCTCTGTTTTTTTTCCTTGGGCTCTGGTGTAGTTTCTCGGGTCCTTTCTTTCTTCCTCGGGGTCTGTTTTTTTTCCTAGGGCTCTGGTTTTCTTCCTCGAGCTCTGGTTTTGTTCCTCGGGCTCTTATTTTGTTCCTCCAGCTCTGGTTTTGTTCCTCGGCCTCTAGTGTAGTTCCACGGACTCTGGTTTTGTTCCTCGGGCTCTTGTTTTGTTCCTCAGTCTCTGGTTTTGTTCCTTGAGCTCTGGTTTTGTTCCTCGACATCTGGTTTTGTTCCTTGGGCTCTGGTTTTTTTCCTCGGACTCTTGTTTTGTTCCTTGACTCCTGGATTTATTCCTCGGGCCCTCCTTTTGTTCCTCGGTCTCTGGTTTTGATCCTCAGGCTCTGGCTTTCTTCCTCGGGCTCTGGTTTTGTTCCTCCAGCTCTGGTTTTGTTCCTCGGGCTCTGGTTTTGTTCCTCGGGCTCTGGGTTTGTTCCTCAAGCTCTGGTTTTGTTCCTCGGGCTCTAGTGTAGTTCCAAGGCCTCTGGTTTTGTTCCTCGGGCTCTGGTTTAGTTCCTCAGGTACTGGGTTTTTCCCTCAGACCCTGGTTTTCTTCCTCGGCCTCTGGTTTTGTTCCTTGAGACTGGTTTTGTTCCTTGGGCTCTGGTTTTGTTCCTCGGGCTCTGGTTTTGTTCCTCGGGCGCTGGTTTTGTTCCTCAGGCTCTAGTTTTGTTCCTCGGGCTCTGGTTTTGTTCCTCGGGCGCTGGTTTTGTTCCTCAGGCACTGGTTTAGTGCCTCAGGTACTGGTTTTGTTCCTCAGACTCTGGTTTTGTTCCTCGGTCTCTCGTTTTTTTCCTCGACATCTGGTTTTGTTCCTTGGGCTCTGGTTTTGTTCCTCAGGCTCTGGTTTTCTTCGTTGCCCTCTGGTTTAGTTCCTTGGGCTCTGGTATTGTTCCTCGGGCTCTGGTTTTCTTCCTCGGCCTCTGTTTTTTTCCCTTGGGCTCTGGTTTTTTTCCTCGGGCTCTGGTTTCTTTCTTCCAGCTCTGTTTTTTTTCCTTGGGCTCTGGTGTAGTTTCTCGGGTCCTTTCTTTCTTCCTCTGGGTCTGTTTTTTTTCCTACGGCTCTGGTTTTCTTCCTCGAGCTCTGGTTTTGTTCCTCGGGCTCTTATTTTGTTCCTCCAGCTCTGGTTTTGTTCCTCGACCTCTAGTGTAGTTCCACGGACTCTGGTTTTGTTCCTCGGGCTCTTGTTTTGTTCCTCAGTCTCTGGTTTTGTTCCTTGAGCTCTGGTTTTGTTCCTCGACATCTGGTTTTATTCCTTGGGCTCTGGTTTTTTTCCTCGGACTCTGGTTTTGTTCCTCGACTCCTGGTTTTATTCCTCGGGCCCTCCTTTTGTTCCTCGGTCTCTGGTTTTGATCCTCAGGCTCTGGCTTTCTTCCTCGGGCTCTGGTTTTGTTCCTTGGGCTCTGGTTTTGTTCCTCGGGCTCTGGTTTTGTTCCTTGGGCGCTGCTTTTGTTCCTCAGGCTCTAGTTTTGTTCCTCGGGCTCTGGTTTTGTTCCTCGGGCTGTGGTTTTGTTCCTTAGGCACTGGTTTAGTGCCTCAGGTACTGGTTTTGTTCCTCAGACTCTGGTTTTGTTCCTCGGTCTCTCGTTTTTTTCCTCGACATCTGGTTTTGTTCCTTGGGCTCTGGTTTTGTTCCTCAAGCTCTGGTTTTGTTCCTCGGGCTCTGGTGTACTTCCAAGGCCTCTGGTTTTGTTCCTCGGGCTCTGGTTTTCTTCCTCGGCCTCTGGTTTTAATCCTTGGGCTCTTGTTTTGTTCCTCGGGCTCTGGTTTCTTTCCTCCAGCTCTGGTTTTGTTCCTTGGGCTCTGGTTTAGTTACTCAGTCTCCTGTTTTCTTCCTCGGGCTGTGGTTTTGTTCCACTGGCTCTGGTTTAATTCCTCGGGTCCTGATTTATTCCCTCGGACTCTGGGTTTGTTCCTCGGACTCTGGTTTTGTCCCTCGCACCCTCCTTTTGTTCCTCGGTCTCTGGTTTTGATCCTCAGGCTCTGGCTTTCTTCCTCGGGCTCTGGTTTTGTTCCTTGGGCGCTGGTTTTGTTCCTCAGGCTCTAGTTTTGTTCCTCGGGCTCTGGTTTTGTTCCTCAGACTCTGGTTTTGTTCCTCGGTCTCTCGTTTTCTTCCTTGCCCTCTGGTTTATTTCCTTGGGCTCTGGTTTTGTTCCTCGGACTCTGGTTTTCTTCTTCGGCCTCTGTTTTTTTTCCTTGGGCTGTGGTTTTGTTCCTCGGGCTCTGGTTTATTTCCTCCAGCTCTGTTTTTTTTCCTTGGGCTCTGGTGTAGTTTCTCGGGTCCTTTCTTTCTTTCTCGGGGTCTGTTTTTTTTCCTAGGGCTCTGGTTTTCTTCCTCGAGCTCTGGTTTTGTTCCTCGGGCTCTTATTTTGTTCCTCCAGCTCTGGTTTTGTTCCTCGGCCTCTAGTGTAGTTCCACGGACTCTGGTTTTGTTCCTCGGGCTCTTGTTTTGTTCCTCAGTCTCTGGTTTTGTTCCTTGAGCTCTGGTTTTGTTCCTCGACATCTGGTTTTGTTCCTTGGGCTCTGTTTTTTTTCCTCGGACTCTTGTTTTGTTCCTTGACTCCTGGATTTATTCCTCGGGCCCTCCTTTTGTTCCTCGGTCTATGGTTTTGATCCTCAGGCTCTGGCTTTCTTCCTCGGGCTCTGGTTTTGTTCCTCCAGCTCTGGTTTTGTTCCTCGGGCTCTGGTTTTGTTCCTCGGGCTCTGGGTTTGTTCCTCAAGCTCTGGTTTTGTTCCTCGGGCTCTAGTGTAGTTCCAAGGCCTCTGGTTTTGTTCCTCGGGCTCTGGTTTAGTTCCTCAGGTACTGGGTTTTTCCCTCAGACCCTGGTTTTCTTCCTCGGCCTCTGGTTTTGTTCCTTGAGACTGGTTTTGTTCCTTGGGCTCTGGTTTTGTTCCTCGGGCTCTGGTTTTGTTCCTCGGGCGCTGGTTTTGTTCCTCAGGCTCTAGTTTTGTTCCTCGGGCTCTGGTTTTGTTCCTCGGGCGCTGGTTTTGTTCCTCGACTCCTGGTTTTATTCCTCGGGCCCTCCTTTTGTTCCTCGGTCTCTGGTTTGGATCCTCAGGCTCTGATTTTCTTCCTCGGGCTCTGGGTTTGTTCCTCCAGCTCTGGTTTTGTTCCTCGGGCTCTGGTTTTGTTCCTCAGGCTCTGGTTTTCTTCCTTGCCCTCTGG
Source organism: Calonectris borealis (assembly GCF_964195595.1). Lineage (NCBI taxonomy): Eukaryota > Metazoa > Chordata > Aves > Procellariiformes > Procellariidae > Calonectris > Calonectris borealis. The sequence continues at coordinate 25,808,045 of NC_134321.1, read as the reverse complement.
TTTAGTTCCTTGGGCTCTGGTTTTGTTCCTCGGGCTCTGGTTTTCTTCCTCGGCCTCTGTTTTTTTTCCTTGGGCTCTGGTTTTGTTCCTCGGGCTCTGGTTTCTTTCCTCCAGCTCTGTTTTTTTTCCTCGGGCTCTGGTGTAGTTTCTCGGGTCCTTTTTTAATTCCTCGGGGTCTGTTTTTTTTCCTAGGGCTCTGGTTTTCTTCCTCGAGCTCTGGTTTTGTTTCTCTGGCTCTTGTTTTGTTCCTCAGTCTCTGGTTTTGTTCCTTGAGCTCTGGTTTTGTTCCTCGACATTTGGTTTTGTTCCTCGGACTCTGGTTTTGTTCCTCGGACTCTGGTTTTGTTCCTCGACTCCTGGTTTTATTCCTCGGGCCCTCCTTTTGTTCCTCGGTCTCTGGTTTTGATCCTCAGGCTCTGGCTTTCTTCCTCGGGCTCTGGTTTTGTTCCTTGGGCTCTGGTTTTGTTCCTCGGGCTCTGGTTTATTTACTCAGTCTCCAGTTTTCTTCCTCGGGCTGTGGTTTTGTTCTGCTGGCTCTGGTTTAATTCCTCGGGTCCTGATTTATTCCCTCGGGCTCTGGGTTTGTTCCTCGGACTCTGGTTTTGTCCCTCGCACCCTTCCTTTGTTCCTCGGTCTATGGTTTTGTTCCTCAGGCTCTGGTTTTCTTCCTCGGGCTCTGGGTTTGTTCCTTAGGCTCTGGATTTGTTCCTCGAGCTCTGGTTTTGTTCCTCAGGTACTGGGTTTTTCCCTCAGACCCTGGTTTTCTTCCTCGGCCTCTGGTTTTGTTCCTCGGTCTCTCGTTTTTTTCCTCGACATCTGGTTTAGTTCCTTGGGCTCTGGTATTGTTCCTCGGGCTCTGGTTTTCTTCCTCGGCCTCTGTTTTTTTCCCTTGGGCTCTGGTTTTGTTCCTCGGGCTCTGGTTTTGTTCCTCGGACTCTGGTTTTGTTCCTCGACATCTGGTTTTATTCCTCGGGCTCTGTTTTTTTTCCTCGGACTCTGGTTTTGTTCCTCGACTCCTGGTTTTATTCCTCGGGCCCTCCTTTTGTTCCTCGGTCTCTGGTTTTGATCCTCAGGCTCTGGCTTTCTTCCTCGGGCTCTGGTTTTGTTCCTCCAGCTCTGGTTTTGTTCCTCGGGCTCTGGTTTTGTTCCTTGGGCTCTGGTTTTGTTCCTCAAGCTCTGGTTTTGTTCCTCGGGCTCTGGTGTAGTTCCAAGGCCTCTGGTTTTGTTCCTCGGACTCTGGTTTTCTTCCTCGGCCTCTGGTTTTAATCCTTGGGCTCTTGTTTTGTTCCTCCACTTCTGGTTTTATTCCTTGGGCTCTGGTTTTGTTCCTCGGGCTCTGGTTTAGTTACTCAGTCTCCTGTTTTCTTCCTCGGGCTGTGGTTTTGTTCTGCTGGCTCTGGTTTAATTCCTCGGGTCCTGATTTATTCCCTCAGACTCTGGGTTTGTTCCTCGGACTCTGGTTTTGTCCCTCGCACCCTCCTTTTGTTCCTCGGTCTCTGGTTTTGATCCTCAGGCTCTAGCTTTCTTCCTCGGGCTCTGGTTTTGTTCCTTGGGTGCTGGTTTTGTTCCTCAGGCTCTAGTTTTGTTCCTAGGGCTCTGGTTTTGTTCCTCAGACTCTGGTTTTGTTCCTTGGTCTCTCGTTTTCTTCCTTGCCCTCTGGTTTAGTTCCTTGGGCTCTGGTTTTGTTCCTCGGACTCTGGTTTTCTTCCTCGGCCTCTGTTTTTTTTCCTTGGGCTGTGGTTTTGTTCCTCAGGCTCTGGTTTCTTTCCTCCAGCTCTGTTTTTTTTCCTTGGGCTCTGGTGTAGTTTCTCGGGTCCTTTCTTTCTTCCTCGGGGTCTGTTTTTTTTCCTAGGGCTCTGGTTTTCTTCCTCGAGCTCTGGTTTTGTTCCTCGGGCTCTTATTTTGTTCCTCCAGCTCTGGTTTTGTTCCTCGGCCTCTAGTGTAGTTCCACGGACTCTGGTTTTGTTCCTCGGGCTCTTGTTTTGTTCCTCAGTCTCTGGTTTTGTTCCTTGAGCTCTGGTTTTGTTCCTCGACATCTGGTTTTGTTCCTTGGGCTCTGGTTTTTTTCCTCGGACTCTTGTTTTGTTCCTTGACTCCTGGATTTATTCCTCGGGCCCTCCTTTTGTTCCTCGGTCTCTGGTTTTGATCCTCAGGCTCTGGCTTTCTTCCTCGGGCTCTGGTTTTGTTCCTCCAGCTCTGGTTTTGTTCCTCGGGCTCTGGTTTTGTTCCTCGGGCTCTGGGTTTGTTCCTCAAGCTCTGGTTTTGTTCCTCGGGCTCTAGTGTAGTTCCAAGGCCTCTGGTTTTGTTCCTCGGGCTCTGGTTTAGTTCCTCAGGTACTGGGTTTTTCCCTCAGACCCTGGTTTTCTTCCTCGGCCTCTGGTTTTGTTCCTTGAGACTGGTTTTGTTCCTTGGGCTCTGGTTTTGTTCCTCGGGCTCTGGTTTTGTTCCTCGGGCGCTGGTTTTGTTCCTCAGGCTCTAGTTTTGTTCCTCGGGCTCTGGTTTTGTTCCTCGGGCGCTGGTTTTGTTCCTCAGCCACTGGTTTAGTGCCTCAGGTACTGGTTTTGTTCCTCAGACTCTGGTTTTGTTCCTCGGTCTCTCGTTTTTTTCCTCGACATCTGGTTTTGTTCCTTGGGCTCTGGTTTTGTTCCTCAGGCTCTGGTTTTCTTCGTTGCCCTCTGGTTTAGTTCCTTGGGCTCTGGTATTGTTCCTCGGGCTCTGGTTTTCTTCCTCGGCCTCTGTTTTTTTCCCTTGGGCTCTGGTTTTTTTCCTCGGGCTCTGGTTTCTTTCTTCCAGCTCTGTTTTTTTTCCTTGGGCTCTGGTGTAGTTTCTCGGGTCCTTTCTTTCTTCCTCTGGGTCTGTTTTTTTTCCTACGGCTCTGGTTTTCTTCCTCGAGCTCTGGTTTTGTTCCTCGGGCTCTTATTTTGTTCCTCCAGCTCTGGTTTTGTTCCTCGACCTCTAGTGTAGTTCCACGGACTCTGGTTTTGTTCCTCGGGCTCTTGTTTTGTTCCTCAGTCTCTGGTTTTGTTCCTTGAGCTCTGGTTTTGTTCCTCGACATCTGGTTTTATTCCTTGGGCTCTGGTATTTTTCCTCGGACTCTGGTTTTGTTCCTCGACTCCTGGTTTTATTCCTCGGGCCCTCCTTTTGTTCCTCGGTCTCTGGTTTGGATCCTCAGGCTCTGGTTTTCTTCCTCGGGCTCTGGGTTTGTTCCTCCAGCTCTGGTTTTGTTCCTTGGGCTCTGGTTTTGTTCCTCAGGCTCTGGTTTTCTTCCTTGCCCTCTGGTTTAGTTCCTTGGGCTCTGGTTTTCTTCCTCGGGCTCTGGTTTTCTTCCTCGGCCTCTGTTTTTTTTCCTTGGGCTCTGGTTTTGTTCCTCGGGCTCTGGTTTCTTTCCTCCAGCTCTGTTTTTTTTCCTCGGGCTCTGGTGTAGTTTCTCGGGTCCTTTTTTAATTCCTCGGGGTCTGTTTTTTTTCCTAGGGCTCTGGTTTTCTTCCTCGAGCTCTGGTTTTGTTTCTCTGGCTCTTGTTTTGTTCCTCAGTCTCTGGTTTTGTTCCTTGAGCTCTGGTTTTGTTCCTCGACATTTGGTTTTGTTCCTCGGACTCTGGTTTTGTTCCTCGGACTCTGGTTTTGTTCCTCGACTCCTGGTTTTATTCCTCGGGCCCTCCTTTTGTTCCTCCGTCTCTGGTTTTGATCCTCAGGCTCTGGCTTTCTTCCTCGGGCTCTGGTTTTGTTCCTTGGGCTCTGGTTTTGTTCCTCGGGCTCTGGTTTATTTACTCAGTCTCCAGTTTTCTTCCTCGGGCTGTGGTTTTGTTCTGCTGGCTCTGGTTTAATTCCTCGGGTCCTGATTTATTCCCTCGGGCTCTGGGTTTGTTCCTCGGACTCTGGTTTTGTCCCTCGCACCCTCCCTTTGTTCCTCGGTCTATGGTTTTGTTCCTCAGGCTCTGGTTTTCTTCCTCGGGCTCTGGGTTTGTTCCTTAGGCTCTGGATTTGTTCCTCGAGCTCTGGTTTTGTTCCTCAGGTACTGGGTTTTTCCCTCAGACCCTGGTTTTCTTCCTCGGCCTCAGGTTTTGTTCCTCGCTCTCTCGTTTTTTTCCTCGACATCTGGTTTAGTTCCTTGGGCTCTGGTATTGTTCCTCGGGCTCTGGTTTTCTTCCTCGGCCTCTGTTTTTTTCCCTTGGGCTCTGGTTTTGTTCCTCGGGCTCTGGTTTTGTTCCTCGGACTCTGGTTTTGTTCCTCGACATCTGGTTTTATTCCTCGGGCTCTGTTTTTTTTCCTTGGACTCTGGTTTTGTTCCTCGACTCCTGGTTTTATTCCTCGGGCCCTCCTTTTGTTCCTCGGTCTCTGGTTTTGATCCTCAGGCTCTGGCTTTCTTCCTCGGGCTCTGGTTTTGTTCCTCCAGCTCTGGTTTTGTTCCTCGGGCTCTGGTTTTGTTCCTTGGGCTCTGGTTTTGTTCCTCAAGCTCTGGTTTTGTTCCTCGGGCTCTGGTGTAGTTCCAAGGCCTCTGGTTTTGTTCCTCGGACTCTGGTTTTCTTCCTCGGCCTCTGGTTTTAATCCTTGGGCTCTTGTTTTGTTCCTCCACTTCTGGTTTTATTCCTTGGGATCTGGTTTTGTTCCTCGGGCTCTGGTTTAGTTACTCAGTCTCCTGTTTTCTTCCTCGGGCTGTGGTTTTGTTCTGCTGGCTCTGGTTTAATTCCTCGGGTCCTGATTTATTCCCTCAGACTCTGGGTTTGTTCCTCGGACTCTGGTTTTGTCCCTCGCACCCTCCTTTTGTTCCTCGGTCTCTGGTTTTGATCCTCAGGCTCTGGCTTTCTTCCTCGGGCTCTGGTTTTGTTCCTTGGGCGCTGGTTTTGTTCCTCAGGCTCTAGTTTTGTTCCTCGGGCTCTGGTTTTGTTCCTCAGACTCTGGTTTTGTTCCTCGGTCTCTCGTTTTCTTCCTTGCCCTCTGGTTTAGTTCCTTGGGCTCTGGTTTTGTTCCTCGGGCTCTGGTTTTCTTCCTCGGCCTCTGTTTTTTTTCCTTGGGCTGTGGTTTTGTTCCTCGGGCTCTGGTTTCTTTCCTCCAGCTCTGTTTTTTTTCCTTGGGCTCTGGTGTAGTTTCTCGGGTCCTTTCTTTCTTCCTCGGGGTCTGTTTTTTTTCCTACGGCTCTGGTTTTCTTCCTCGAGCTCTGGTTTTGTTCCTCGGGCTCTTATTTTGTTCCTCCAGCTCTGGTTTTGTTCCTCGGCCTCTAGTGTAGTTCCACGGACTCTGGTTTTGTTCCTCGGGCTCTTGTTTTGTTCCTCAGTCTCTGGTTTTGTTCCTTGAGCTCTGGTTTTGTTCCTCGACATCTGGTTTTGTTCCTTGGGCTCTGTTTTTTTTCCTCGGACTCTTGTTTTGTTCCTTGACTCCTGGATTTATTCCTCGGGCCCTCCTTTTGTTCCTCGGTCTCTGGTTTTGATCCTCAGGCTCTGGCTTTCTTCCTCGGGCTCTGGTTTTGTTCCTCCAGCTCTGGTTTTGTTCCTCGGGCTCTGGTTTTGTTCCTCGGGCTCTGGGTTTGTTCCTCAAGCTCTGGTTTTGTTCCTCGGGCTCTAGTGTAGTTCCAAGGCCTCTGGTTTTGTTCCTCGGGCTCTGGTTTAGTTCCTCAGGTACTGGGTTTTTCCCTCAGACCCTGGTTTTCTTCCTCGGCCTCTGGTTTTGTTCCTTGAGACTGGTTTTGTTCCTTGGGCTCTGGTTTTGTTCCTCGGGCTCTGGTTTTGTTCCTCGGGCGCTGGTTTTGTTCCTCAGGCTCTAGTTTTGTTCCTCGGGCTCTGGTTTTGTTCCTCGGGCGCTGGTTTTGTTCCTCAGGCACTGGTTTAGTGCCTCAGGTACTGGTTTTGTTCCTCAGACTCTGGTTTTGTTCCTCGGTCTCTCGTTTTTTTCCTTGACATCTGGTTTTGTTCCTTGGGCTCTGGTTTTGTTCCTCAGGCTCTGGTTTTCTTCGTTGCCCTCTAGTTTAGTTCCTTGGGCTCTGGTATTGTTCCTCGGGCTCTGGTTTTCTTCCTCGGCCTCTGTTTTTTTCCCTTGGGCTCTGGTTTTTTTCCTCGGGCTCTGGTTTCTTTCTTCCAGCTCTGTTTTTTTTCCTTGGGCTCTGGTGTAGTTTCTCGGGTCCTTTCTTTCTTCCTCTGGGTCTGTTTTTTTTCCTACGGCTCTGGTTTTCTTCCTCGAGCTCTGGTTTTGTTCCTCGGGCTCTTATTTTGTTCCTCCAGCTCTGGTTTTGTTCCTCGACCTCTAGTGTAGTTCCACGGACTCTGGTTTTGTTCCTCGGGCTCTTGTTTTGTTCCTCAGTCTCTGGTTTTGTTCCTTGAGCTCTGGTTTTGTTCCTCGACATCTGGTTTTATTCCTTGGGCTCTGGTTTTTTTCCTCGGACTCTGGTTTTGTTCCTCGACTCCTGGTTTTATTCCTCGGGCCCTCCTTTTGTTCCTCGGTCTCTGGTTTGGATCCTCAGGCTCTGGTTTTCTTCCTCGGGCTCTGGGTTTGTTCCTCCAGCTCTGGTTTTGTTCCTTGGGCTCTGGTTTTGTTCCTCAGGCTCTGGTTTTCTTCCTTGCCCTCTGGTTTAGTTCCTTGGGCTCTGGTTTTGTTCCTCGGGCTCTGGTTTTCTTCCTCGGCCTCTGTTTTTTTTCCTTGGGCTCTGGTTTTGTTCCTCGGGCTCTGGTTTCTTTCCTCCAGCTCTGTTTTTTTTCCTCGGGCTCTGGTGTAGTTTCTCGGGTCCTTTTTTAATTCCTCGGGGTCTGTTTTTTTTCCTAGGGCTCTGGTTTTCTTCCTCGAGCTCTGGTTTTGTTTCTCTGGCTCTTGTTTTGTTCCTCAGTCTCTGGTTTTGTTCCTTGAGCTCTGGTTTTGTTCCTCGACATTTGGTTTTGTTCCTCGGACTCTGGTTTTGTTCCTCGGACTCTGGTTTTGTTCCTCGACTCCTGGTTTTATTCCTCGGGCCCTCCTTTTGTTCCTCGGTCTCTGGTTTTGATCCTCAGGCTCTGGCTTTCTTCCTCGGGCTCTGGTTTTGTTCCTTGGGCGCTGGTTTTGTTCCTCGGGCTCTGGTTTTTTTCCTTGGGCGCTGCTTTTGTTCCTCAGGCTCTAGTTTTGTTCCTCGGGCTCTGGTTTTGTTCCTCGGGCTCTGGTTTTGTTCCTTAGGCACTGGTTTAGTGCCTCAGGTACTGGTTTTGTTCCTCAGACTCTGGTTTTGTTCCTCGGTCTCTCGTTTTTTTCCTCGACATCTGGTTTTGTTCCTTGGGCTCTGGTTTTGTTCCTCAGGCTCTGGTTTTCTTCCTTGCCCTCTGGTTAAGTTCCTTGGGCTCTGGTTTTGTTCCTCGGGCTCTGGTTTCTGTCCTCCAGCTCTGTTTTTTTTCCTTGGGCTCTGGTGTAGTTTCTCGGGTCCTTTCTTTCTTCCTCGGGGTCTGTTTTTTTTCCTAGGGCTCTGGTTTTCTTCCTCGAGCTCTGGTTTTGTTCCTCGGGCTCTTATTTTGTTCATCCAGCTCTGGTTTTGTTCCTCGGCCTCTAGTGTAGTTCCACGGACTCTGTTTTTTTTCCTCGGGCTCTTGTTTTGTTCCGCAGCCTCTGGTTTTGTTCCTTGAGCTCTGGTTTTGTTCCTCGACATCTGGTTTTATTCCTCAGGCTCTGGTTTAGTTACTCAGTCTCCAGTTTTCTTCCTCGGGCTCTGGTTTCTTTCCTCCAGCTCTGGTTTTTTTCCTTGGGCTCTGGTGTAGTTTCTCGGGTCCTTTTTTTCTTCCTCTGGGTCTGTTGTTTTTCCTAGGGCTCTGGTTTTCTTCCTCGAGCTCTGGTTTTGTTCCTCGGGCTCTTATTTTGTTCCTCCAGCTCTGGTTTTGTTCCTCGGCCTCTAGTGTAGTTCCACGGACTCTGGTTTTGTTCCTCGGGCTCTTGTTTTGTTCCTCAGTCTCTGGTTTTGTTCCTTGAGCTCTGGTTTTGTTCCTCGACATCTGGTTTTATTCCTTGGGCTCTGGTTTTTCTCCTCGGACTCTGGTTTTGTTCCTCGACTCCTGGTTTTATTCCTCGGGCCCTCCTTTTGTTCCTCGGTCTCTGGTTTTGATCCTCAGGCTCTGCTTTTCTTCCTCGGGCTCTGGTTTTGTTCCTTCAGCTCTGGTTTTGTTCCTCGGGCTCTGGTTTTGTTCCTCAGGATCTGGTTTTCTTCCTCAAGCTCTGGTTTTGTTCCTCGGGCTCTAGTGTAGTTCCAAGGCCTCTGGTTTTGTTCCTCGGGCTCTGGTTTTCTTCCTCGGCCTCTGGTTTTAATCCTTGGGCTCTTGTTTTGTTCCTCCAACTCTGGTTTTATTCCTTGGGCTCTGGTTTTGTTCCTCGGGCTCTGGTTTAGTTACTCAGTCTCCTGTTTTCTTCCTCGGGCTCTGGTTTTGTTCCACTGGCTCTGGTTTAATACCTCGGGTCCTGATTTATTCCCTCGGGCTCTGGGTTTGTTCCTCGGACTCTGGTTTTGTCCCTCGCGCCCTCCTTTTGTTCCTCGGTCTATGGTTTTGTTCCTCAGGCTCTGGTTTTCTTCCTCGGGCTCTGGGTTTGTTCCTTGGGCTCTGGTTTTGTTCCTCGAGCTCTGGTTTTGTTCCTTAGGCTCTGGATTTGTTCCTCGGGCTCTGGTTTAGTTCCTCAGGTACTGGGTTTTTCCCTCAGACCCTGGTTTTCTTCCTCGGCCTCTGGTTTTGTTCCTTGAGCTCTGGTTTTGTTCCTCAGGCTCTAGTTTTGTTCCTCGGGCTCTGGTTTTGTTCCTCGGGCTCTGGTTTTCTTCCTCAGGCACTGGTATAGTGTCTCAGGTACTGGTTTTGTTCCTCAGACTCTGGTTTTGTTCCTCGGTCTCTCGTTTTTTTCCTCGACATCTGTTTTTTTTCCTCGGGCTCTTGTTTTGTTCCGCAGCCTCTGGTTTTGTTCCTTGAGCTCTGGTTTTGTTCCTCGACATCTGGTTTTATTCCTCGGGCTCTGGTTTAGTTACTCAGTCTCCAGTTTTCTTCCTCGGGCTCTGGTTTCTTTCCTCCAGCTCTGGTTTTTTTCCTTGGGCTCTGGTGTAGTTTCTCGGGTCCTTTTTTTCTTCCTCTGGGTCTGTTTTTTTTCCTAGGGTTCTGGTTTTCTTCCTCGAGCTCTGGTTTTGTTCCTCGGGCTCTTATTTTGTTCCTCCAGCTCTGGTTTTGTTCCTCGGCCTCTAGTGTAGTTCCACGGACTCTGGTTTTGTTCCTCGGGCTCTGGTTTAGTTACTCAGTCTCCTGTTTTCTTCCTCGGGCTGTGGTTTTGTTCTGCTGGCTCTGGTTTAATTCCTCGGGTCCTGATTTATTCCCTCAGACTCTGGGTTTGTTCCTCGGACTCTGGTTTTGTCCCTCGCACCCTCCTTTTGTTCCTCGGTCTCTGGTTTTGATCCTCAGGCTCTGGCTTTCTTCCTCGGGCTCTGGTTTTGTTCCTTGGGCGCTGGTTTTGTTCCTCAGGCTCTAGTTTTGTTCCTAGTGCTCTGGTTTTGTTCCTCAGACTCTGGTTTTGTTCCTCGGTCTCTCGTTTTCTTCCTTGCCCTCTGGTTTAGTTCCTTGGGCTCTGGTTTTGTTCCTCGGACTCTGGTTTTCTTCCTCGGCCTCTGTTTTTTTTCCTTGGGCTGTGGTTTTGTTCCTCGGGCTCTGGTTTCTTTCCTCCAGCTCTGTTTTTTTTCCTTGGGCTCTGGTGTAGTTTCTCGGGTCCTTTCTTTCTTCCTCGGGGTCTGTTTTTTTTCCTAGGGCTCTGGTTTTCTTCCTCGAGCTCTGGTTTTGTTCCTCGGGCTCTTATTTTGTTCCTCCAGCTCTGGTTTTGTTCCTCGGCCTCTAGTGTAGTTCCACGGACTCTGGTTTTGTTCCTCGGGCTCTTGTTTTGTTCCTCAGTCTCTGGTTTTGTTCCTTGAGCTCTGGTTTTGTTCCTCGACATCTGGTTTTGTTCCTTGGGCTCTGGTTTTTTTCCTCGGACTCTTGTTTTGTTCCTTGACTCCTGGATTTATTCCTCGGGCCCTCCTTTTGTTCCTCGGTCTCTGGTTTTGATCCTCAGGCTCTGGCTTTCTTCCTCGGGCTCTGGTTTTGTTCCTCCAGCTCTGGTTTTGTTCCTCGGGCTCTGGTTTTGTTCCTCGGGCTCTGGGTTTGTTCCTCAAGCTCTGGTTTTGTTCCTCGGGCTCTAGTGTAGTTCCAAGGCCTCTGGTTTTGTTCCTCGGGCTCTGGTTTAGTTCCTCAGGTACTGGGTTTTTCCCTCAGACCCTGGTTTTCTTCCTCGGCCTCTGGTTTTGTTCCTTGAGACTGGTTTTGTTCCTTGGGCTCTGGTTTTGTTCCTCGGGCTCTGGTTTTGTTCCTCGGGCGCTGGTTTTGTTCCTCAGGCTCTAGTTTTGTTCCTCGGGCTCTGGTTTTGTTCCTCGGGCGCTGGTTTTGTTCCTCAGCCACTGGTTTAGTGCCTCAGGTACTGGTTTTGTTCCTCAGACTCTGGTTTTGTTCCTCGGTCTCTCGTTTTTTTCCTCGACATCTGGTTTTGTTCCTTGGGCTCTGGTTTTGTTCCTCAGGCTCTGGTTTTCTTCGTTGCCCTCTGGTTTAGTTCCTTGGGCTCTGGTATTGTTCCTCGGTCTCTGGTTTTCTTCCTCGGCCTCTGTTTTTTTCCCTTGGGCTCTGGTTTTTTTCCTCGGGCTCTGGTTTCTTTCTTCCAGCTCTGTTTTTTTTCCTTGGGCTCTGGTGTAGTTTCTCGGGTCCTTTCTTTCTTCCTCTGGGTCTGTTTTTTTTCCTACGGCTCTGGTTTTCTTCCTCGAGCTCTGGTTTTGTTCCTCGGGCTCTTATTTTGTTCCTCCAGCTCTGGTTTTGTTCCTCGACCTCTAGTGTAGTTCCACGGACTCTGGTTTTGTTCCTCGGGCTCTTGTTTTGTTCCTCAGTCTCTGGTTTTGTTCCTTGAGCTCTGGTTTTGTTCCTCGACATCTGGTTTTATTCCTTGGGCTCTGGTTTTTTTCCTCGGACTCTGGTTTTGTTCCTCGACTCCCGGTTTTATTCCTCGGGCCCTCCTTTTGTTCCTCGGTCTCTGGTTTGGACCCTCAGGCTCTGGTTTTCTTCCTCGGGCTCTGGGTTTGTTCCTCCAGCTCTGGTTTTGTTCCTTGGGCTCTGGTTTTGTTCCTCAGGCTCTGGTTTTCTTCCTTGCCCTCTGATTTAGTTCCTTGGGCTCTGGTTTTCTTCCTCGGGCTCTGGTTTTCTTCCTCGGCCTCTGTTTTTTTTCCTTGGGCTCTGGTTTTGTTCCTCGGGCTCTGGTTTCTTTCCTCCAGCTCTGGTTTTTTTCCTCGGGCTCTGGTGTAGTTTCTCGGGTCCTTTTTTAATTCCTCGGGGTCTGTTTTTTTTCCTAGGGCTCTGGTTTTCTTCCTCGAGCTCTGGTTTTGTTTCTCTGGCTCTTGTTTTGTTCCTCAGTCTCTGGTTTTGTTCCTTGGGCTCTGGTTTTGTTCCTCGACATTTGGTTTTGTTCCTCGGACTCTGGTTTTGTTCCTCGGACTCTGGTTTTGTTCCTCGACTCCTGGTTTTATTCCTCGGGCCCTCCTTTTGTTCCTCGGTCTCTGGTTTTGATCCTCAGGCTCTGGCTTTCTTCCTCGGGCTCTGGTTTTGTTCCTTGGGCTCTGGTTTTGTTCCTCGGGCTCTGGTTTTGTTCCTTGGGCGCTGCTTTTGTTCCTCAGGCTCTAGTTTTGTTCCTCGGGCTCTGGTTTTGTTCCTCGGGCTGTGGTTTTGTTCCTTAGGCACTGGTTTAGTGCCTCAGGTACTGGTTTTGTTCCTCAGACTCTGGTTTTGTTCCTCGGTCTCTCGTTTTTTTCCTCGACATCTGGTTTTGTTCCTTGGGCTCTGGTTTTGTTCCTCAAGCTCTGGTTTTGTTCCTCGGGCTCTGGTGTAGTTCCAAGGCCTCTGGTTTTGTTCCTCGGGCTCTGGTTTTCTTCCTCGGCCTCTGGTTTTAATCCTTGGGCTCTTGTTTTGTTCCTCGGGCTCTGGTTTCTTTCCTCCAGCTCTGGTTTTGTTCCTCGGGCTCTGGTTTAGTTACTCAGTCTCCTGTTTTCTTCCTCGGGCTGTGGTTTTGTTCCACTGGCTCTGGTTTAATTCCTCGGGTCCTGACTTATTCCCTCGGACTCTGGGTTTGTTCCTCGGACTCTGGTTTTGTCCCTCGCACCCTCCTTTTGTTCCTCGGTCTCTGGTTTTGATCCTCAGGCTCTGGCTTTCTTCCTCGGGCTCTGGTTTTGTTCCTTGGGCATTGGTTTTGTTCCTCAGGCTCTAGTTTTGTTCCTCGGGCTCTGGTTTTGTTCCTCAGACTCTGGTTTTGTTCCTCGGTCTCTCGTTTTCTTCCTTGCCCTCTGGTTTATTTCCTTGGGCTCTGGTTTTGTTCCTCGGACTCTGGTTTTCTTCTTCGGCCTCTGTTTTTTTTCCTTGGGCTGTGGTTTTGTTCCTCGGGCTCTGGTTTCTTTCCTCCAGCTCTGTTTTTTTTCCTTGGGCTCTGGTGTAGTTTCTCGGGTCCTTTCTTTCTTCCTCGGGGTCTGTTTTTTTTCCTAGGGCTCTGGTTTTCTTCCTCGAGCTCTGGTTTTGTTCCTCGGGCTCTTATTTTGTTCCTCCAGCTCTGGTTTTGTTCCTCGGCCTCTAGTGTAGTTCCACGGACTCTGGTTTTGTTCCTCGGGCTCTTGTTTTGTTCCTCAGTCTCTGGTTTTGTTCCTTGAGCTCTGGTTTTGTTCCTCGACATCTGGTTTTGTTCCTTGGGCTCTGGTTTTTTTCCTCGGACTCTTGTTTTGTTCCTTGACTCCTGGATTTATTCCTCGGGCCCTCCTTTTGTTCCTCGGTCTCTGGTTTTGATCCTCAGGCTCTGGCTTTCTTCCTCGGGCTCTGGTTTTGTTCCTCCAGCTCTGGTTTTGTTCTTCGGGCTCTGGTTTTGTTCCTCGGGCTCTGGGTTTGTTCCTCAAGCTCTGGTTTTGTTCCTCGGGCTCTAGTGTAGTTCCAAGGCCTCTGGTTTTGTTCCTCGGGCTCTGGTTTAGTTCCTCAGGTACTGGGTTTTTCCCTCAGACCCTGGTTTTCTTCCTCGGCCTCTGGTTTTGTTCCTTGAGACTGGTTTTGTTCCTTGGGCTCTGGTTTTGTTCCTCGGGCTCTGGTTTTGTTCCTCGGGCGCTGGTTTTGTTCCTCAGGCTCTAGTTTTGTTCCTCGGGCTCTGGTTTTGTTCCTCGGGCGCTGGTTTTGTTCCTCAGGCACTGGTTTAGTGCCTCAGGTACTGGTTTTGTTCCTCAGACTCTGGTTTTGTTCCTCGGTCTGTCGTTTTTTTCCTCGACATCTGGTTTTGTTCCTTGGGCTCTGGTTTTGTTCCTCAGGCTCTGGTTTTCTTCGTTGCCCTCTGGTTTAGTTCCTTGGGCTCTGGTATTGTTCCTCGGGCTCTGGTTTTCTTCCTCGGCCTCTGTTTTTTTCCCTTGGGCTCTGGTTTTTTTCCTCGGGCTCTGGTTTCTTTCTTCCAGCTCTGTTTTTTTTCCTTGGGCTCTGGTGTAGTTTCTCGGGTCCTTTCTTTCTTCCTCTGGGTCTGTTTTTTTTCCTACGGCTCTGGTTTTCTTCCTCGAGCTCTGGTTTTGTTCCTCGGGCTCTTATTTTGTTCCTCCAGCTCTGGTTTTGTTCCTCGACCTCTAGTGTAGTTCCACGGACTCTGGTTTTGTTCCTCGGGCTCTTGTTTTGTTCCTCAGTCTCTGGTTTTGTTCCTTGAGCTCTGGTTTTGTTCCTCGACATCTGGTTTTATTCCTTGGGCTCTGGTTTTTTTCCTCGGACTCTGGTTTTGTTCCTCGACTCCCGGTTTTATTCCTCGGGCCCTCCTTTTGTTCCTCGGTCTCTGGTTTGGACCCTCAGGCTCTGGTTTTCTTCCTCGGGCTCTGGGTTTGTTCCTCCAGCTCTGGTTTTGTTCCTTGGGCTCTGGTTTTGTTCCTCAGGCTCTGGTTTTCTTCCTTGCCCTCTGATTTAGTTCCTTGGGCTCTGGTTTTGTTCCTCGGGCTCTGGTTTTCTTCCTCGGCCTCTGTTTTTTTTCCTTGGGCTCTGGTTTTGTTCCTCGGGCTCTGGTTTCTTTCCTCCAGCTCTGGTTTTTTTCCTCGGGCTCTGGTGTAGTTTCTCGGGTCCTTTTTTAATTCCTCGGGGTCTGTTTTTTTTCCTAGGGCTCTGGTTTTCTTCCTCGAGCTCTGGTTTTGTTTCTCTGGCTCTTGTTTTGTTCCTCAGTCTCTGGTTTTGTTCCTTGGGCTCTGGTTTTGTTCCTCGACATTTGGTTTTGTTCCTCGGACTCTGGTTTTGTTCCTCGGACTCTGGTTTTGTTCCTCGACTCCTGGTTTTATTCCTCGGGCCCTCCTTTTGTTCCTCGGTCTCTGGTTTTGATCCTCAGGCTCTGGCTTTCTTCCTCGGGCTCTGCTTTTGTTCCTCAGGCTCTAGTTTTGTTCCTCGGGCTCTGGTTTTGTTCCTCGGGCTGTGGTTTTGTTCCTTAGGCACTGGTTTAGTGCCTCAGGTACTGGTTTTGTTCCTCAGACTCTGGTTTTGTTCCTCGGTCTCTCGTTTTTTTCCTCGACATCTGGTTTTGTTCCTTGGGCTCTGGTTTTGTTCCTCAAGCTCTGGTTTTGTTCCTCGGGCTCTGGTGTAGTTCCAAGGCCTCTGGTTTTGTTCCTCGGGCTCTGGTTTTCTTCCTCGGCCTCTGGTTTTAATCCTTGGGCTCTTGTTTTGTTCCTCGGGCTCTGGTTTCTTTCCTCCAGCTCTGGTTTTGTTCCTCGGGCTCTGGTTTAGTTACTCAGTCTCCTGTTTTCTTCCTCGGGCTGTGGTTTTGTTCCACTGGCTCTGGTTTAATTCCTCGGGTCCTGATTTATTCCCTCAGACTCTGGGTTTGTTCCTCGGACTCTGGTTTTGTCCCTCGCACCCTCCTTTTGTTCCTCGGTCTCTGGTTTTGATCCTCAGGCTCTGGCTTTCTTCCTCGGGCTCTGGTTTTGTTCCTTGGGCGCTGGTTTTGTTCCTCAGGCTCTAGTTTTGTTCCTCGGGCTCTGGTTTTGTTCCTCAGACTCTGGTTTTGTTCCTCGGTCTCTCGTTTTCTTCCTTGCCCTCTGGTTTATTTCCTTGGGCTCTGGTTTTGTTCCTCGGACTCTGGTTTTCTTCTTCGGCCTCTGTTTTTTTTCCTTGGGCTGTGGTTTTGTTCCTCGGGCTCTGGTTTCTTTCCTCCAGCTCTGTTTTTTTTCCTTGGGCTCTGGTGTAGTTTCTCGGGTCCTTTCTTTCTTCCTCGGGGTCTGTTTTTTTTCCTAGGGCTCTGGTTTTCTTCCTCGAGCTCTGGTTTTGTTCCTCGGGCTCTTATTTTGTTCCTCCAGCTCTGGTTTTGTTCCTCGGCCTCTAGTGTAGTTCCACGGACTCTGGTTTTGTTCCTCGGGCTCTTGTTTTGTTCCTCAGTCTCTGGTTTTGTTCCTTGAGCTCTGGTTTTGTTCCTCGACATCTGGTTTTGTTCCTTGGGCTCTGTTTTTTTTCCTCGGACTCTTGTTTTGTTCCTTGACTCCTGGATTTATTCCTCGGGTCCTCCTTTTGTTCCTCGGTCTCTGGTTTTGATCCTCAGGCTCTGGCTTTCTTCCTCGGGCTCTGGTTTTGTTCCTCCAGCTCTGGTTTTGTTCCTCGGGCTCTGGTTTTGTTCCTCGGGCTCTGGGTTTGTTCCTCAAGCTCTGGTTTTGTTCCTCGGGCTCTAGTGTAGTTCCAAGGCCTCTGGTTTTGTTCCTCGGGCTCTGGTTTAGTTCCTCAGGTACTGGGTTTTTCCCTCAGACCCTGGTTTTCTTCCTCGGCCTCTGGTTTTGTTCCTTGAGACTGGTTTTGTTCCTTGGGCTCTGGTTTTGTTCCTCGGGCTCTGGTTTTGTTCCTCGGGCGCTGGTTTTGTTCCTCAGGCTCTAGTTTTGTTCCTCGGGCTCTGGTTTTGTTCCTCGGGCGCTGGTTTTTTTCCTCAGGCACTGGTTTAGTGCCTCAGGTACTGGTTTTGTTCCTCAGACTCTGGTTTTGTTCCTCGGTCTCTCGTTTTTTTCCTCGACATCTGGTTTTGTTCCTTGGGCTCTGGTTTTGTTCCTCAGGCTCTGGTTTTCTTCGTTGCCCTCTGGTTTAGTTCCTTGGGCTCTGGTATTGTTCCTCGGGCTCTGGTTTTCTTCCTCGGCCTCTGTTTTTTTCCCTTGGGCTCTGGTTTTTTTCCTCGGGCTCTGGTTTCTTTCTTCCAGCTCTGTTTTTTTTCCTTGGGCTCTGGTGTAGTTTCTCGGGTCCTTTCTTTCTTCCTCTGGGTCTGTTTTTTTTCCTAGGGCTCTGGTTTTCTTCCTCGAGCTCTGGTTTTGTTCCTCGGGCTCTTATTTTGTTCCTCCAGCTCTGGTTTTGTTCCTCGACCTCTAGTGTAGTTCCACGGACTCTGGTTTTGTTCCTCGGGCTCTTGTTTTGTTCCTCAGTCTCTGGTTTTGTTCCTTGAGCTCTGGTTTTGTTCCTCGACATCTGGTTTTATTCCTTGGGCTCTGGTTTTTTTCCTCGGACTCTGGTTTTGTTCCTCGACTCCTGGTTTTATTCCTCGGGCCCTCCTTTTGTTCCTCGGTCTCTGGTTTGGATCCTCAGGCTCTGGTTTTCTTCCTCGGGCTCTGGGTTTGTTCCTCCAGCTCTGGTTTTGTTCCTTGGGCTCTGGTTTTGTTCCTCAGGCTCTGGTTTTCTTCCTTGCCCTCTGGTTTAGTTCCTTGGGCTCTGGTTTTGTTCCTCGGGCTCTGGTTTTCTTCCTCGGCCTCTGTTTTTTTTCCTTGGGCTCTGGTTTTGTTCCTCGGGCTCTGGTTTCTTTCCTCCAGCTCTGTTTTTTTTCCTCGGGCTCTGGTGTAGTTTCTCGGGTCCTTTTTTAATTCCTCGGGGTCTGTTTTTTTTCCTAGGGCTCTGGTTTTCTTCCTCGAGCTCTGGTTTTGTTTCTCTGGCTCTTGTTTTGTTCCTCAGTCTCTGGTTTTGTTCCTTGAGCTCTGGTTTTGTTCCTCGACATTTGGTTTTGTTCCTCGGACTCTGGTTTTGTTCCTCGGACTCTGGTTTTGTTCCTCGACTCCTGGTTTTATTCCTCGGGCCCTCCTTTTGTTCCTCCGTCTCTGGTTTTGATCCTCAGGCTCTGGCTTTCTTCCTCGGGCTCTGGTTTTGTTCCTTGGGCTCTGGTTTTGTTCCTCGGGCTCTGGTTTATTTACTCAGTCTCCAGTTTTCTTCCTCGGGCTGTGGTTTTGTTCTGCTGGCTCTGGTTTAATTCCTCGGGTCCTGATTTATTCCCTCGGGCTCTGGGTTTGTTCCTCGGACTCTGGTTTTGTCCCTCGCACCCTCCCTTTGTTCCTCGGTCTATGGTTTTGTTCCTCAGGCTCTGGTTTTCTTCCTCGGGCTCTGGGTTTGTTCCTTAGGCTCTGGATTTCTTCCTCGAGCTCTGGTTTTGTTCCTCAGGTACTGGGTTTTTCCCTCAGACCCTGGTTTTCTTCCTCGGCCTCTGGTTTTGTTCCTTGGTCTCTCGTTTTTTTCCTCGACATCTGGTTTAGTTCCTTGGGCTCTGGTATTGTTCCTCGGGCTCTGGTTTTCTTCCTCGGCCTCTGTTTTTTTCCCTTGGGCTCTGGTTTTGTTCCTCGGGCTCTGGTTTTGTTCCTCGGACTCTGGTTTTGTTCCTCGACATCTGGTTTTATTCCTCGGGCTCTGTTTTTTTTCCTCGGACTCTGGTTTTGTTCCTCGACTCCTGGTTTTATTCCTCGGGCCCTCCTTTTGTTCCTCGGTCTCTGGTTTTGATCCTCAGGCTCTGGCTTTCTTCCTCGGGCTCTGGTTTTGTTCCTCCAGCTCTGGTTTTGTTCCTCGGGCTCTGGTTTTGTTCCTTGGGCTCTGGTTTTGTTCCTCAAGCTCTGGTTTTGTTCCTCGGGCTCTGGTGTAGTTCCAAGGCCTCTGGTTTTGTTCCTCGGACTCTGGTTTTCTTCCTCGGCCTCTGGTTTTAATCCTTGGGCTCTTGTTTTGTTCCTCCACTTCTGGTTTTATTCCTTGGGATCTGGTTTTGTTCCTCGGGCTCTGGTTTAGTTACTCAGTCTCCTGTTTTCTTCCTCGGGCTGTGGTTTTGTTCTGCTGGCTCTGGTTTAATTCCTCGGGTCCTGATTTATTCCCTCAGACTCTGGGTTTGTTCCTCGGACTCTGGTTTTGTCCCTCGCACCCTCCTTTTGTTCCTCGGTCTCTGGTTTTGATCCTCAGGCTCTGGCTTTCTTCCTCGGGCTCTGGTTTTGTTCCTTGGGCGCTGGTTTTGTTCCTCAGGCTCTAGTTTTGTTCCTAGGGCTCTGGTTTTGTTCCTCAGACTCTGGTTTTGTTCCTCGGTCTCTCGTTTTCTTCCTTGCCCTCTGGTTTAGTTCCTTGGGCTCTGGTTTTTTTTCCTCGGACTCTGGTTTTCTTCCTCGGCCTCTGTTTTTTTTCCTTGGGCTGTGGTTTTGTTCCTCGGGCTCTGGTTTCTTTCCTCCAGCTCTGTTTTTTTTCCTTGGGCTCTGGTGTAGTTTCTCGGGTCCTTTCTTTCTTCCTCGGGGTCTGTTTTTTTTCCTAGGGCTCTGGTTTTCTTCCTCGAGCTCTGGTTTTGTTCCTCGGGCTCTTATTTTGTTCCTCCAGCTCTGGTTTTGTTCCTCGGCCTCTAGTGTAGTTCCACGGACTCTGGTTTTGTTCCTCGGGCTCTTGTTTTGTTCCTCAGTCTCTGGTTTTGTTCCTTGAGCTCTGGTTTTGTTCCTCGACATCTGGTTTTGTTCCTTGGGCTCTGGTTTTTTTCCTCGGACTCTTGTTTTGTTCCTTGACTCCTGGATTTATTCCTCGGGCCCTCCTTTTGTTCCTCGGTCTCTGGTTTTGATCCTCAGGCTCTGGCTTTCTTCCTCGGGCTCTGGTTTTGTTCCTCCAGCTCTGGTTTTGTTCCTCGGGCTCTGGTTTTGTTCCTCGGGCTCTGGTTTTGTTCCTCAAGCTCTGGTTTTGTTCCTCGGGCTCTAGTGTAGTTCCAAGGCCTCTGGTTTTGTTCCTCGGGCTCTGGTTTAGTTCCTCAGGTACTGGGTTTTTCCCTCAGACCCTGGTTTTCTTCCTCGGCCTCTGGTTTTGTTCCTTGAGACTGGTTTTGTTCCTTGGGCTCTGGTTTTGTTCCTCGGGCTCTGGTTTTGTTCCTCGGGTGCTGGTTTTGTTCCTCAGGCTCTAGTTTTGTTCCTCGGGCTCTGGTTTTGTTCCTCGGGCGCTGGTTTTGTTCCTCAGCCACTGGTTTAGTGCCTCAGGTACTGGTTTTGTTCCTCAGACTCTGGTTTTGTTCCTCGGTCTCTCGTTTTTTTCCTCGACATCTGGTTTTGTTCCTTGGGCTCTGGTTTTGTTCCTCAGGCTCTGGTTTTCTTCGTTGCCCTCTGGTTTAGTTCCTTGGGCTCTGGTATTGTTCCTCGGGCTCTGGTTTTCTTCCTCGGCCTCTGTTTTTTTCCCTTGGGCTCTGGTTTTTTTCCTCGGGCTCTGGTTTCTTTCTTCCAGCTCTGTTTTTTTTCCTTGGGCTCTGGTGTAGTTTCTCGGGTCCTTTCTTTCTTCCTCTGGGTCTGTTTTTTTTCCTACGGCTCTGGTTTTCTTCCTCGAGCTCTGGTTTTGTTCCTCGGGCTCTTATTTTGTTCCTCCAGCTCTGGTTTTGTTCCTCGACCTCTAGTGTAGTTCCACGGACTCTGGTTTTGTTCCTCGGGCTCTTGTTTTGTTCCTCAGTCTCTGGTTTTGTTCCTTGAGCTCTGGTTTTGTTCCTCGACATCTGGTTTTATTCCTTGGGCTCTGGTTTTTTTCCTCGGACTCTGGTTTTGTTCCTCGACTCCCGGTTTTATTCCTCGGGCCCTCCTTTTGTTCCTCGGTCTCTGGTTAGGACCCTCAGGCTCTGGTTTTCTTCCTCGGGCTCTGGGTTTGTTCCTCCAGCTCTGGTTTTGTTCCTTGGGCTCTGGTTTTGTTCCTCAGGCTCTGGTTTTCTTCCTTGCCCTCTGGTTTAGTTCCTTGGGCTCTGGTTTTGTTCCTCGGGCTCTGGTTTTCTTCCTCGGCCTCTGTTTTTTTTCCTTGGGCTCTGGTTTTGTTCCTCGGGCTCTGGTTTCTTTCCTCCAGCTCTGGTTTTTTTCCTCGGGCTCTGGTGTAGTTTCTCGGGTCCTTTTTTAATTCCTCGGGGTCTGTTTTTTTTCCTAGGGCTCTGGTTTTCTTCCTCGAGCTCTGGTTTTGTTTCTCTGGCTCTTGTTTTGTTCCTCAGTCTCTGGTTTTGTTCCTTGGGCTCTGGTTTTGTTCCTCGACATTTGGTTTTGTTCCTCGGACTCTGGTTTTGTTCCTCGGACTCTGGTTTTGTTCCTCGACTCCTGGTTTTATTCCTCGGGCCCTCCTTTTGTTCCTCGGTCTCTGGTTTTGATCCTCAGGCTCTGGCTTTCTTCCTCGGGCTCTGGTTTTGTTCCTTGGGCTCTGGTTTTGTTCCTCGGGCTCTGGTTTTGTTCCTTGGGCGCTGCTTTTGTTCCTCAGGCTCTAGTTTTTTTCCTTGGGCTCTGGTTTTGTTCCTCGGGCTGTGGTTTTGTTCCTTAGGCACTGGTTTAGTGCCTCAGGTACTG
Source organism: Calonectris borealis (assembly GCF_964195595.1). NCBI lineage: Eukaryota > Metazoa > Chordata > Aves > Procellariiformes > Procellariidae > Calonectris > Calonectris borealis. The sequence goes on along the minus strand of NC_134321.1, from coordinate 25,787,491 downwards.
GTTTTGTTCCTCAGACTCTGGTTTTGTTCCTCGGTCTCTCGTTTTTTTCCTCGACATCTGGTTTTGTTCCTTGGGCTCTGGTTTTGTTCCTCAAGCTCTGGTTTTGTTCCTTGGGCTCTGGTGTAGTTCCAAGGCCTCTGGTTTTGTTCCTCGGGCTCTGGTTTTCTTCCTCGGCCTCTGGTTTTAATCCTTGGGCTCTTGTTTTGTTCCTCGGGCTCTGTTTTTTTTCCTTGGGCTCTGGTTTTGTTCCTCGGGCTCTGGTTTAGTTACTCAGTCTCCTGTTTTCTTCCTCGGGCTGTGGTTTTGTTCCACTGGCTCTGGTTTAATTCCTCGGGTCCTGATTTATTCCCTCAGACTCTGGGTTTGTTCCTCGGACTCTGGTTTTGTCCCTCGCACCCTCCTTTTGTTCCTCGGTCTCTGGTTTTGATCCTCAGGCTCTGGCTTTCTTCCTCGGGCTCTGGTTTTGTTCCTTGGGCGCTGGTTTTGTTCCTCAGGCTCTAGTTTTGTTCCTCGGGCTCTGGTTTTGTTCCTCAGACTCTGGTTTTGTTCCTCGGTCTCTCGTTTTCTTCCTTGCCCTCTGGTTTATTTCCTTGGGCTCTGGTTTTGTTCCTCGGACTCTGGTTTTCTTCTTCGGCCTCTGTTTTTTTTCCTTGGGCTGTGGTTTTGTTCCTCGGGCTCTGGTTTCTTTCCTCCAGCTCTGTTTTTTTTCCTTGGGCTCTGGTGTAGTTTCTCGGGTCCTTTCTTTCTTCCTCGGGGTCTGTTTTTTTTCCTAGGGCTCTGGTTTTCTTCCTCGAGCTCTGGTTTTGTTCCTCGGGCTCTTATTTTGTTCCTCCAGCTCTGGTTTTGTTCCTCGGCCTCTAGTGTAGTTCCACGGACTCTGGTTTTGTTCCTCGGGCTCTTGTTTTGTTCCTCAGTCTCTGGTTTTGTTCCTTGAGCTCTGGTTTTGTTCCTCGACATCTGGTTTTGTTCCTTGGGCTCTGGTTTTTTTCCTCGGACTCTTGTTTTGTTCCTTGACTCCTGGATTTATTCCTCGGGCCCTCCTTTTGTTCCTCGGTCTCTGGTTTTGATCCTCAGGCTCTGGCTTTCTTCCTCGGGCTCTGGTTTTGTTCCTCCAGCTCTGGTTTTGTTCCTCGGGCTCTGGTTTTGTTCCTCCAGCTCTGGTTTTATTCCTCGGGCTCTGGTTTTGTTCCTCGGGCTCTGGGTTTGTTCCTCAAGCTCTGGTTTTGTTCCTCGGGCTCTAGTGTAGTTCCAAGGCCTCTGGTTTTGTTCCTCGGGCTCTGGTTTAGTTCCTCAGGTACTGGGTTTTTCCCTCAGACCCTGGTTTTCTTCCTCGGCCTCTGGTTTTGTTCCTTGAGACTGGTTTTGTTCCTTGGGCTCTGGTTTTGTTCCTCGGGCTCTGGTTTTGTTCCTCGGGCGCTGGTTTTGTTCCTCAGTCTCTAGTTTTGTTCCTCGGGCTCTGGTTTTGTTCCTCGGGCGCTGGTTTTGTTCCTCAGGCACTGGTTTAGTGCCTCAGGTACTGGTTTTGTTCCTCAGACTCTGGTTTTGTTCCTCGGTCTGTCGTTTTTTTCCTCAACATCTGGTTTTGTTCCTTGGGCTCTGGTTTTGTTCCTCAGGCTCTGGTTTTCTTCGTTGCCCTCTGGTTTAGTTCCTTGGGCTCTGGTATTGTTCCTCGGGCTCTGGTTTTCTTCCTCGGCCTCTGTTTTTTTCCCTTGGGCTCTGGTTTTTTTCCTCGGGCTCTGGTTTCTTTCTTCCAGCTCTGTTTTTTTTCCTTGGGCTCTGGTGTAGTTTCTCGGGTCCTTTCTTTCTTCCTCTGGGTCTGTTTTTTTTCCTACGGCTCTGGTTTTCTTCCTCGAGCTCTGGTTTTGTTCCTCGGGCTCTTATTTTGTTCCTCCAGCTCTGGTTTTGTTCCTCGACCTCTAGTGTAGTTCCACGGACTCTGGTTTTGTTCCTCGGGCTCTTGTTTTGTTCCTCAGTCTCTGGTTTTGTTCCTTGAGCTCTGGTTTTGTTCCTCGACATCTGGTTTTATTCCTTGGGCTCTGTTTTTTTTCCTCGTACTCTGGTTTTGTTCCTCGACTCCTGGTTTTATTCCTCGGGCCCTCCTTTTGTTCCTCGGTCTCTGGTTTGGATCCTCAGGCTCTGGTTTTCTTCCTCGGGCTCTGGGTTTGTTCCTCCAGCTCTGGTTTTGTTCCTTGGGCTCTGGTTTTGTTCCTCAGGCTCTGGTTTTCTTCCTTGCCCTCTGGTTTAGTTCCTTGGGCTCTGGTTTTGTTCCTCGGGCTCTGGTTTTCTTCCTCGGCCTCTGTTTTTTTTCCTTGGGCTCTGGTTTTGTTCCTCGGGCTCTGGTTTAGTTACTCAGTCTCCTGTTTTCTTCCTCGGGCTGTGGTTTTGTTCCACTGGCTCTGGTTTAATTCCTCGGGTCCTGATTTATTCCCTCGGACTCTGGGTTTGTTCCTCGGACTCTGGTTTTGTCCCTCGCACCCTCCTTTTGTTCCTCGGTCTCTGGTTTTGATCCTCAGGCTCTGGCTTTCTTCCTCGGGCTCTGGTTTTGTTCCTTGGGCGCTGGTTTTGTTCCTCAGGCTCTAGTTTTGTTCCTCGGGCTCTGGTTTTGTTCCTCAGACTCTGGTTTTGTTCCTCGGTCTCTCGTTTTCTTCCTTGCCCTCTGGTTTATTTCCTTGGGCTCTGGTTTTGTTCCTCGGACTCTGGTTTTCTTCTTCGGCCTCTGTTTTTTTTCCTTGGGCTGTGGTTTTGTTCCTCGGGCTCTGGTTTCTTTCCTCCAGCTCTGTTTTTTTTCCTTGGGCTCTGGTGTAGTTTCTCGGGTCCTTTCTTTCTTCCTCGGGGTCTGTTTTTTTTCCTAGGGCTCTGGTTTTCTTCCTCGAGCTCTGGTTTTGTTCCTCGGGCTCTTATTTTGTTCCTCCAGCTCTGGTTTTGTTCCTCGGCCTCTAGTGTAGTTCCACGGACTCTGGTTTTGTTCCTCGGGCTCTTGTTTTGTTCCTCAGTCTCTGGTTTTGTTCCTTGAGCTCTGGTTTTGTTCCTCGACATCTGGTTTTGTTCCTTGGGCTCTGGTTTTTTTCCTCGGACTCTTGTTTTGTTCCTTGACTCCTGGATTTATTCCTCGGGCCCTCCTTTTGTTCCTCGGTCTCTGGTTTTGATCCTCAGGCTCTGGCTTTCTTCCTCGGGCTCTGGTTTTGTTCCTCCAGCTCTGGTTTTGTTCCTCGGGCTCTGGTTTTGTTCCTCGGGCTCTGGGTTTGTTCCTCAAGCTCTGGTTTTGTTCCTCGGGCTCTAGTGTAGTTCCAAGGCCTCTGGTTTTGTTCCTCGGGCTCTGGTTTAGTTCCTCAGGTACTGGGTTTTTCCCTCAGACCCTGGTTTTCTTCCTCGGCCTCTGGTTTTGTTCCTTGAGACTGGTTTTGTTCCTTGGGCTCTGGTTTTGTTCCTCGGGCTCTGGTTTTGTTCCTCGGGCGCTGGTTTTGTTCCTCAGGCTCTAGTTTTGTTCCTCGGGCTCTGGTTTTGTTCCTCGGGCGCTGGTTTTGTTCCTCAGGCACTGGTTTAGTGCCTCAGGTACTGGTTTTGTTCCTCAGACTCTGGTTTTGTTCCTCGGTCTCTCGTTTTTTTCCTCGACATCTGGTTTTGTTCCTTGGGCTCTGGTTTTGTTCCTCAGGCTCTGGTTTTCTTCGTTGCCCTCTGGTTTAGTTCCTTGGGCTCTGGTATTGTTCCTCGGGCTCTGGTTTTCTTCCTCGGCCTCTGTTTTTTTCCCTTGGGCTCTGGTTTTTTTCCTCGGGCTCTGGTTTCTTTCTTCCAGCTCTGTTTTTTTTCCTTGGGCTCTGGTGTAGTTTCTCGGGTCCTTTCTTTCTTCCTCTGGGTCTGTTTTTTTTCCTACGGCTCTGGTTTTCTTCCTCGAGCTCTGGTTTTGTTCCTCGGGCTCTTATTTTGTTCCTCCAGCTCTGGTTTTGTTCCTCGACCTCTAGTGTAGTTCCACGGACTCTGGTTTTGTTCCTCGGGCTCTTGTTTTGTTCCTCAGTCTCTGGTTTTGTTCCTTGAGCTCTGGTTTTGTTCCTCGACATCTGGTTTTATTCCTTGGGCTCTGGTTTTTTTCCTCGGACTCTGGTTTTGTTCCTCGACTCCTGGTTTTATTCCTCGGGCCCTCCTTTTGTTCCTCGGTCTCTGGTTTTGATCCTCAGGCTCTGGCTTTCTTCCTCGGGCTCTGGTTTTGTTCCTTGGGCTCTGGTTTTGTTCCTCGGGCTCTGGTTTTGTTCCTTGGGCGCTGCTTTTGTTCCTCAGGCTCTAGTTTTGTTCCTCGGGCTCTGGTTTTGTTCCTCGGGCTGTGGTTTTGTTCCTTAGGCACTGGTTTAGTGCCTCAGGTACTGGTTTTGTTCCTCAGACTCTGGTTTTGTTCCTCGGTCTCTCGTTTTTTTCCTCGACATCTGGTTTTGTTCCTTGGGCTCTGGTTTTGTTCCTCAAGCTCTGGTTTTGTTCCTCGGGCTCTGGTGTACTTCCAAGGCCTCTGGTTTTGTTCCTCGGGCTCTGGTTTTCTTCCTCGGCCTCTGGTTTTAATCCTTGGGCTCTTGTTTTGTTCCTCGGGCTCTGGTTTCTTTCCTCCAGCTCTGGTTTTGTTCCTTGGGCTCTGGTTTAGTTACTCAGTCTCCTGTTTTCTTCCTCGGGCTGTGGTTTTGTTCCACTGGCTCTGGTTTAATTCCTCGGGTCCTGATTTATTCCCTCGGACTCTGGGTTTGTTCCTCGGACTCTGGTTTTGTCCCTCGCACCCTCCTTTTGTTCCTCGGTCTCTGGTTTTGATCCTCAGGCTCTGGCTTTCTTCCTCGGGCTCTGGTTTTGTTCCTTGGGCGCTGGTTTTGTTCCTCAGGCTCTAGTTTTGTTCCTCGGGCTCTGGTTTTGTTCCTCAGACTCTGGTTTTGTTCCTCGGTCTCTCGTTTTCTTCCTTGCCCTCTGGTTTATTTCCTTGGGCTCTGGTTTTGTTCCTCGGACTCTGGTTTTCTTCTTCGGCCTCTGTTTTTTTTCCTTGGGCTGTGGTTTTGTTCCTCGGGCTCTGGTTTATTTCCTCCAGCTCTGTTTTTTTTCCTTGGGCTCTGGTGTAGTTTCTCGGGTCCTTTCTTTCTTCCTCGGGGTCTGTTTTTTTTCCTAGGGCTCTGGTTTTCTTCCTCTAGCTCTGGTTTTGTTCCTCGGGCTCTTATTTTGTTCCTCCAGCTCTGGTTTTGTTCCTCGGCCTCTAGTGTAGTTCCACGGACTCTGGTTTTGTTCCTCGGGCTCTTGTTTTGTTCCTCAGTCTCTGGTTTTGTTCCTTGAGCTCTGGTTTTGTTCCTCGACATCTGGTTTTGTTCCTTGGGCTCTGTTTTTTTTCCTCGGACTCTTGTTTTGTTCCTTGACTCCTGGATTTATTCCTCGGGCCCTCCTTTTGTTCCTCGGTCTATGGTTTTGATCCTCAGGCTCTGGCTTTCTTCCTCGGGCTCTGGTTTTGTTCCTCCAGCTCTGGTTTTGTTCCTCGGGCTCTGGTTTTGTTCCTCGGGCTCTGGGTTTGTTCCTCAAGCTCTGGTTTTGTTCCTCGGGCTCTAGTGTAGTTCCAAGGCCTCTGGTTTTGTTCCTCGGGCTCTGGTTTAGTTCCTCAGGTACTGGGTTTTTCCCTCAGACCCTGGTTTTCTTCCTCGGCCTCTGGTTTTGTTCCTTGAGACTGGTTTTGTTCCTTGGGCTCTGGTTTTGTTCCTCGGGCTCTGGTTTTGTTCCTCGGGCGCTGGTTTTGTTCCTCAGGCTCTAGTTTTGTTCCTCGGGCTCTGGTTTTGTTCCTCGGGCGCTGGTTTTGTTCCTCGACTCCTGGTTTTATTCCTCGGGCCCTCCTTTTGTTCCTCGGTCTCTGGTTTGGATCCTCAGGCTCTGATTTTCTTCCTCGGGCTCTGGGTTTGTTCCTCCAGCTCTGGTTTTGTTCCTCGGGCTCTGGTTTTGTTCCTCAGGCTCTGGTTTTCTTCCTTGCCCTCTGGTTTAGTTCCTTGGGCTCTGGTTTTGTTCCTCGGGCTCTGGTTTTCTTCCTCGGCCTCTGTTTTTTTTCCTTGGGCTCTGGTTTTGTTCCTCGGGCTCTGGTTTCTTTCCTCCAGCTCTGTTTTTTTTCCTCGGGCTCTGGTGTAGTTTCTCGGGTCCTTTTTTAATTCCTCGGGGTCTGTTTTTTTTCCTAGGGCTCTGGTTTTCTTCCTCGAGCTCTGGTTTTGTTTCTCTGGCTCTTGTTTTGTTCCTCAGTCTCTGGTTTTGTTCCTTGAGCTCTGGTTTTGTTCCTCGACATTTGGTTTTGTTCCTCGGACTCTGGTTTTGTTCCTCGGACTCTGGTTTTGTTCCTCGACTCCTGGTTTTATTCCTCGGGCCCTCCTTTTGTTCCTCGGTCTCTGGTTTTGATCCTCAGGCTCTGGCTTTCTTCCTCGGGCTCTGGTTTTGTTCCTTGGGCTCTGGTTTTGTTCCTCGGGCTCTGGTTTATTTACTCAGTCTCCAGTTTTCTTCCTCGGGCTGTGGTTTTGTTCTGCTGGCTCTGGTTTAATTCCTCGGGTCCTGATTTATTCCCTCGGGCTCTGGGTTTGTTCCTCGGACTCTGGTTTTGTCCCTCGCACCCTTCCTTTGTTCCTCGGTCTATGGTTTTGTTCCTCAGGCTCTGGTTTTCTTCCTCGGGCTCTGGGTTTGTTCCTTAGGCTCTGGATTTGTTCCTCGAGCTCTGGTTTTGTTCCTCAGGTACTGGGTTTTTCCCTCAGACCCTGGTTTTCTTCCTCGGCCTCTGGTTTTGTTCCTCGGTCTCTCGTTTTTTTCCTCGACATCTGGTTTAGTTCCTTGGGCTCTGGTATTGTTCCTCGGGCTCTGGTTTTCTTCCTCGGCCTCTGTTTTTTTCCCTTGGGCTCTGGTTTTGTTCCTCGGGCTCTGGTTTTGTTCCTCGGACTCTGGTTTTGTTCCTCGACATCTGGTTTTATTCCTCGGGCTCTGTTTTTTTTCCTCGGACTCTGGTTTTGTTCCTCGACTCCTGGTTTTATTCCTCGGGCCCTCCTTTTGTTCCTCGGTCTCTGGTTTTGATCCTCAGGCTCTGGCTTTCTTCCTCGGGCTCTGGTTTTGTTCCTCCAGCTCTGGTTTTGTTCCTCGGGCTCTGGTTTTGTTCCTTGGGCTCTGGTTTTGTTCCTCAAGCTCTGGTTTTGTTCCTCGGGCTCTGGTGTAGTTCCAAGGCCTCTGGTTTTGTTCCTCGGACTCTGGTTTTCTTCCTCGGCCTCTGGTTTTAATCCTTGGGCTCTTGTTTTGTTCCTCCACTTCTGGTTTTATTCCTTGGGCTCTGGTTTTGTTCCTCGGGCTCTGGTTTAGTTACTCAGTCTCCTGTTTTCTTCCTCGGGCTGTGGTTTTGTTCTGCTGGCTCTGGTTTAATTCCTCGGGTCCTGATTTATTCCCTCAGACTCTGGGTTTGTTCCTCGGACTCTGGTTTTGTCCCTCGCACCCTCCTTTTGTTCCTCGGTCTCTGGTTTTGATCCTCAGGCTCTGGCTTTCTTCCTCGGGCTCTGGTTTTGTTCCTTGGGTGCTGGTTTTGTTCCTCAGGCTCTAGTTTTGTTCCTAGGGCTCTGGTTTTGTTCCTCAGACTCTGGTTTTGTTCCTTGGTCTCTCGTTTTCTTCCTTGCCCTCTGGTTTAGTTCCTTGGGCTCTGGTTTTGTTCCTCGGACTCTGGTTTTCTTCCTCGGCCTCTGTTTTTTTTCCTTGGGCTGTGGTTTTGTTCCTCAGGCTCTGGTTTCTTTCCTCCAGCTCTGTTTTTTTTCCTTGGGCTCTGGTGTAGTTTCTCGGGTCCTTTCTTTCTTCCTCGGGGTCTGTTTTTTTTCCTAGGGCTCTGGTTTTCTTCCTCGAGCTCTGGTTTTGTTCCTCGGGCTCTTATTTTGTTCCTCCAGCTCTGGTTTTGTTCCTCGGCCTCTAGTGTAGTTCCACGGACTCTGGTTTTGTTCCTCGGGCTCTTGTTTTGTTCCTCAGTCTCTGGTTTTGTTCCTTGAGCTCTGGTTTTGTTCCTCGACATCTGGTTTTGTTCCTTGGGCTCTGGTTTTTTTCCTCGGACTCTTGTTTTGTTCCTTGACTCCTGGATTTATTCCTCGGGCCCTCCTTTTGTTCCTCGGTCTCTGGTTTTGATCCTCAGGCTCTGGCTTTCTTCCTCGGGCTCTGGTTTTGTTCCTCCAGCTCTGGTTTTGTTCCTCGGGCTCTGGTTTTGTTCCTCGGGCTCTGGGTTTGTTCCTCAAGCTCTGGTTTTGTTCCTCGGGCTCTAGTGTAGTTCCAAGGCCTCTGGTTTTGTTCCTCGGGCTCTGGTTTAGTTCCTCAGGTACTGGGTTTTTCCCTCAGACCCTGGTTTTCTTCCTCGGCCTCTGGTTTTGTTCCTTGAGACTGGTTTTGTTCCTTGGGCTCTGGTTTTGTTCCTCGGGCTCTGGTTTTGTTCCTCGGGCGCTGGTTTTGTTCCTCAGGCTCTAGTTTTGTTCCTCGGGCTCTGGTTTTGTTCCTCGGGCGCTGGTTTTGTTCCTCAGCCACTGGTTTAGTGCCTCAGGTACTGGTTTTGTTCCTCAGACTCTGGTTTTGTTCCTCGGTCTCTCGTTTTTTTCCTCGACATCTGGTTTTGTTCCTTGGGCTCTGGTTTTGTTCCTCAGGCTCTGGTTTTCTTCGTTGCCCTCTGGTTTAGTTCCTTGGGCTCTGGTATTGTTCCTCGGGCTCTGGTTTTCTTCCTCGGCCTCTGTTTTTTTCCCTTGGGCTCTGGTTTTTTTCCTCGGGCTCTGGTTTCTTTCTTCCAGCTCTGTTTTTTTTCCTTGGGCTCTGGTGTAGTTTCTCGGGTCCTTTCTTTCTTCCTCTGGGTCTGTTTTTTTTCCTACGGCTCTGGTTTTCTTCCTCGAGCTCTGGTTTTGTTCCTCGGGCTCTTATTTTGTTCCTCCAGCTCTGGTTTTGTTCCTCGACCTCTAGTGTAGTTCCACGGACTCTGGTTTTGTTCCTCGGGCTCTTGTTTTGTTCCTCAGTCTCTGGTTTTGTTCCTTGAGCTCTGGTTTTGTTCCTCGACATCTGGTTTTATTCCTTGGGCTCTGGTATTTTTCCTCGGACTCTGGTTTTGTTCCTCGACTCCTGGTTTTATTCCTCGGGCCCTCCTTTTGTTCCTCGGTCTCTGGTTTGGATCCTCAGGCTCTGGTTTTCTTCCTCGGGCTCTGGGTTTGTTCCTCCAGCTCTGGTTTTGTTCCTTGGGCTCTGGTTTTGTTCCTCAGGCTCTGGTTTTCTTCCTTGCCCTCTGGTTTAGTTCCTTGGGCTCTGGTTTTCTTCCTCGGGCTCTGGTTTTCTTCCTCGGCCTCTGTTTTTTTTCCTTGGGCTCTGGTTTTGTTCCTCGGGCTCTGGTTTCTTTCCTCCAGCTCTGTTTTTTTTCCTCGGGCTCTGGTGTAGTTTCTCGGGTCCTTTTTTAATTCCTCGGGGTCTGTTTTTTTTCCTAGGGCTCTGGTTTTCTTCCTCGAGCTCTGGTTTTGTTTCTCTGGCTCTTGTTTTGTTCCTCAGTCTCTGGTTTTGTTCCTTGAGCTCTGGTTTTGTTCCTCGACATTTGGTTTTGTTCCTCGGACTCTGGTTTTGTTCCTCGGACTCTGGTTTTGTTCCTCGACTCCTGGTTTTATTCCTCGGGCCCTCCTTTTGTTCCTCCGTCTCTGGTTTTGATCCTCAGGCTCTGGCTTTCTTCCTCGGGCTCTGGTTTTGTTCCTTGGGCTCTGGTTTTGTTCCTCGGGCTCTGGTTTATTTACTCAGTCTCCAGTTTTCTTCCTCGGGCTGTGGTTTTGTTCTGCTGGCTCTGGTTTAATTCCTCGGGTCCTGATTTATTCCCTCGGGCTCTGGGTTTGTTCCTCGGACTCTGGTTTTGTCCCTCGCACCCTCCCTTTGTTCCTCGGTCTATGGTTTTGTTCCTCAGGCTCTGGTTTTCTTCCTCGGGCTCTGGGTTTGTTCCTTAGGCTCTGGATTTGTTCCTCGAGCTCTGGTTTTGTTCCTCAGGTACTGGGTTTTTCCCTCAGACCCTGGTTTTCTTCCTCGGCCTCAGGTTTTGTTCCTCGCTCTCTCGTTTTTTTCCTCGACATCTGGTTTAGTTCCTTGGGCTCTGGTATTGTTCCTCGGGCTCTGGTTTTCTTCCTCGGCCTCTGTTTTTTTCCCTTGGGCTCTGGTTTTGTTCCTCGGGCTCTGGTTTTGTTCCTCGGACTCTGGTTTTGTTCCTCGACATCTGGTTTTATTCCTCGGGCTCTGTTTTTTTTCCTTGGACTCTGGTTTTGTTCCTCGACTCCTGGTTTTATTCCTCGGGCCCTCCTTTTGTTCCTCGGTCTCTGGTTTTGATCCTCAGGCTCTGGCTTTCTTCCTCGGGCTCTGGTTTTGTTCCTCCAGCTCTGGTTTTGTTCCTCGGGCTCTGGTTTTGTTCCTTGGGCTCTGGTTTTGTTCCTCAAGCTCTGGTTTTGTTCCTCGGGCTCTGGTGTAGTTCCAAGGCCTCTGGTTTTGTTCCTCGGACTCTGGTTTTCTTCCTCGGCCTCTGGTTTTAATCCTTGGGCTCTTGTTTTGTTCCTCCACTTCTGGTTTTATTCCTTGGGATCTGGTTTTGTTCCTCGGGCTCTGGTTTAGTTACTCAGTCTCCTGTTTTCTTCCTCGGGCTGTGGTTTTGTTCTGCTGGCTCTGGTTTAATTCCTCGGGTCCTGATTTATTCCCTCAGACTCTGGGTTTGTTCCTCGGACTCTGGTTTTGTCCCTCGCACCCTCCTTTTGTTCCTCGGTCTCTGGTTTTGATCCTCAGGCTCTGGCTTTCTTCCTCGGGCTCTGGTTTTGTTCCTTGGGCGCTGGTTTTGTTCCTCAGGCTCTAGTTTTGTTCCTCGGGCTCTGGTTTTGTTCCTCAGACTCTGGTTTTGTTCCTCGGTCTCTCGTTTTCTTCCTTGCCCTCTGGTTTAGTTCCTTGGGCTCTGGTTTTGTTCCTCGGGCTCTGGTTTTCTTCCTCGGCCTCTGTTTTTTTTCCTTGGGCTGTGGTTTTGTTCCTCGGGCTCTGGTTTCTTTCCTCCAGCTCTGTTTTTTTTCCTTGGGCTCTGGTGTAGTTTCTCGGGTCCTTTCTTTCTTCCTCGGGGTCTGTTTTTTTTCCTACGGCTCTGGTTTTCTTCCTCGAGCTCTGGTTTTGTTCCTCGGGCTCTTATTTTGTTCCTCCAGCTCTGGTTTTGTTCCTCGGCCTCTAGTGTAGTTCCACGGACTCTGGTTTTGTTCCTCGGGCTCTTGTTTTGTTCCTCAGTCTCTGGTTTTGTTCCTTGAGCTCTGGTTTTGTTCCTCGACATCTGGTTTTGTTCCTTGGGCTCTGTTTTTTTTCCTCGGACTCTTGTTTTGTTCCTTGACTCCTGGATTTATTCCTCGGGCCCTCCTTTTGTTCCTCGGTCTCTGGTTTTGATCCTCAGGCTCTGGCTTTCTTCCTCGGGCTCTGGTTTTGTTCCTCCAGCTCTGGTTTTGTTCCTCGGGCTCTGGTTTTGTTCCTCGGGCTCTGGGTTTGTTCCTCAAGCTCTGGTTTTGTTCCTCGGGCTCTAGTGTAGTTCCAAGGCCTCTGGTTTTGTTCCTCGGGCTCTGGTTTAGTTCCTCAGGTACTGGGTTTTTCCCTCAGACCCTGGTTTTCTTCCTCGGCCTCTGGTTTTGTTCCTTGAGACTGGTTTTGTTCCTTGGGCTCTGGTTTTGTTCCTCGGGCTCTGGTTTTGTTCCTCGGGCGCTGGTTTTGTTCCTCAGGCTCTAGTTTTGTTCCTCGGGCTCTGGTTTTGTTCCTCGGGCGCTGGTTTTGTTCCTCAGGCACTGGTTTAGTGCCTCAGGTACTGGTTTTGTTCCTCAGACTCTGGTTTTGTTCCTCGGTCTCTCGTTTTTTTCCTTGACATCTGGTTTTGTTCCTTGGGCTCTGGTTTTGTTCCTCAGGCTCTGGTTTTCTTCGTTGCCCTCTAGTTTAGTTCCTTGGGCTCTGGTATTGTTCCTCGGGCTCTGGTTTTCTTCCTCGGCCTCTGTTTTTTTCCCTTGGGCTCTGGTTTTTTTCCTCGGGCTCTGGTTTCTTTCTTCCAGCTCTGTTTTTTTTCCTTGGGCTCTGGTGTAGTTTCTCGGGTCCTTTCTTTCTTCCTCTGGGTCTGTTTTTTTTCCTACGGCTCTGGTTTTCTTCCTCGAGCTCTGGTTTTGTTCCTCGGGCTCTTATTTTGTTCCTCCAGCTCTGGTTTTGTTCCTCGACCTCTAGTGTAGTTCCACGGACTCTGGTTTTGTTCCTCGGGCTCTTGTTTTGTTCCTCAGTCTCTGGTTTTGTTCCTTGAGCTCTGGTTTTGTTCCTCGACATCTGGTTTTATTCCTTGGGCTCTGGTTTTTTTCCTCGGACTCTGGTTTTGTTCCTCGACTCCTGGTTTTATTCCTCGGGCCCTCCTTTTGTTCCTCGGTCTCTGGTTTGGATCCTCAGGCTCTGGTTTTCTTCCTCGGGCTCTGGGTTTGTTCCTCCAGCTCTGGTTTTGTTCCTTGGGCTCTGGTTTTGTTCCTCAGGCTCTGGTTTTCTTCCTTGCCCTCTGGTTTAGTTCCTTGGGCTCTGGTTTTGTTCCTCGGGCTCTGGTTTTCTTCCTCGGCCTCTGTTTTTTTTCCTTGGGCTCTGGTTTTGTTCCTCGGGCTCTGGTTTCTTTCCTCCAGCTCTGTTTTTTTTCCTCGGGCTCTGGTGTAGTTTCTCGGGTCCTTTTTTAATTCCTCGGGGTCTGTTTTTTTTCCTAGGGCTCTGGTTTTCTTCCTCGAGCTCTGGTTTTGTTTCTCTGGCTCTTGTTTTGTTCCTCAGTCTCTGGTTTTGTTCCTTGAGCTCTGGTTTTGTTCCTCGACATTTGGTTTTGTTCCTCGGACTCTGGTTTTGTTCCTCGGACTCTGGTTTTGTTCCTCGACTCCTGGTTTTATTCCTCGGGCCCTCCTTTTGTTCCTCGGTCTCTGGTTTTGATCCTCAGGCTCTGGCTTTCTTCCTCGGGCTCTGGTTTTGTTCCTTGGGCGCTGGTTTTGTTCCTCGGGCTCTGGTTTTTTTCCTTGGGCGCTGCTTTTGTTCCTCAGGCTCTAGTTTTGTTCCTCGGGCTCTGGTTTTGTTCCTCGGGCTCTGGTTTTGTTCCTTAGGCACTGGTTTAGTGCCTCAGGTACTGGTTTTGTTCCTCAGACTCTGGTTTTGTTCCTCGGTCTCTCGTTTTTTTCCTCGACATCTGGTTTTGTTCCTTGGGCTCTGGTTTTGTTCCTCAGGCTCTGGTTTTCTTCCTTGCCCTCTGGTTAAGTTCCTTGGGCTCTGGTTTTGTTCCTCGGGCTCTGGTTTCTGTCCTCCAGCTCTGTTTTTTTTCCTTGGGCTCTGGTGTAGTTTCTCGGGTCCTTTCTTTCTTCCTCGGGGTCTGTTTTTTTTCCTAGGGCTCTGGTTTTCTTCCTCGAGCTCTGGTTTTGTTCCTCGGGCTCTTATTTTGTTCATCCAGCTCTGGTTTTGTTCCTCGGCCTCTAGTGTAGTTCCACGGACTCTGTTTTTTTTCCTCGGGCTCTTGTTTTGTTCCGCAGCCTCTGGTTTTGTTCCTTGAGCTCTGGTTTTGTTCCTCGACATCTGGTTTTATTCCTCAGGCTCTGGTTTAGTTACTCAGTCTCCAGTTTTCTTCCTCGGGCTCTGGTTTCTTTCCTCCAGCTCTGGTTTTTTTCCTTGGGCTCTGGTGTAGTTTCTCGGGTCCTTTTTTTCTTCCTCTGGGTCTGTTGTTTTTCCTAGGGCTCTGGTTTTCTTCCTCGAGCTCTGGTTTTGTTCCTCGGGCTCTTATTTTGTTCCTCCAGCTCTGGTTTTGTTCCTCGGCCTCTAGTGTAGTTCCACGGACTCTGGTTTTGTTCCTCGGGCTCTTGTTTTGTTCCTCAGTCTCTGGTTTTGTTCCTTGAGCTCTGGTTTTGTTCCTCGACATCTGGTTTTATTCCTTGGGCTCTGGTTTTTCTCCTCGGACTCTGGTTTTGTTCCTCGACTCCTGGTTTTATTCCTCGGGCCCTCCTTTTGTTCCTCGGTCTCTGGTTTTGATCCTCAGGCTCTGCTTTTCTTCCTCGGGCTCTGGTTTTGTTCCTTCAGCTCTGGTTTTGTTCCTCGGGCTCTGGTTTTGTTCCTCAGGATCTGGTTTTGTTCCTCAAGCTCTGGTTTTGTTCCTCGGGCTCTAGTGTAGTTCCAAGGCCTCTGGTTTTGTTCCTCGGGCTCTGGTTTTCTTCCTCGGCCTCTGGTTTTAATCCTTGGGCTCTTGTTTTGTTCCTCCAACTCTGGTTTTATTCCTTGGGCTCTGGTTTTGTTCCTCGGGCTCTGGTTTAGTTACTCAGTCTCCTGTTTTCTTCCTCGGGCTCTGGTTTTGTTCCACTGGCTCTGGTTTAATACCTCGGGTCCTGATTTATTCCCTCGGGCTCTGGGTTTGTTCCTCGGACTCTGGTTTTGTCCCTCGCGCCCTCCTTTTGTTCCTCGGTCTATGGTTTTGTTCCTCAGGCTCTGGTTTTCTTCCTCGGGCTCTGGGTTTGTTCCTTGGGCTCTGGTTTTGTTCCTCGAGCTCTGGTTTTGTTCCTTAGGCTCTGGATTTGTTCCTCGGGCTCTGGTTTAGTTCCTCAGGTACTGGGTTTTTCCCTCAGACCCTGGTTTTCTTCCTCGGCCTCTGGTTTTGTTCCTTGAGCTCTGGTTTTGTTCCTCAGGCTCTAGTTTTGTTCCTCGGGCTCTGGTTTTGTTCCTCGGGCTCTGGTTTTCTTCCTCAGGCACTGGTATAGTGTCTCAGGTACTGGTTTTGTTCCTCAGACTCTGGTTTTGTTCCTCGGTCTCTCGTTTTTTTCCTCGACATCTGTTTTTTTTCCTCGGGCTCTTGTTTTGTTCCGCAGCCTCTGGTTTTGTTCCTTGAGCTCTGGTTTTGTTCCTCGACATCTGGTTTTATTCCTCGGGCTCTGGTTTAGTTACTCAGTCTCCAGTTTTCTTCCTCGGGCTCTGGTTTCTTTCCTCCAGCTCTGGTTTTTTTCCTTGGGCTCTGGTGTAGTTTCTCGGGTCCTTTTTTTCTTCCTCTGGGTCTGTTTTTTTTCCTAGGGTTCTGGTTTTCTTCCTCGAGCTCTGGTTTTGTTCCTCGGGCTCTTATTTTGTTCCTCCAGCTCTGGTTTTGTTCCTCGGCCTCTAGTGTAGTTCCACGGACTCTGGTTTTGTTCCTCGGGCTCTGGTTTAGTTACTCAGTCTCCTGTTTTCTTCCTCGGGCTGTGGTTTTGTTCTGCTGGCTCTGGTTTAATTCCTCGGGTCCTGATTTATTCCCTCAGACTCTGGGTTTGTTCCTCGGACTCTGGTTTTGTCCCTCGCACCCTCCTTTTGTTCCTCGGTCTCTGGTTTTGATCCTCAGGCTCTGGCTTTCTTCCTCGGGCTCTGGTTTTGTTCCTTGGGCGCTGGTTTTGTTCCTCAGGCTCTAGTTTTGTTCCTAGTGCTCTGGTTTTGTTCCTCAGACTCTGGTTTTGTTCCTCGGTCTCTCGTTTTCTTCCTTGCCCTCTGGTTTAGTTCCTTGGGCTCTGGTTTTGTTCCTCGGACTCTGGTTTTCTTCCTCGGCCTCTGTTTTTTTTCCTTGGGCTGTGGTTTTGTTCCTCGGGCTCTGGTTTCTTTCCTCCAGCTCTGTTTTTTTTCCTTGGGCTCTGGTGTAGTTTCTCGGGTCCTTTCTTTCTTCCTCGGGGTCTGTTTTTTTTCCTAGGGCTCTGGTTTTCTTCCTCGAGCTCTGGTTTTGTTCCTCGGGCTCTTATTTTGTTCCTCCAGCTCTGGTTTTGTTCCTCGGCCTCTAGTGTAGTTCCACGGACTCTGGTTTTGTTCCTCGGGCTCTTGTTTTGTTCCTCAGTCTCTGGTTTTGTTCCTTGAGCTCTGGTTTTGTTCCTCGACATCTGGTTTTGTTCCTTGGGCTCTGGTTTTTTTCCTCGGACTCTTGTTTTGTTCCTTGACTCCTGGATTTATTCCTCGGGCCCTCCTTTTGTTCCTCGGTCTCTGGTTTTGATCCTCAGGCTCTGGCTTTCTTCCTCGGGCTCTGGTTTTGTTCCTCCAGCTCTGGTTTTGTTCCTCGGGCTCTGGTTTTGTTCCTCGGGCTCTGGGTTTGTTCCTCAAGCTCTGGTTTTGTTCCTCGGGCTCTAGTGTAGTTCCAAGGCCTCTGGTTTTGTTCCTCGGGCTCTGGTTTAGTTCCTCAGGTACTGGGTTTTTCCCTCAGACCCTGGTTTTCTTCCTCGGCCTCTGGTTTTGTTCCTTGAGACTGGTTTTGTTCCTTGGGCTCTGGTTTTGTTCCTCGGGCTCTGGTTTTGTTCCTCGGGCGCTGGTTTTGTTCCTCAGGCTCTAGTTTTGTTCCTCGGGCTCTGGTTTTGTTCCTCGGGCGCTGGTTTTGTTCCTCAGCCACTGGTTTAGTGCCTCAGGTACTGGTTTTGTTCCTCAGACTCTGGTTTTGTTCCTCGGTCTCTCGTTTTTTTCCTCGACATCTGGTTTTGTTCCTTGGGCTCTGGTTTTGTTCCTCAGGCTCTGGTTTTCTTCGTTGCCCTCTGGTTTAGTTCCTTGGGCTCTGGTATTGTTCCTCGGTCTCTGGTTTTCTTCCTCGGCCTCTGTTTTTTTCCCTTGGGCTCTGGTTTTTTTCCTCGGGCTCTGGTTTCTTTCTTCCAGCTCTGTTTTTTTTCCTTGGGCTCTGGTGTAGTTTCTCGGGTCCTTTCTTTCTTCCTCTGGGTCTGTTTTTTTTCCTACGGCTCTGGTTTTCTTCCTCGAGCTCTGGTTTTGTTCCTCGGGCTCTTATTTTGTTCCTCCAGCTCTGGTTTTGTTCCTCGACCTCTAGTGTAGTTCCACGGACTCTGGTTTTGTTCCTCGGGCTCTTGTTTTGTTCCTCAGTCTCTGGTTTTGTTCCTTGAGCTCTGGTTTTGTTCCTCGACATCTGGTTTTATTCCTTGGGCTCTGGTTTTTTTCCTCGGACTCTGGTTTTGTTCCTCGACTCCCGGTTTTATTCCTCGGGCCCTCCTTTTGTTCCTCGGTCTCTGGTTTGGACCCTCAGGCTCTGGTTTTCTTCCTCGGGCTCTGGGTTTGTTCCTCCAGCTCTGGTTTTGTTCCTTGGGCTCTGGTTTTGTTCCTCAGGCTCTGGTTTTCTTCCTTGCCCTCTGGTTTAGTTCCTTGGGCTCTGGTTTTCTTCCTCGGGCTCTGGTTTTCTTCCTCGGCCTCTGTTTTTTTTCCTTGGGCTCTGGTTTTGTTCCTCGGGCTCTGGTTTCTTTCCTCCAGCTCTGGTTTTTTTCCTCGGGCTCTGGTGTAGTTTCTCGGGTCCTTTTTTAATTCCTCGGGGTCTGTTTTTTTTCCTAGGGCTCTGGTTTTCTTCCTCGAGCTCTGGTTTTGTTTCTCTGGCTCTTGTTTTGTTCCTCAGTCTCTGGTTTTGTTCCTTGGGCTCTGGTTTTGTTCCTCGACATTTGGTTTTGTTCCTCGGACTCTGGTTTTGTTCCTCGGACTCTGGTTTTGTTCCTCGACTCCTGGTTTTATTCCTCGGGCCCTCCTTTTGTTCCTCGGTCTCTGGTTTTGATCCTCAGGCTCTGGCTTTCTTCCTCGGGCTCTGGTTTTGTTCCTTGGGCTCTGGTTTTGTTCCTCGGGCTCTGGTTTTGTTCCTTGGGCGCTGCTTTTGTTCCTCAGGCTCTAGTTTTGTTCCTCGGGCTCTGGTTTTGTTCCTCGGGCTGTGGTTTTGTTCCTTAGGCACTGGTTTAGTGCCTCAGGTACTGGTTTTGTTCCTCAGACTCTGGTTTTGTTCCTCGGTCTCTCGTTTTTTTCCTCGACATCTGGTTTTGTTCCTTGGGCTCTGGTTTTGTTCCTCAAGCTCTGGTTTTGTTCCTCGGGCTCTGGTGTAGTTCCAAGGCCTCTGGTTTTGTTCCTCGGGCTCTGGTTTTCTTCCTCGGCCTCTGGTTTTAATCCTTGGGCTCTTGTTTTGTTCCTCGGGCTCTGGTTTCTTTCCTCCAGCTCTGGTTTTGTTCCTCGGGCTCTGGTTTAGTTACTCAGTCTCCTGTTTTCTTCCTCGGGCTGTGGTTTTGTTCCACTGGCTCTGGTTTAATTCCTCGGGTCCTGACTTATTCCCTCGGACTCTGGGTTTGTTCCTCGGACTCTGGTTTTGTCCCTCGCACCCTCCTTTTGTTCCTCGGTCTCTGGTTTTGATCCTCAGGCTCTGGCTTTCTTCCTCGGGCTCTGGTTTTGTTCCTTGGGCATTGGTTTTGTTCCTCAGGCTCTAGTTTTGTTCCTCGGGCTCTGGTTTTGTTCCTCAGACTCTGGTTTTGTTCCTCGGTCTCTCGTTTTCTTCCTTGCCCTCTGGTTTATTTCCTTGGGCTCTGGTTTTGTTCCTCGGACTCTGGTTTTCTTCTTCGGCCTCTGTTTTTTTTCCTTGGGCTGTGGTTTTGTTCCTCGGGCTCTGGTTTCTTTCCTCCAGCTCTGTTTTTTTTCCTTGGGCTCTGGTGTAGTTTCTCGGGTCCTTTCTTTCTTCCTCGGGGTCTGTTTTTTTTCCTAGGGCTCTGGTTTTCTTCCTCGAGCTCTGGTTTTGTTCCTCGGGCTCTTATTTTGTTCCTCCAGCTCTGGTTTTGTTCCTCGGCCTCTAGTGTAGTTCCACGGACTCTGGTTTTGTTCCTCGGGCTCTTGTTTTGTTCCTCAGTCTCTGGTTTTGTTCCTTGAGCTCTGGTTTTGTTCCTCGACATCTGGTTTTGTTCCTTGGGCTCTGGTTTTTTTCCTCGGACTCTTGTTTTGTTCCTTGACTCCTGGATTTATTCCTCGGGCCCTCCTTTTGTTCCTCGGTCTCTGGTTTTGATCCTCAGGCTCTGGCTTTCTTCCTCGGGCTCTGGTTTTGTTCCTCCAGCTCTGGTTTTGTTCTTCGGGCTCTGGTTTTGTTCCTCGGGCTCTGGGTTTGTTCCTCAAGCTCTGGTTTTGTTCCTCGGGCTCTAGTGTAGTTCCAAGGCCTCTGGTTTTGTTCCTCGGGCTCTGGTTTAGTTCCTCAGGTACTGGGTTTTTCCCTCAGACCCTGGTTTTCTTCCTCGGCCTCTGGTTTTGTTCCTTGAGACTGGTTTTGTTCCTTGGGCTCTGGTTTTGTTCCTCGGGCTCTGGTTTTGTTCCTCGGGCGCTGGTTTTGTTCCTCAGGCTCTAGTTTTGTTCCTCGGGCTCTGGTTTTGTTCCTCGGGCGCTGGTTTTGTTCCTCAGGCACTGGTTTAGTGCCTCAGGTACTGGTTTTGTTCCTCAGACTCTGGTTTTGTTCCTCGGTCTGTCGTTTTTTTCCTCGACATCTGGTTTTGTTCCTTGGGCTCTGGTTTTGTTCCTCAGGCTCTGGTTTTCTTCGTTGCCCTCTGGTTTAGTTCCTTGGGCTCTGGTATTGTTCCTCGGGCTCTGGTTTTCTTCCTCGGCCTCTGTTTTTTTCCCTTGGGCTCTGGTTTTTTTCCTCGGGCTCTGGTTTCTTTCTTCCAGCTCTGTTTTTTTTCCTTGGGCTCTGGTGTAGTTTCTCGGGTCCTTTCTTTCTTCCTCTGGGTCTGTTTTTTTTCCTACGGCTCTGGTTTTCTTCCTCGAGCTCTGGTTTTGTTCCTCGGGCTCTTATTTTGTTCCTCCAGCTCTGGTTTTGTTCCTCGACCTCTAGTGTAGTTCCACGGACTCTGGTTTTGTTCCTCGGGCTCTTGTTTTGTTCCTCAGTCTCTGGTTTTGTTCCTTGAGCTCTGGTTTTGTTCCTCGACATCTGGTTTTATTCCTTGGGCTCTGGTTTTTTTCCTCGGACTCTGGTTTTGTTCCTCGACTCCCGGTTTTATTCCTCGGGCCCTCCTTTTGTTCCTCGGTCTCTGGTTTGGACCCTCAGGCTCTGGTTTTCTTCCTCGGGCTCTGGGTTTGTTCCTCCAGCTCTGGTTTTGTTCCTTGGGCTCTGGTTTTGTTCCTCAGGCTCTGGTTTTCTTCCTTGCCCTCTGATTTAGTTCCTTGGGCTCTGGTTTTGTTCCTCGGGCTCTGGTTTTCTTCCTCGGCCTCTGTTTTTTTTCCTTGGGCTCTGGTTTTGTTCCTCGGGCTCTGGTTTCTTTCCTCCAGCTCTGGTTTTTTTCCTCGGGCTCTGGTGTAGTTTCTCGGGTCCTTTTTTAATTCCTCGGGGTCTGTTTTTTTTCCTAGGGCTCTGGTTTTCTTCCTCGAGCTCTGGTTTTGTTTCTCTGGCTCTTGTTTTGTTCCTCAGTCTCTGGTTTTGTTCCTTGGGCTCTGGTTTTGTTCCTCGACATTTGGTTTTGTTCCTCGGACTCTGGTTTTGTTCCTCGGACTCTGGTTTTGTTCCTCGACTCCTGGTTTTATTCCTCGGGCCCTCCTTTTGTTCCTCCGTCTCTGGTTTTGATCCTCAGGCTCTGGCTTTCTTCCTCGGGCTCTGGTTTTGTTCCTTGGGCTCTGGTTTTGTTCCTCGGGCTCTGGTTTATTTACTCAGTCTCCAGTTTTCTTCCTCGGGCTGTGGTTTTGTTCTGCTGGCTCTGGTTTAATTCCTCGGGTCCTGATTTATTCCCTCGGGCTCTGGGTTTGTTCCTCGGACTCTGGTTTTGTCCCTCGCACCCTCCCTTTGTTCCTCGGTCTATGGTTTTGTTCCTCAGGCTCTGGTTTTCTTCCTCGGGCTCTGGGTTTGTTCCTTAGGCTCTGGATTTCTTCCTCGAGCTCTGGTTTTGTTCCTCAGGTACTGGGTTTTTCCCTCAGACCCTGGTTTTCTTCCTCGGCCTCTGGTTTTGTTCCTTGGTCTCTCGTTTTTTTCCTCGACATCTGGTTTAGTTCCTTGGGCTCTGGTATTGTTCCTCGGGCTCTGGTTTTCTTCCTCGGCCTCTGTTTTTTTCCCTTGGGCTCTGGTTTTGTTCCTCGGGCTCTGGTTTTGTTCCTCGGACTCTGGTTTTGTTCCTCGACATCTGGTTTTATTCCTCGGGCTCTGTTTTTTTTCCTCGGACTCTGGTTTTGTTCCTCGACTCCTGGTTTTATTCCTCGGGCCCTCCTTTTGTTCCTCGGTCTCTGGTTTTGATCCTCAGGCTCTGGCTTTCTTCCTCGGGCTCTGGTTTTGTTCCTCCAGCTCTGGTTTTGTTCCTCGGGCTCTGGTTTTGTTCCTTGGGCTCTGGTTTTGTTCCTCAAGCTCTGGTTTTGTTCCTCGGGCTCTGGTGTAGTTCCAAGGCCTCTGGTTTTGTTCCTCGGACTCTGGTTTTCTTCCTCGGCCTCTGGTTTTAATCCTTGGGCTCTTGTTTTGTTCCTCCACTTCTGGTTTTATTCCTTGGGATCTGGTTTTGTTCCTCGGGCTCTGGTTTAGTTACTCAGTCTCCTGTTTTCTTCCTCGGGCTGTGGTTTTGTTCTGCTGGCTCTGGTTTAATTCCTCGGGTCCTGATTTATTCCCTCAGACTCTGGGTTTGTTCCTCGGACTCTGGTTTTGTCCCTCGCACCCTCCTTTTGTTCCTCGGTCTCTGGTTTTGATCCTCAGGCTCTGGCTTTCTTCCTCGGGCTCTGGTTTTGTTCCTTGGGTGCTGGTTTTGTTCCTCAGGCTCTAGTTTTGTTCCTAGGGCTCTGGTTTTGTTCCTCAGACTCTGGTTTTGTTCCTCGGTCTCTCGTTTTCTTCCTTGCCCTCTGGTTTAGTTCCTTGGGCTCTGGTTTTGTTCCTCGGACTCTGGTTTTCTTCCTCGGCCTCTGTTTTTTTTCCTTGGGCTGTGGTTTTGTTCCTCGGGCTCTGGTTTCTTTCCTCCAGCTCTGTTTTTTTTCCTTGGGCTCTGGTGTAGTTTCTCGGGTCCTTTCTTTCTTCCTCGGGGTCTGTTTTTTTTCCTAGGGCTCTGGTTTTCTTCCTCGAGCTCTGGTTTTGTTCCTCGGGCTCTTATTTTGTTCCTCCAGCTCTGGTTTTGTTCCTCGGCCTCTAGTGTAGTTCCACGGACTCTGGTTTTGTTCCTCGGGCTCTTGTTTTGTTCCTCAGTCTCTGGTTTTGTTCCTTGAGCTCTGGTTTTGTTCCTCGACATCTGGTTTTGTTCCTTGGGCTCTGGTTTTTTTCCTCGGACTCTTGTTTTGTTCCTTGACTCCTGGATTTATTCCTCGGGCCCTCCTTTTGTTCCTCGGTCTCTGGTTTTGATCCTCAGGCTCTGGCTTTCTTCCTCGGGCTCTGGTTTTGTTCCTCCAGCTCTGGTTTTGTTCCTCGGGCTCTGGTTTTGTTCCTCGGGCTCTGGTTTTGTTCCTCAAGCTCTGGTTTTGTTCCTCGGGCTCTAGTGTAGTTCCAAGGCCTCTGGTTTTGTTCCTCGGGCTCTGGTTTAGTTCCTCAGGTACTGGGTTTTTCCCTCAGACCCTGGTTTTCTTCCTCGGCCTCTGGTTTTGTTCCTTGAGACTGGTTTTGTTCCTTAGGCTCTGGTTTTGTTCCTCGGGCTCTGGTTTTGTTCCTCGGGCGCTGGTTTTGTTCCTCAGGCTCTAGTTTTGTTCCTCGGGCTCTGGTTTTGTTCCTCGGGCGCTGGTTTTGTTCCTCAGGCACTGGTTTAGTGCCTCAGGTACTGGTTTTGTTCCTCAGACTCTGGTTTTGTTCCTCGGTCTCTCGTTTTTTTCCTCGACATCTGGTTTTGTTCCTTGGGCTCTGGTTTTGTTCCTCGGTCTCTCGTTTTCTTCCTTGCCCTCTGGTTTAGTTCCTTGGGCTCTGGTTTTGTTCCTCGGACTCTGGTTTTCTTCCTCGGCCTCTGTTTTTTTTCCTTGGGCTGTGGTTTTGTTCCTCGGGCTCTGGTTTCTTTCCTCCAGCTCTGTTTTTTTTCCTTGGGCTCTGGTGTAGTTTCTCGGGTCCTTTCTTTCTTCCTCGGGGTCTGTTTTTTTTCCTAGGGCTCTGGTTTTCTTCCTCGAGCTCTGGTTTTGTTCCTCGGGCTCTTATTTTGTTCCTCCAGCTCTGGTTTTGTTCCTCGGCCTCTAGTGTAGTTCCACGGACTCTGGTTTTGTTCCTCGGGCTCTTGTTTTGTTCCTCAGTCTCTGGTTTTGTTCCTTGAGCTCTGGTTTTGTTCCTCGACATCTGGTTTTATTCCTTGGGCTCTGGTTTTTTTCCTCGGACTCTGGTTTTGTTCCTCGACTCCTGGTTTTATTCCTCGGGCCCTCCTTTTGTTCCTCGGTCTCTGGTTTGGATCCTCAGGCTCTGGTTTTCTTCCTCGGGCTCTGGTTTTGTTCCTCCAGCTCTGGTTTTGTTCCTTGGGCTCTGGTTTTGTTCCTCAGGCTCTGGTTTTCTTCCTTGCCCTCTGGTTTAGTTCCTTGGGCTCTGGTTTTGTTCCTCGGGCTCTGGTTTTCTTCCTCGGCCTCTGTTTTTTTTCCTTGGGCTCTGGTTTTGTTCCTCGGGCTCTGGTTTCTTTCCTCCAGCTCTGTTTTTTTTCCTCGGGCTCTGGTGTAGTTTCTCGGGTCCTTTTTTAATTCCTCGGGGTCTGTTTTTTTTCCTAGGGCTCTGGTTTTCTTCCTCGAGCTCTGGTTTTGTTTCTCTGGCTCTTGTTTTGTTCCTCAGTCTCTGGTTTTGTTCCTTGAGCTCTGGTTTTGTTCCTCGACATTTGGTTTTGTTCCTCGGACTCTGGTTTTGTTCCTCGGACTCTGGTTTTGTTCCTCGACTCCTGGTTTTATTCCTCGGGCCCTCCTTTTGTTCCTCCGTCTCTGGTTTTGATCCTCAGGCTCTGGCTTTCTTCCTCGGGCTCTGGTTTTGTTCCTTGGGCTCTGGTTTTGTTCCTCGGGCTCTGGTTTATTTACTCAGTCTCCAGTTTTCTTCCTCGGGCTGTGGTTTTGTTCTGCTGGCTCTGGTTTAATTCCTCGGGTCCTGATTTATTCCCTCGGGCTCTGGGTTTGTTCCTCGGACTCTGGTTTTGTCCCTCGCACCCTCCCTTTGTTCCTCGGTCTATGGTTTTGTTCCTCAGGCTCTGGTTTTCTTCCTCGGGCTCTGGGTTTGTTCCTTAGGCTCTGGATTTCTTCCTCGAGCTCTGGTTTTGTTCCTCAGGTACTGGGTTTTTCCCTCAGACCCTGGTTTTCTTCCTCGGCCTCTGCTTTTGTTCCTCGGTCTCTCGTTTTTTTCCTCGACATCTGGTTTAGTTCCTTGGGCTCTGGTATTGTTCCTCGGGCTCTGGTTTTCTTCCTCGGCCTCTGTTTTTTTCCCTTGGGCTCTGGTTTTGTTCCTCGGGCTCTGGTTTTGTTCCTCGGACTCTGGTTTTGTTCCTCGACATCTGGTTTTATTCCTCGGGCTCTGTTTTTTTTCCTCGGACTCTGGTTTTGTTCCTCGACTCCTGGTTTTATTCCTCGGGCCCTCCTTTTGTTCCTCGGTCTCTGGTTTTGATCCTCAGGCTCTGGCTTTCTTCCTCGGGCTCTGGTTTTGTTCCTCCAGCTCTGGTTTTGTTCCTCGGGCTCTGGTTTTGTTCCTTGGGCTCTGGTTTTGTTCCTCAAGCTCTGGTTTTGTTCCTCGGGCTCTGGTTTAGTTCCAAGGCCTCTGGTTTTGTTCCTCGGACTCTGGTTTTCTTCCTCGGCCTCTGGTTTTAATCCTTGGGCTCTTGTTTTGTTCCTCCACTTCTGGTTTTATTCCTTGGGATCTGGTTTTGTTCCTCGGGCTCTGGTTTAGTTACTCAGTCTCCTGTTTTCTTCCTCGGGCTGTGGTTTTGTTCTGCTGGCTCTGGTTTAATTCCTCGGGTCCTGATTTATTCCCTCAGACTCTGGGTTTGTTCCTCGGACTCTGGTTTTGTCCCTCGCACCCTCCTTTTGTTCCTCGGTCTCTGGTTTTGATCCTCAGGCTCTGGCTTTCTTCCTCGGGCTCTGGTTTTGTTCCTTGGGTGCTGGTTTTGTTCCTCAGGCTCTAGTTTTGTTCCTAGGGCTCTGGTTTTGTTCCTCAGACTCTGGTTTTGTTCCTCGGTCTCTCGTTTTCTTCCTTGCCCTCTGGTTTAGTTCCTTGGGCTCTGGTTTTGTTCCTCGGACTCTGGTTTTCTTCCTCGGCCTCTGTTTTTTTTCCTTGGGCTGTGGTTTTGTTCCTCGGGCTCTGGTTTCTTTCCTCCAGCTCTGTTTTTTTTCCTTGGGCTCTGGTGTAGTTTCTCGGGTCCTTTCTTTCTTCCTCGGGGTCTGTTTTTTTTCCTAGGGCTCTGGTTTTCTTCCTCGAGCTCTGGTTTTGTTCCTCGGGCTCTTATTTTGTTCCTCCAGCTCTGGTTTTGTTCCTCGGCCTCTAGTGTAGTTCCACGGACTCTGGTTTTGTTCCTCGGGCTCTTGTTTTGTTCCTCAGTCTCTGGTTTTGTTCCTTGAGCTCTGGTTTTGTTCCTCGACATCTGGTTTTGTTCCTTGGGCTCTGGTTTTTATCCTCGGACTCTGGTTTTGTTCCTTGACTCCTGGATTTATTCCTCGGGCCCTCCTTTTGTTCCTCGGTCTCTGGTTTTGATCCTCAGGCTCTGGCTTTCTTCCTCGGGCTCTGGTTTTGTTCCTCCAGCTCTGGTTTTGTTCCTTGGGCTCTGGTTTTGTTCCTCAGGCTCTGGTTTTCTTCCTTGCCCTCTGGTTTAGTTCCTTGGGCTCTGGTTTTGTTCCTCGGGCTCTGGTTTTCTTCCTCGGCCTCTGTTTTTTTTCCTTGGGCTCTGGTTTTGTTCCTCGGGCTCTGGTTTCTTTCCTCCAGCTCTGTTTTTTTTCCTCGGGCTCTGGTGTAGTTTCTCGGGTCCTTTTTTAATTCCTCGGGGTCTGTTTTTTTTCCTAGGGCTCTGGTTTTCTTCCTCGAGCTCTGGTTTTGTTTCTCTGGCTCTTGTTTTGTTCCTCAGTCTCTGGTTTTGTTCCTTGAGCTCTGGTTTTGTTCCTCGACATTTGGTTTTGTTCCTCGGACTCTGGTTTTGTTCCTCGGACTCTGGTTTTGTTCCTCGACTCCTGGTTTTATTCCTCGGGCCCTCCTTTTGTTCCTCCGTCTCTGGTTTTGATCCTCAGGCTCTGGCTTTCTTCCTCGGGCTCTGGTTTTGTTCCTTGGGCTCTGGTTTTGTTCCTCGGGCTCTGGTTTATTTACTCAGTCTCCAGTTTTCTTCCTCGGGCTGTGGTTTTGTTCTGCTGGCTCTGGTTTAATTCCTCGGGTCCTGATTTATTCCCTCGGGCTCTGGGTTTGTTCCTCGGGCTCTGGTTTTGTTCCTTGAGCTCTGGTTTTGTTCCTCGGTCTATGGTTTTGTTCCTCAGGCTCTGGTTTTCTTCCTCGGGCTCTGGGTTTGTTCCTTAGGCTCTGGATTTGTTCCTCGAGCTCTGGTTTTGTTCCTCAGGTACTGGGTTTTTCCCTCAGACCCTGGTTTTCTTCCTCGGCCTCTGGTTTTGTTCCTCGGACTCTCGTTTTTTTCCTCGACATCTGGTTTAGTTCCTTGGGCTCTGGTATTGTTCCTCGGGCTCTGGTTTTCTTCCTCGGCCTCTGTTTTTTTCCCTTGGGCTCTGGTTTTGTTCCTCGGGCTCTGGTTTTGTTCCTCGGACTCTGGTTTTGTTCCTCGACATCTGGTTTTATTCCTCGGGCTCTGTTTTTTTTCCTCGGACTCTGGTTTTGTTCCTCGACTCCTGGTTTTATTCCTCGGGCCCTCCTTTTGTTCCTCGGTCTCTGGTTTTGATCCTCAGGCTCTGGCTTTCTTCCTCGGGCTCTGGTTTTGTTCCTCCAGCTCTGGTTTTGTTCCTCGGGCTCTGGTTTTGTTCCTTGGGCTCTGGTTTTGTTCCTCAAGCTCTGGTTTTGTTCCTCGGGCTCTGGTGTAGTTCCAAGGCCTCTGGTTTTGTTCCTCGGACTCTGGTTTTCTTCCTCGGCCTCTGGTTTTAATCCTTGGGCTCTTGTTTTGTTCCTCCACTTCTGGTTTTATTCCTTGGGATCTGGTTTTGTTCCTCGGGCTCTGGTTTAGTTACTCAGTCTCCTGTTTTCTTCCTCGGGCTGTGGTTTTGTTCTGCTGGCTCTGGTTTAATTCCTCGGGTCCTGATTTATTCCCTCAGACTCTGGGTTTGTTCCTCGGACTCTGGTTTTGTCCCTCGCACCCTCCTTTTGTTCCTCGGTCTCTGGTTTTGATCCTCAGGCTCTGGCTTTCTTCCTCGGGCTCTGGTTTTGTTCCTTGGGTGCTGGTTTTGTTCCTCAGGCTCTAGTTTTGTTCCTAGGGCTCTGGTTTTGTTCCTCAGACTCTGGTTTTGTTCCTCGGTCTCTCGTTTTCTTCCTTGCCCTCTGGTTTAGTTCCTTGGGCTCTGGTTTTGTTCCTCGGACTCTGGTTTTCTTCCTCGGCCTCTGTTTTTTTTCCTTGGGCTGTGGTTTTGTTCCTCGGGCTCTGGTTTCTTTCCTCCAGCTCTGTTTTTTTTCCTTGGGCTCTGGTGTAGTTTCTCGGGTCCTTTCTTTCTTCCTCGGGGTCTGTTTTTTTTCCTAGGGCTCTGGTTTTCTTCCTCGAGCTCTGGTTTTGTTCCTCGGGCTCTTATTTTGTTCCTCCAGCTCTGGTTTTGTTCCTCGGCCTCTAGTGTAGTTCCACGGACTCTGGTTTTGTTCCTCGGGCTCTTGT
The DNA here is from genome assembly GCF_964195595.1 of Calonectris borealis. Taxonomy (NCBI): domain Eukaryota; kingdom Metazoa; phylum Chordata; class Aves; order Procellariiformes; family Procellariidae; genus Calonectris; species Calonectris borealis. The sequence goes on along the minus strand of NC_134321.1, from coordinate 25,760,057 downwards.
TTTGTTCCTCAGTCTCTGGTTTTGTTCCTTGAGCTCTGGTTTTGTTCCTCGACATCTGGTTTTGTTCCTTGGGCTCTGGTTTTTTTCCTCGGACTCTTGTTTTGTTCCTTGACTCCTGGATTTATTCCTCGGGTCCTCCTTTTGTTCCTCGGTCTCTGGTTTTGATCCTCAGGCTCTGGCTTTCTTCCTCGGGCTCTGGTTTTGTTCCTCCAGCTCTGGTTTTGTTCCTCGGGCTCTGGTTTTGTTCCTCGGGCTCTGGTTTTGTTCCTCAAGCTCTGGTTTTGTTCCTCGGGCTCTAGTGTAGTTCCAAGGCCTCTGGTTTTGTTCCTCGGGCTCTGGTTTAGTTCCTCAGGTACTGGGTTTTTCCCTCAGACCCTGGTTTTCTTCCTCGGCCTCTGGTTTTGTTCCTTGAGACTGGTTTTGTTCCTTAGGCTCTGGTTTTGTTCCTCGGGCTCTGGTTTTGTTCCTCGGGCGCTGGTTTTGTTCCTCAGGCTCTAGTTTTGTTCCTCGGGCTCTGGTTTTGTTCCTCGGGCGCTGGTTTTGTTCCTCAGGCACTGGTTTAGTGCCTCAGGTACTGGTTTTGTTCCTCAGACTCTGGTTTTGTTCCTCGGTCTCTCGTTTTTTTCCTCGACATCTGGTTTTGTTCCTTGGGCTCTGGTTTTGTTCCTCAGGCTCTGGTTTTCTTCGTTGCCCTCTGGTTTAGTTCCTTGGGCTCTGGTATTGTTCCTCGGGCTCTGGTTTTCTTCCTCGGCGTCTGTTTTTTTCCCTTGGGCTCTGGTTTTTTTCCTCGGGCTCTGGTTTCTTTCTTCCCTCTCTGTTTTTTTTCCTTGGGCTCTGGTGTAGTTTCTCGGGTCCTTTCTTTCTTCCTCTGGGTCTGTTTTTTTTCCTACGGCTCTGGTTTTCTTCCTCGAGCTCTGGTTTTGTTCCTCGGGCTCTTATTTTGTTCCTCCAGCTCTGGTTTTGTTCCTCGACCTCTAGTGTAGTTCCACGGACTCTGGTTTTGTTCCTCGGGCTCTTGTTTTGTTCCTCAGTCTCTGGTTTTGTTCCTTGAGCTCTGGTTTTGTTCCTCGACATCTGGTTTTATTCCTTGGGCTCTGGTTTTTTTCCTCGGACTCTGGTTTTGTTCCTCGACTCCCGGTTTTATTCCTCGGGCCCTCCTTTTATTCCTCGGTCTCTGGTTTGGATCCTCAGGCTCTGGTTTTCTTCCTCGGGCTCTGGGTTTGTTCCTCCAGCTCTGGTTTTGTTCCTTGGGCTCTGGTTTTGTTCCTCAGGCTCTGGTTTTCTTCCTTGCCCTCTGGTTTAGTTCCTTGGGCTCTGGTTTTCTTCCTCGGGCTCTGGTTTTCTTCCTCGGCCTCTGTTTTTTTTCCTTGGGCTCTGGTTTTGTTCCTCGGGCTCTGGTTTCTTTCCTCCAGCTCTGTTTTTTTTCCTCGGGCTCTGGTGTAGTTTCTCGGGTCCTTTTTTAATTCCTCGGGGTCTGTTTTTTTTCCTAGGGCTCTGGTTTTCTTCCTCGAGCTCTGGTTTTGTTTCTCTGGCTCTTGTTTTGTTCCTCAGTCTCTGGTTTTGTTCCTTGAGCTCTGGTTTTGTTCCTCGACATTTGGTTTTGTTCCTCGGACTCTGGTTTTGTTCCTCGGACTCTGGTTTTGTTCCTCGACTCCTGGTTTTATTCCTCGGGCCCTCCTTTTGTTCCTCGGTCTCTGGTTTTGATCCTCAGGCTCTGGCTTTCTTCCTCGGGCTCTGGTTTTGTTCCTTGGGCTCTGGTTTTGTTCCTCGGGCTCTGGTTTTGTTCCTTGGGCGCTGCTTTTGTTCCTCAGGCTCTAGTTTTGTTCCTCGGGCTCTGGTTTTGTTCCTCGGGCTGTGGTTTTGTTCCTTAGGCACTGGTTTAGTGCCTCAGGTACTGGTTTTGTTCCTCAGACTCTGGTTTTGTTCCTCGGTCTCTCGTTTTTTTCCTCGACATCTGGTTTTGTTCCTTGGGCTCTGGTTTTGTTCCTCAGGCTCTGGTTTTCTTCCTTGCCCTCTGGTTAAGTTCCTTGGGCTCTGGTTTTGTTCCTCGGGCTCTGGTTTCTGTCCTCCAGCTCTGTTTTTTTTCCTTGGGCTCTGGTGTAGTTTCTCGGGTCCTTTCTTTCTTCCTCGGGGTCTGTTTTTTTTCCTAGGGCTCTGGTTTTCTTCCTCGAGCTCTGGTTTTGTTCCTCGGGCTCTTATTTTGTTCCTCCAGCTCTGGTTTTGTTCCTCGGCCTCTAGTGTAGTTCCACGGACTCTGTTTTTTTTCCTCGGGCTCTTGTTTTGTTCCGCAGCCTCTGGTTTTGTTCCTTGAGCTCTGGTTTTGTTCCTCGACATCTGGTTTTATTCCTCAGGCTCTGGTTTAGTTACTCAGTCTCCAGTTTTCTTCCTCGGGCTCTGGTTTCTTTCCTCCAGCTCTGGTTTTTTTCCTTGGGCTCTGGTGTAGTTTCTCGGGTCCTTTTTTTCTTCCTCTGGGTCTGTTGTTTTTCCTAGGGCTCTGGTTTTCTTCCTCGAGCTCTGGTTTTGTTCCTCGGGCTCTTATTTTGTTCCTCCAGCTCTGGTTTTGTTCCTCGGCCTCTAGTGTAGTTCCACGGACTCTGGTTTTGTTCCTCGGGCTCTTGTTTTGTTCCTCAGTCTCTGGTTTTGTTCCTTGAGCTCTGGTTTTGTTCCTCGACATCTGGTTTTATTCCTTGGGCTCTGGTTTTTCTCCTCGGATTCTGGTTTTGTTCCTCGACTCCTGGTTTTATTCCTCGGGCCCTCCTTTTGTTCCTCGGTCTCTGGTTTTGATCCTCAGGCTCTGGTTTTCTTCCTCGGGCTCTGGTTTTGTTCCTCGGGCTCTGGTTTTGTTCCTCGGGCTCTGGTTTTGTTCCTCAGGATCTGGTTTTGTTCCTCAAGCTCTGGTTTTGTTCCTCAGGCACTGGTTTAGTGTCTCAGGTACTGGTTTTGTTCCTCAGACTCTGGTTTTGTTCCTCGGTCTCTCGTTTTTTTCCTCCAGCTCTGGTTTTGTTCCTTGGGCTCTGGTTTTGTTCCTCAGGCTCTGGTTTTCTTCCTTGCCCTCTGGTTAAGTTCCTTGGGCTCTGGTTTTGTTCCTCGGGCTCTGGTTTTCTTCCTCGACCTCTGTTTTTTTTCCTAGGGCTCTGGTTTTCTTCCTCGAGCTCTGGTTTTGTTCCTCGGGCTCTGATTTTGTTCCTCCAGCTCTCGTTTTGTTCCTCGGCCTCTAGTGTAGGTCCACGGACACTGGTTTTGTTCCTCGGGCTCTTGTTTTGTTCCTCAGTCTCTGGTTTTGTTCCTTGAGCTCTTGTTTTGTTCCTCGGGCTCTGGTTTTGTTCCTCGGGCTCTGGTTTTGTTCCTCAGCCACTGGTTTAGTGTCTCAGGTACTGGTTTTGTTCCTCAGACTCTGGTTTTGTTCCTCGGTCTCTCGTTTTTTTCCTCGAAATCTGGTTTTGTTCCTTGGGCTCTGGTTTTGTTCCTCAGGCTCTGGTTTTCTTCCTTGCCCTCTGGTTAAGTTCCTTGGGCTCTGGTTTTGTTCCTCGGGCTCTTATTTTGTTCCTCCAGCTCTGGTTTTGTTCCTCGGCCTCTAGTGTAGTTCCACGGACTCTGGTTTTGTTCCTCGGGCTCTTCTTTTGTTCCTCAGTCTCTGGTTTTGTTCCTTGAGCTCTGGTTTTGTTCCTCGACATCTGGTTTTATTCCTTGGGCTCTGGTTTTTCTCCTCGGACTCTGGTTTTGTTCCTCGACTCCTGGTTTTATTCCTCGGGCCCTCCTTTTGTTCCTCGGTCTCTGGTTTTGATCCTCAGGCTCTGGTTTTCTTCCTCGGGCTCTGGTTTTGTTCCTCCAGCTCTGGTTTTGTTCCTCGGGCTCTGGTTTTGTTCCTCGGGCTCTGGTTTTGTTCCTCAAGCTCTGGTTTTGTTCCTCGAACTCTAGTGTAGTTCCAAGGCCTCTGGTTTTGTTCCTCGGGCTCTGGTTTTCTTCCTCGGCCTCTGGTTTTAATCCTTGGGCTCTTGTTTTATTCCTCCAGCTCTGGTTTTGTTCCTCAGTCTCTGGTTTTGTTCCTTGAGCTCTGGTTTTGTTCCTCGACATCTGGTTTTATTCCTTGGGCTCTGGTTTTTTTCCTAGGACTCTGGTTTTGTTCCTCGACTCCTGGTTTTATTCCTCGGGCCCTCCTTTTGTTCCTCGGTCTCTGGTTTTGATCCTCAGGCTCTGGTTTTCTTCCTCGGGCTCTGGTTTTGTTCCTCGGGCTCTGGTTTTGTTCCTCGGGCTCTGGTTTTGTTCCTCGGGCTCTGGTTTTGTTTCTCAAGCTCTGGTTTTGTTTCTCGGGCTCTAGTGTAGTTCCAAGGCCTCTGGTTTTGTTCCTCGGGCTCTGGTTTTCTTCCTCGGCCTCTGGTTTTAATCCTTGGGCTCTTGTTTTGTTCCTCCACCTCTGGTTTTATTCCTTGGGCTCTGGTTTTGTTCCTCGGGCTCTGGTTTAGTTACTCAGTCTCCGGTTTTCTTCCTCGGGCTGTGGTTTTGTTCCGCTGGCTCTGTTCTAGTTTCTCGGGTCCTGATTTATTCCCTCGGGCTCTGGGTTTGTTCCTCGGACTCTGGTTTTCTTCCTCCACACCTGGTTTTATTCCTCGCGCCCTCCTTTTGTTCCTGGGTCTCTGGTTTTGTTACTCGACATCTGGTTTTGTTACTCATCCTCTGGTTTTGTTCCTCGGGCTCTGGTTTTCTCCCTCAGCTCCTGGTTTAATTCCTTGGGCTCTGGTTTTGCTCCTCTGGCTCTGGTTTTGTTCCTCCGGCTGTGGTTTTATTCCTTGGGCTCTGGTTTTGTTCCTCGGGCTCTGGTTTAGTTACTCAGTCTCCAGTTTTCTTCCTCGGGCTGTGGTTTTGTTCCTCGGGCTCTGGTTTCTTTCCTCCAGCTCTGGTTTTTTTCCTTGGGCTCTGGTGTAGATTCTCGGGTCCTTTTTTTCTTCCTCGGGGTCTGTTTTTTTTCCTAGGGCTCTGGTTTTCTTCCTCTAGCTCTGGTTTTGTTCCTCGCGCTCTTATTTTGTTCCTCCAGCTCTGGTTTTGTTCCTCGGCCTCTAGTGTAGTTCCACGGACTCTGGTTTTGTTCCTCGGGCTCTTGTTTTGTTCCTCAGTCTCTGGTTTTGTTCCTTGAGCTCTGGTTTTGTTCCTCGACATCTGGTTTTATTCCTTGGGCTCTGGTCTTTCTCCTCGGACTCTGGTTTTGTTCCTCGACTCCTGGTTTTATTCCTCGGGCCCTCCTTTTGTTCCTCGGTCTCTGGTTTTGATCCTCAGGCTCTGGTTTTCTTCCTCGGGCTCTGGTTTTGTTCCTCCAGCTCTGGTTTTGTTCCTCGGGCTCTGGTTTTGTTCCTCAGGATCTGGTTTTGTTCCTCAAGCTCTGGTTTTGTTCCTCGGGCTCTAGTGTAGTTCCAAGGCCTCTGGTTTTGTTCCTCGGGCTCTGGTTTTCTTCCTCGCCCTCTGGTTTTAATCCTTGGGCTCTTGTTTTGTTCCTCCAACTCTGGTTTTATTCCTTGGGCTCTGGTTTTGTTCCTCGGGCTCTGGTTTAGTTACTCAGTCTCCTGTTTTCTTCCTCGGGCTGTGGTTTTGTTCCACTGGCTCTGGTTTAATACCTCGGGTCCTGATTTATTCCCTCGGGCTCTGGGTTTGTTCCTCGGACTCTGGTTTTGTCCCTCGCGCCCTCCTTTTGTTCCTCGGTCTATGGCTTTGTTCCTCAGGCTCTGGTTTTCTTCCTCGGGCTCTGGGTTTGTTCCTTGGGCTCTGGTTTTGTTCCTCGAGCTCTGGTTTTGTTCCTTAGGCTCTGGATTTGTTCCTCGGGCTCTGGTTTAGTTCCTCAGGTACTGGGTTTTTCCCTCAGACCCTGGTTTTCTTCCTCGGCCTCTGGTTTTGTTCCTTGAGCTCTGGTTTTGTTCCTCAGGCTCTAGTTTTGTTCCTCGGGCTCTGGTTTTCTTCCTCGGGCTCTGGTTTTGTTCCTCAGGCACTGGTATAGTGTCTCAGGTACTGGTTTTGTTCCTCAGACTCTGGTTTTGTTCCTCGGTCTCTCGTTTTTTTCCTCGACATCTGTTTTTTTTCCTCGGGCTCTTGTTTTGTTCCGCAGCCTCTGGTTTTGTTCCTTGAGCTCTGGTTTTGTTCCTCGACATCTGGTTTTATTCCTCAGGCTCTGGTTTAGTTACTCAGTCTCCAGTTTTCTTCCTCGGGCTCTGGTTTCTTTCCTCCAGCTCTGGTTTTTTTCCTTGGGCTCTGGTGTAGTTTCTCGGGTCCTTTTTTTCTTCCTCTGGGTCTGTTGTTTTTCCTAGGGCTCTGGTTTTCTTCCTCGAGCTCTGGTTTTGTTCCTCGGGCTCTTATTTTGTTCCTCCAGCTCTGGTTTTGTTCCTCGGCCTCTAGTGTAGTTCCACGGACTCTGGTTTTGTTCCTCGGGCTCTTCTTTTGTTCCTCAGTCTCTGGTTTTGTTCCTTGAGCTCTGGTTTTGTTCCTCGACATCTGGTTTTATTCCTTGGGCTCTGGTTTTTCTCCTCGGATTCTGGTTTTGTTCCTCGACTCCTGGTTTTATTCCTCGGGCCCTCCTTTTGTTCCTCGGTCTCTGGTTTTGATCCTCAGGCTCTGGTTTTCTTCCTCGGGCTCTGGTTTTGTTCCTCCAGCTCTGGTTTTGTTCCTCGGGCTCTGGTTTTGTTCCTCAGGATCTGGTTTTGTTCCTCAAGCTCTGGTTTTGTTCCTCAGGCACTGGTTTAGTGTCTCAGGTACTGGTTTTGTTCCTCAGACTCTGGTTTTGTTCCTCGGTCTCTCGTTTTTTTCCTCCAGCTCTGGTTTTGTTCCTTGGGCTCTGGTTTTGTTCCTCAGGCTCTGGTTTTCTTCCTTGCCCTCTGGTTAAGTTCCTTGGGCTCTTGTTTTGTTCCTCGGGCTCTGGTTTTCTTCCTCGACCTCTGTTTTTTTTCCTAGGGCTCTGGTTTTCTTCCTCGAGCTCTGGTTTTGTTCCTCGGGCTCTGATTTTGTTCCTCCAGCTCTCGTTTTGTTCCTCGGCCTCTAGTGTAGGTCCACGGACACTGGTTTTGTTCCTCGGGCTCTTGTTTTGTTCCTCAGTCTCTGGTTTTGTTCCTTGAGCTCTTGTTTTGTTCCTCGGGCTCTGGTTTTGTTCCTCGGGCTCTGGTTTTGTTCCTCAGCCACTGGTTTAGTGTCTCAGGTACTGGTTTTGTTCTTCAGACTCTGGTTTTGTTCCTCGGTCTCTCGTTTTTTTCCTCGAAATCTGGTTTTGTTCCTTGGGCTCTGGTTTTGTTCCTCAGGCTCTGGTTTTCTTCCTTGCCCTCTGGTTAAGTTCCTTGGGCTCTGGTTTTGTTCCTCGGGCTCTTATTTTGTTCCTCCAGCTCTGGTTTTGTTCCTCGGCCTCTAGTGTAGTTCCACGGACTCTGGTTTTGTTCCTCGGGCTCTTCTTTTGTTCCTCAGTCTCTGGTTTTGTTCCTTGAGCTCTGGTTTTGTTCCTCGACATCTGGTTTTATTCCTTGGGCTCTGGTTTTTCTCCTCGGACTCTGGTTTTGTTCCTCGACTCCTGGTTTTATTCCTCGGGCCCTCCTTTTGTTCCTCGGTCTCTGGTTTTGATCCTCAGGCTCTGGTTTTCTTCCTCGGGCTCTGGTTTTGTTCCTCCAGCTCTGGTTTTGTTCCTCGGGCTCTGGTTTTGTTCCTCGGGCTCTGGTTTTGTTCCTCGGGCTCTGGTTTTGTTCCTCGGGCTCTAGTGTAGTTCCAAGGCCTCTGGTTTTGTTCCTCGGGCTCTGGTTTTCTTCCTCGGCCTCTGGTTTTAATCCTTGGGCTCTTGTTTTATTCCTCCAGCTCTGGTTTTGTTCCTCAGTCTCTGGTTTTGTTCCTTGAGCTCTGGTTTTGTTCCTCGACATCTGGTTTTATTCCTCGGGCTCTGGTTTTTTTCCTAGGACTCTGGTTTTGTTCCTCGACTCCTGGTTTTATTCCTCGGGCCCTCCTTTTGTTCCTCGGTCTCTGGTTTTGATCCTCAGGCTCTGGTTTTCTTCCTCGGGCTCTGGTTTTGTTCCTCCAGCTCTGGTTTTGTTCCTCGGGCTCTGGTTTTGTTCCTCGGGCTCTGGTTTTGTTCCTCAAGCTCTGGTTTTGTTCCTCGAACTCTAGTGTAGTTCCAAGGCCTCTGGTTTTGTTCCTCGGGCTCTGGTTTTCTTCCTCGGCCTCTGGTTTTAATCCTTGGGCTCTTGTTTTATTCCTCCAGCTCTGGTTTTGTTCCTCAGTCTCTGGTTTTGTTCCTTGAGCTCTGGTTTTGTTCCTCGACATCTGGTTTTATTCCTTGGGCTCTGGTTTTTTTCCTAGGACTCTGGTTTTGTTCCTCGACTCCTGGTTTTATTCCTCGCGCCCTCCTTTTGTTCCTGGGTCTCTGGTTTTGTTACTCGACATCTGGTTTTGTTACTCATCCTCTGGTTTTGTTCCTCGGGCTCTGGTTTTCTCCCTCAGCTCCTGGTTTAATTCCTTGGGCTCTGGTTTTGCTCCTCTGGCTCTGGTTTTGTTCCTCCGGCTGTGGTTTTATTCCTTGGGCTCTGGTTTTGTTCCTCGGACTCTGGTTTTGTTCCTCAAGCTCTGGTTTTGTTCCTCGGGCTCTAGTGTAGTTCCAAGGCCTCTGGTTTTGTTCCTCGGGCTCTGGTTTTCTTCCTCGCCCTCTGGTTTTAATCCTTGGGCTCTTGTTTTGTTCCTCCAACTCTGGTTTTATTCCTTGGGCTCTGGTTTTGTTCCTCGGGCTCTGGTTTAGTTACTCAGTCTCCTGTTTTCTTCCTCGGGCGCTGGTTTTGTTCCACTGGCTCTGGTTTAATACCTCGGGTCCTGATTTATTCCCTCGGGCTCTGGGTTTGTTCCTCGGACTCTGGTTTTGTCCCTCGCGCCCTCCTTTTGTTCCTCGGTCTATGGCTTTGTTCCTCAGGCTCTGGTTTTCTTCCTCGGGCTCTGGGTTTGTTCCTTGGGCTCTGGTTTTGTTCCTCGAGCTCTGGTTTTGTTCCTTAGGCTCTGGATTTGTTCCTCGGGCTCTGGTTTAGTTCCTCAGGTACTGGGTTTTTCCCTCAGACCCTGGTTTTCTTCCTCGGCCTCTGGTTTTGTTCCTTGAGCTCTGGTTTTGTTCCTCAGGCTCTAGTTTTGTTCCTCGGGCTCTGGTTTTCTTCCTCGGGCTCTGGTTTTGTTCCTCAGGCACTGGTATAGTGTCTCAGGTACTGGTTTTGTTCCTCAGACTCTGGTTTTGTTCCTCGGTCTCTCGTTTTTTTCCTCGACATCTGTTTTTTTTCCTCGGGCTCTTGTTTTGTTCCGCAGCCTCTGGTTTTGTTCCTTGAGCTCTGGTTTTGTTCCTCGACATCTGGTTTTATTCCTCAGGCTCTGGTTTAGTTACTCAGTCTCCAGTTTTCTTCCTCGGGCTCTGGTTTCTTTCCTCCAGCTCTGGTTTTTTTCCTTGGGCTCTGGTGTAGTTTCTCGGGTCCTTTTTTTCTTCCTCTGGGTCTGTTGTTTTTCCTAGGGCTCTGGTTTTCTTCCTCGAGCTCTGGTTTTGTTCCTCGGGCTCTTATTTTGTTCCTCCAGCTCTGGTTTTGTTCCTCGGCCTCTAGTGTAGTTCCACGGACTCTGGTTTTGTTCCTCGGGCTCTTCTTTTGTTCCTCAGTCTCTGGTTTTGTTCCTTGAGCTCTGGTTTTGTTCCTCGACATCTGGTTTTATTCCTTGGGCTCTGGTTTTTCTCCTCGGATTCTGGTTTTGTTCCTCGACTCCTGGTTTTATTCCTCGGGCCCTCCTTTTGTTCCTCGGTCTCTGGTTTTGATCCTCAGGCTCTGGTTTTCTTCCTCGGGCTCTGGTTTTGTTCCTCCAGCTCTGGTTTTGTTCCTCGGGCTCTGGTTTTGTTCCTCAGGATCTGGTTTTGTTCCTCAAGCTCTGGTTTTGTTCCTCAGGCACTGGTTTAGTGTCTCAGGTACTGGTTTTGTTCCTCAGACTCTGGTTTTGTTCCTCGGTCTCTCGTTTTTTTCCTCCAGCTCTGGTTTTGTTCCTTGGGCTCTGGTTTTGTTCCTCAGGCTCTGGTTTTCTTCCTTGCCCTCTGGTTAAGTTCCTTGGGCTCTTGTTTTGTTCCTCGGGCTCTGGTTTTCTTCCTCGACCTCTGTTTTTTTTCCTAGGGCTCTGGTTTTCTTCCTCGAGCTCTGGTTTTGTTCCTCGGGCTCTGATTTTGTTCCTCCAGCTCTCGTTTTGTTCCTCGGCCTCTAGTGTAGGTCCACGGACACTGGTTTTGTTCCTCGGGCTCTTGTTTTGTTCCTCAGTCTCTGGTTTTGTTCCTTGAGCTCTTGTTTTGTTCCTCGGGCTCTGGTTTTGTTCCTCGGGCTCTGGTTTTGTTCCTCAGCCACTGGTTTAGTGTCTCAGGTACTGGTTTTGTTCCTCAGACTCTGGTTTTGTTCCTCGGTCTCTCGTTTTTTTCCTCGAAATCTGGTTTTGTTCCTTGGGCTCTGGTTTTGTTCCTCAGGCTCTGGTTTTCTTCCTTGCCCTCTGGTTAAGTTCCTTGGGCTCTGGTTTTGTTCCTCGGGCTCTTATTTTGTTCCTCCAGCTCTGGTTTTGTTCCTCGGCCTCTAGTGTAGTTCCACGGACTCTGGTTTTGTTCCTCGGGCTCTTCTTTTGTTCCTCAGTCTCTGGTTTTGTTCCTTGAGCTCTGGTTTTGTTCCTCGACATCTGGTTTTATTCCTTGGGCTCTGGTTTTTCTCCTCGGACTCTGGTTTTGTTCCTCGACTCCTGGTTTTATTCCTCGGGCCCTCCTTTTGTTCCTCGGTCTCTGGTTTTGATCCTCAGGCTCTGGTTTTCTTCCTCGGGCTCTGGTTTTGTTCCTCCAGCTCTGGTTTTGTTCCTCGGGCTCTGGTTTTGTTCCTCGGGCTCTGGTTTTGTTCCTCGGGCTCTGGTTTTGTTCCTCGGGCTCTAGTGTAGTTCCAAGGCCTCTGGTTTTGTTCCTCGGGCTCTGGTTTTCTTCCTCGGCCTCTGGTTTTAATCCTTGGGCTCTTGTTTTATTCCTCCAGCTCTGGTTTTGTTCCTCAGTCTCTGGTTTTGTTCCTTGAGCTCTGGTTTTGTTCCTCGACATCTGGTTTTATTCCTCGGGCTCTGGTTTTTTTCCTAGGACTCTGGTTTTGTTCCTCGACTCCTGGTTTTATTCCTCGGGCCCTCCTTTTGTTCCTCGGTCTCTGGTTTTGATCCTCAGGCTCTGGTTTTCTTCCTCGGGCTCTGGTTTTGTTCCTCCAGCTCTGGTTTTGTTCCTCGGGCTCTGGTTTTGTTCCTCGGGCTCTGGTTTTGTTCCTCAAGCTCTGGTTTTGTTCCTCGAACTCTAGTGTAGTTCCAAGGCCTCTGGTTTTGTTCCTCGGGCTCTGGTTTTCTTCCTCGGCCTCTGGTTTTAATCCTTGGGCTCTTGTTTTATTCCTCCAGCTCTGGTTTTGTTCCTCAGTCTCTGGTTTTGTTCCTTGAGCTCTGGTTTTGTTCCTCGACATCTGGTTTTATTCCTTGGGCTCTGGTTTTTTTCCTCGGACTCTGGTTTTGTTCCTCGACTCCTGGTTTTATTCCTCGCGCCCTCCTTTTGTTCCTGGGTCTCTGGTTTTGTTACTCGACATCTGGTTTTGTTACTCATCCTCTGGTTTTGTTCCTCGGGCTCTGGTTTTCTCCCTCAGCTCCTGGTTTAATTCCTTGGGCTCTGGTTTTGCTCCTCTGGCTCTGGTTTTGTTCCTCCGGCTGTGGTTTTATTCCTTGGGCTCTGGTTTTGTTCCTCGGGCTCTGGTTTAGTTACTCAGTCTCCAGTTTTCTTCCTCGGGCTGTGGTTTTGTTCCTCGGGCTCTGGTTTCTTTCCTCCAGCTCTGTTTTTTTTCCTTGGGCTCTGGTGTAGATTCTCGGGTCCTTTTTTTCTTCCTCGGGGTCTGTTTTTTTCCTAGGGCTCTGGTTTTCTTCCTCGAGCTCTGGTTTTGTTCCTCGCGCTCTTATTTTGTTCCTCCAGCTCTGGTTTTGTTCCTCGGCCTCTAGTGTAGTTCCACGGACTCTGGTTTTGTTCCTCGGGCTCTTGTTTTGTTCCTCAGTCTCTGGTTTTGTTCCTTGAGCTCTGGTTTTGTTCCTCGACATCTGGTTTTATTCCTTGGGCTCTGGTCTTTCTCCTCGGACTCTGGTTTTGTTCCTCGACTCCTGGTTTTATTCCTCGGGCCCTCCTTTTGTTCTTCGGTCTCTGGTTTTGATCCTCAGGCTCTGGTTTTCTTCCTCGGGCTCTGGTTTTGTTCCTCCAGCTCTGGTTTTGTTCCTCGGGCTCTGGTTTTGTTCCTCAGGATCTGGTTTTGTTCCTCAAGCTCTGGTTTTGTTCCTCGGGCTCTAGTGTAGTTCCAAGGCCTCTGGTTTTGTTCCTCGGGCTCTGGTTTTCTTCCTCGGCCTCTGGTTTTAATCCTTGGGCTCTTGTTTTGTTCCTCCAACTCTGGTTTTATTCCTTGGGCTCTGGTTTTGTTCCTCGGGCTCTGGTTTAGTTACTCAGTCTCCTGTTTTCTTCCTCGGGCTGTGGTTTTGTTCCACTGGCTCTGGTTTAATACCTCAGGTCCTGATTTATTCCCTCGGGCTCTGGGTTTGTTCCTCGGACTCTGGTTTTGTCCCTCGCGCCCTCCTTTTGTTCCTCGGTCTATGGTTTTGTTCCTCAGGCTCTGGTTTTCTTCCTCGGGCTCTGGGTTTGTTCCTTGGGCTCTGGTTTTGTTCCTCGAGCTCTGGTTTTGTTCCTTAGGCTCTGGATTTGTTCCTCGGGCTCTGGTTTAGTTCCTCAGGTACTGGGTTTTTCCCTCAGACCCTGGTTTTCTTCCTCGGCCTCTGGTTTTGTTCCTTGAGCTCTGGTTTTGTTCCTCAGGCTCTAGTTTTGTTCCTCGGGCTCTGGTTTTCTTCCTCGGGCTCTGGTTTTGTTCCTCAGGCACTGGTATAGTGTCTCAGGTACTGGTTTTGTTCCTCAGACTCTGGTTTTGTTCCTCGGTCTCTCGTTTTTTTCCTCGACATCTGTTTTTTTTCCTCGGGCTCTTGTTTTGTTCCGCAGCCTCTGGTTTTGTTCCTTGAGCTCTGGTTTTGTTCCTCGACATCTGGTTTTATTCCTCGGGCTCTGGTTTAGTTACTCAGTCTCCAGTTTTCTTCCTCGGGCTCTGGTTTCTTTCCTCCAGCTCTGGTTTTTTTCCTTGTGCTCTGGTGTAGTTTCTCGGGTCCTTTTTTTCTTCCTCTGGGTTTGTTTTTTTTCCTAGGGTTCTGGTTTTCTTCCTCGAGCTCTGGTTTTGTTCCTCGGGCTCTTATTTTGTTCCTCCAGCTCTGGTTTTGTTCCTCGGCCTCTAGTGTAGTTCCACGGACTCTGGTTTTGTTCCTCGGGCTCTTGTTTTGTTCCTCAGTCTCTGGTTTTGTTCCTTGAGCTCTGGTTTTGTTCCTCGACATCTGGTTTTATTCCTTGGGCTCTGTTTTTTTTCCTCGGACTCTTGTTTTGTTCCTTGACTCCTGGTTTTATTCCTCGGGCCCTCCTTTTGTTCCTCGGTCTCTGGTTTTGATCCTCAGGCTCTGGCTTTCTTCCTCGGGCTCTGGTTTTGTTCCTCCAGCTCTGGTTTTGTTCCTCGGGCTCTGGTTTTGTTCCTCGGGCTCTGGTTTTGTTCCTCAAGCTCTGGTTTTGTTCCTCGAGCTCTAGTGTAGTTCCAAGGCCTCTGGTTTTGTTCCTCGGGCTCTGGTTTTCTTCCTCGGCCTCTGGTTTTAATCCTTGGGCTCTTGTTTTATTCCTCCAGCTCTGGTTTTGTTCCTCAGTCTCTGGTTTTGTTCCTTGAGCTCTGGTTTTGTTCCTCGACATCTGGTTTTATTCCTCGGGCTCTGGTTTTTTTCCTAGGACTCTGGTTTTGTTCCTCGACTCCTGGTTTTATTCCTCGGGCCCTCCTTTTGTTCCTCGGTCTCTGGTTTTGATCCTCAGGCTCTGGTTTTCTTCCTCGGGCTCTGGTTTTAATCCTTGGCCTCTTGTTTTGTTCCTCCAGCTCTGGTTTTATTCCTTGGGCTCTGGTTTTGTTCCTCGGGCTCTGGTTTAGTTACTCAGTCTCCGGTTTTCTTCCTCGGGCTGTGGTTTTGTTCCGCTGGCTCTGTTCTAGTTTCTCGGGTCCTGATTTATTCCCTCGGGCTCTGGGTTTGTTCCTCGGACTCTGGTTTTCTTCCTCCACACCTGGTTTTATTCCTCGCGCCCTCCTTTTGTTCCTGGGTCTCTGGTTTTGTTACTCGACATCTGGTTTTGTTACTCATCCTCTGGTTTTGTTCCTCGGGCTCTGGTTTTCTCCCTCAGCTCCTGGTTTAATTCCTTGGGCTCTGGTTTTGTTCCTCTAACTCTGGTTTTATTACTTGGGCTCTGGTTTTGCTCCTCTGGCTCTGGTTTTGTTCCTCCAGCTGTGGTTTTTTCCTTGGGCTCTGGTTTTGTTCCTCGGACTCTGGTTTAGTTACTCAGTCTCCAGTTTTCTTCCTCGGGCTGTGGTTTTGTTCCTCGGGCTCTGGTTTCTTTCCTCCAGCTCTGTTTTTTTTCCTTGGGCTCTGGTGTAGATTCTCGGGTCCTTTTTTTCTTCCTCGGGGTCTGTTTTTTTTCCTAGGGCTCTGGTTTTCTTCCTCTAGCTCTGGTTTTGTTCCTCGGGCTCTTATTTTGTTCCTCCAGCTCTGGTTTTGTTCCTCGGCCTCTAGACTAGGTCCACGGACTCTGGTTTTGTTCCTCGGGCTCTTGTTTTGTTCCTCAGTCTCTGGTTTTGTTCCTTGAGCTCTGGTTTTGTTCCTCGACATCTGGTTTTATTCCTTGGGCTCTGGTTTTTCTCCTCGGACTCTGGTTTTGTTCCTCGACTCCTGGTTTTATTCCTCGGGCCCTCCTTTTGTTCCTCGGTCTCTGGTTTTGATCCTCAGGCTCTGGTTTTCTTCCTCGGGCTCTGGTTTTGTTCCTCCAGCTCTGGTTTTGTTCCTCGGGCTCTGGTTTTGTTCCTCAGGATCTGGTTTTGTTCCTCAAGCTCTGGTTTTGTTCCTCGGGCTCTAGTGTAGTTCCAAGGCCTCTGGTTTTGTTCCTCGGGCTCTGGATTTCTTCCTCGGCCTCTGGTTTTAATCCTTGGGCTCTTGTTTTGTTCCTCCACCTCTGGTTTTATTCCTTGGGCTCTGGTTTTGTTCCTCGGGCTCTGGTTTAGTTACTCAGTCTCCTGTTTTCTTCCTCGGGCTCTGGTTTTGTTCCACTGGCTCTGGTTTAATTCCTCGGGTCCTGATTTATTCCCTCGGGCTCTGGTTTTCTTCCTCGGCCTCTGGTTTTAATCCTTGGGCTCTTGTTTTATTCCTCCAGCTCTGGTTTTGTTCCTCAGTCTCTGGTTTTGTTCCTTGAGCTCTGGTTTTGTTCCTCGACATCTGGTTTTATTCCTCGGGCTCTGGTTTTTTTCCTAGGACTCTGGTTTTGTTCCTCGACTCCTGGTTTTATTCCTCGGGCCCTCCTTTTGTTCCTCGGTCTCTGGTTTTGATCCTCAGGCTCTGGTTTTCTTCCTCGGGCTCTGGTTTTGTTCCTCCAGCTCTGGTTTTGTTCCTCGGGCTCTGGTTTTGTTTCTCAAGCTCTGGTTTTGTTTCTCGGGCTCTAGTGTAGTTCCAAGGCCTATGGTTTTGTTCCTCGGGCTCTGGTTTTCTTCCTCGGCCTCTGGTTTTAATCCTTGGCCTCTTGTTTTGTTCCTCCAGCTCTGGTTTTATTCCTTGGGCTCTGGTTTTGTTCCTCGGGCTCTGGTTTAGTTACTCAGTCTCCGGTTTTCTTCCTCGGGCTGTGGTTTTGTTCCGCTGGCTCTGTTCTAGTTTCTCGGGTCCTGATTTATTCCCTCGGGCTCTGGGTTTGTTCCTCGGACTCTGGTTTTCTTCCTCCACACCTGGTTTTATTCCTCGCGCCCTCCTTTTGTTCCTGGGTCTCTGGTTTTGTTACTCGACATCTGGTTTTGTTACTCATCCTCTGGTTTTGTTCCTCGGGCTCTGGTTTTCTCCCTCAGCTCCTGGTTTAATTCCTTGGGCTCTGGTTTTGTTCCTCTAACTCTGGTTTTATTACTTGGGCTCTGGTTTTGCTCCTCTGGCTCTGGTTTTGTTCCTCCAGCTGTGGTTTTTTCCTTGGGCTCTGGTTTTGTTCCTCGGACTCTGGTTTAGTTACTCAGTCTCCAGTTTTCTTCCTCGGGCTGTGGTTTTGTTCCTCGGGCTCTGGTTTCTTTCCTCCAGCTCTGTTTTTTTTCCTTGGGCTCTGGTGTAGATTCTCGGGTCCTTTTTTTCTTCCTCGGGGTCTGTTTTTTTTCCTAGGGCTCTGGTTTTCTTCCTCTAGCTCTGGTTTTGTTCCTCGGGCTCTTATTTTGTTCCTCCAGCTCTGGTTTTGTTCCTCGGCCTCTAGACTAGGTCCACGGACTCTGGTTTTGTTCCTCGGGCTCTTGTTTTGTTCCTCAGTCTCTGGTTTTGTTCCTTGAGCTCTGGTTTTGTTCCTCGACATCTGGTTTTATTCCTTGGGCTCTGGTTTTTCTCCTCGGACTCTGGTTTTGTTCCTCGACTCCTGGTTTTATTCCTCGGGCCCTCCTTTTGTTCCTCGGTCTCTGGTTTTGATCCTCAGGCTCTGGTTTTCTTCCTCGGGCTCTGGTTTTGTTCCTCCAGCTCTGGTTTTGTTCCTCGGGCTCTGGTTTTGTTCCTCAGGATCTGGTTTTGTTCCTCAAGCTCTGGTTTTGTTCCTCGGGCTCTAGTGTAGTTCCAAGGCCTCTGGTTTTGTTCCTCGGGCTCTGGTTTTCTTCCTCGGCCTCTGGTTTTAATCCTTGGGCTCTTGTTTTGTTCCTCCACCTCTGGTTTTATTCCTTGGGCTCTGGTTTTGTTCCTCGGGCTCTGGTTTAGTTACTCAGTCTCCTGTTTTCTTCCTCGGGCTCTGGTTTTGTTCCACTGGCTCTGGTTTAATTCCTCGGGTCCTGATTTATTCCCTCGGGCTCTGGGTTTGTTCCTCGGACTCTGGTTTTGTCCCTCGCGCCCTCCTTTTGTTCCTCGGTCTATGGTTTTGTTCCTCAGGCTCTGGTTTTCTTCCTCGGGCTCTGGGTTTGTTCCTTGGGCTCTGGTTTTGTTCCTCGAGCTCTGGTTTTGTTCCTTAGGCTCTGGATTTGTTCCTCGGGCTCTGGTTTAGTTCCTCAGGTACTGGGTTTTTCCCTCAGACCCTGGTTTTCTTCCTCGGCCTCTGGTTTTGTTCCTTGAGCTCTGGTTTTGTTCCTCAGGCTCTAGTTTTGTTCCTCGGGCTCTGGTTTTGTTCCTCGGGCTCTGGTTTTGTTCCTCAGGCTCTAGTTTTGTTCCTCGGGCTCTGGTTTTGTTCCTCGGGCTCTGGTTTTGTTCCTCAGGCACTGGTATAGTGTCTCAGGTACTGGTTTTGTTCCTCAGACTCTGGTTTTGTTCCTCGGTCTCTCGTTTTTTTCCTCGACATCTGGTTTTGTTCCTTGGGCTCTGGTTTTGTTCCTCAGGCTCTGGTTTTCTTCCTTGCCCTCTGGTTAAGTTCCTTGGGCTCTGGTTTTGTTCCTCGGGCTCTGGTTTTCTTCCTCGACCTCTGTTTTTTTTCCTAGGGCTCTGGTTTTCTTCCTCGAGCTCTGGTTTTGTTCCTCGGGCTCTGATTTTGTTCCTCCAGCTCTCGTTTTGTTCCTCGGCCTCTAGTGTAGGTCCACGGACACTGGTTTTGTTCCTCGGGCTCTTGTTTTGTTCCTCAGTCTCTGGTTTTGTTCCTTGAGCTCTTGTTTTGTTCCTCAGGCTCTGGTTTTGTTCCTCGGGCTCTGGTTTTGTTCCTCAGCCACTGGTTTAGTGTCTCAGGTACTGGTTTTGTTCCTCAGACTCTGGTTTTGTTCCTCGGTCTCTCGTTTTTTTCCTCCAGCTCTGGTTTTGTTCCTTGGGCTCTGGTTTTGTTCCTCAGGCTCTGGTTTTCTTCCTTGCCCTCTGGTTAAGTTCCTTGGGCTCTGGTTTTGTTCCTCGGGCTCTCGTTTTTTTCCTCGGCCTCTGTTTTTTTTCCTTGGGCTCTGGTTTTGTTCCTCGGGCTCTGGTTTCTTTCCTCCAGCTCTGGTTTTTTTCCTTGGGCTCTGGTTTAGTTTCTCGGGTCCTTTTTTTCTTCCTCGGGGTCTGTCTTTTTTCCTAGGGCTCTGGTTTTCTTCCTCGAGCTCTGGTTTTGTTCCTCGGGCTCTGGTTTTGTTCCTCGGACTCTGGTTTTGTTCCTCAAGCTCTGGTTTTGTTCCTCGGGCTCTAGTGTAGTTCCAAGGCCTCTGGTTTTGTTCCTCAGGCTCTGGTTTTCTTCCTCGGCCTCTGGTTTTAATCCTTGGGCTCTTGTTTTTTTCCTCCAACTCTGTTTTGTTCCTCGGGCTCTGGTTTTGTTCCTCGGGCTCTGGTTTTGTTCCTCCAGCTCTAGTTTTATTCCTTGGGCTCTGGTTTTGTTCCTCGGGCTCTGGTTTAGTTACTCAGTCTCCGGTTTTCTTCCTCGGGCTGTGGTTTTGTTCCGCTGGCTCTGGTTTAATTCCTCCGGTCCTGATTTATTCCCTCGGGCTCTGGGTTTGTTCCTCAGAGTCTGGTTTTGTTCCTCCACATCTGGTTTTATTCCTCGCGACCTCCTTTTGTTCCTCGGTCTCTGGTTTTGATCCTCAGGCTCTGGTTTTCTTCCTTGGGCTCTGGTTTTGTTCCTCAGCCACTGGTTTAGTGTCTCAGGTACTGGTTTTGTTCCTCAGACTCTGGTTTTGTTCCTCGGTCTCTCGTTTTTTTCCTCCAGCTCTGGTTTTGTTCCTTGGGCTCTGGTTTTGTTCCTCAGGCTCTGGTTTTCTTCCTTGCCCTCTGGTTAAGTTCCTGGGCTCTGGTTTTGTTCCTCGGGCTCTCGTTTTTTTCCTCGGCCTCTGGTTTTTTTCCTTGGGCTCTGGTTTTGTTCCTCGGGCTCTGGTTTCTGTCCTCCAGCTCTGGTTTTTTTCCTTGGGCTCTGGTTTAGTTTCTCAGGTCCTTTTTTTCTTCCTCGGGGTCTGTCTTTTTTCCTAAGGCTCTGGTTTTCTTCCTCGAGCTCTGGTTTTGTTCCTCGGGCTCTGGTTTTGTTCCTCGGACTCTGGTTTTGTTCCTCAAGCTCTGGTTTTGTTCCTCAGGCTCTAGTGTAGTTCCAAGGCCTCTGGTTTTGTTCCTCAGGCTCTGGTTTTCTTCCTCGGCCTCTGGTTTTAATCCTTGGGCTCTTGTTTTTTTCCTCCAACTCTGTTTTGTTCCTCGGGCTCTGGTTTTGTTCCTCGGGCTCTGGTTTTGTTCCTCCAGCTCTAGTTTTATTCCTTGGGCTCTGGTTTTGTTCCTCGGGCTCTGGTTTTCTTCCTCGGCCTCTGTTTTTTTTCCTTGGGCTCTGGTTTTGTTCCTCGGGCTCTGATTTCTTTCCTCCAGCTCTGGTATTTTCCTCGGGCTCTGGTGTAGTTTCTCAGGTCCTTTTTTAATTCCTCGGGGTCTGTTTTTTTTCCTAGGGCTCTGGTTTTCTTCCTCGAGCTCTGGTTTTGTTCCTCGGGCTCTGATTTTGTTCCTCCAGCTCTGGTTTTGTTCCTCGGCATCTAGAGTAGGTCGACGGAGTATGGTTTTGTTCCTCGGGCTCTTGTTTTGTTCCTCAGTCTCTGGTTTTGTTCCTTGAGCTCTGGTTTTGTTCCTCGGGCTCTGGTTTTGTTCCTCGGACTCTGGTTTTGTTCCTCGACATCTGGTTTTATTCCTCGGGCTCTGTTTTTTTTCCTCGGACTCTGATTTTGTTCCTCGACTCCTGGTTTTATTCCTCGGGCCCTCCTTTTGTTCCTCGGTCTCTGGTTTTGATCCTCAGGCTCTGGCTTTCTTCCTCGGGCTCTGGTTTTGTTCCTCCAGCTCTGGTTTTGTTCCTCGGGCTCTGGTTTTGTTCCTTGGGCTCTGGTTTTGTTCCTCGACATCTGGTTTTGTTCCTCGGGCTCTAGTGTAGTTCCAAGGCCTCTGGTTTTGTTCCTCAGGCTCTGGTTTTCTTCCTCGGCCTCTGGTTTTAATCCTTGGGCTCTTGTTTTTTTCCTCCAACTCTGTTTTGTTCCTCGGGCTCTGGTTTTGTTCCTCGGGCTCTGGTTTTGTTCCTCCAGCTCTAGTTTTATTCCTTGGGCTCTGGTTTTGTTCCTCGGGCTCTGGTTTAGTTACTCAGTCTCCGGTTTTCTTCCTCGGGCTGTGGTTTTGTTCCGCTGGCTCTGGTTTAATTCCTCCGGTCCTGATTTATTCCCTCGGGCTCTGGGTTTGTTCCTCAGAGTCTGGTTTTGTTCCTCCACACCTGGTTTTATTCCTCGCGACCTCCTTTTGTTCCTCGGTCTCTGGTTTTGATCCTCAGGCTCTGGTTTTCTTCCTCGGGCTCTGGTTTTGTTCCTCCAGCTCTGGTTTTGTTCCTCGGGCTCTGGTTTTGTTCCTCGGGCTCTGGTTTTGTTCCTCAAGCTCTGGTTTTTTTCCTTGGGCTCTGGTTTTGTTCCTCAGGCTCTGGTTTTCTTCCTTGCCCTCTGGTTTAGTTCCTTGGGCTCTGGTTTTGTTCCTCGGGCTCTGGTTTTCTTCCTCGGCCTCTGTTTTTTTTCCTTGGGCTCTGGTTTTGTTCCTCGGGCTCTGATTTCTTTCCTCCAGCTCTGGTATTTTCCTCGGGCTCTGGTGTAGTTTCTCAGGTCCTTTTTTAATTCCTCGGGGTCTGTTTTTTTTCCTAGGGCTCTGGTTTTCTTCCTCGAGCTCTGGTTTTGTTCCTCGGGCTCTGATTTTGTTCCTCCAGCTCTGGTTTTGTTCCTCGGCCTCTAGAGTAGGTCGACGGAGTATGGTTTTGTTCCTCGGGCTCTTGTTTTGTTCCTCAGTCTCTGGTTTTGTTCCTTGAGCTCTGGTTTTGTTCCTCGGGCTCTGGTTTTGTTCCTCGGACTCTGGTTTTGTTCCTCGACATCTGGTTTTATTCCTCGGGCTCTGTTTTTTTTCCTCGGACTCTGATTTTGTTCCTCGACTCCTGGTTTTATTCCTCGGGCCCTCCTTTTGTTCCTCGGTCTCTGGTTTTGATCCTCAGGCTCTGGCTTTCTTCCTCGGGCTCTGGTTTTGTTCCTCCAGCTCTGGTTTTGTTCCTCGGGCTCTGGTTTTGTTCCTTGGGCTCTGGTTTTGTTCCTCGACATCTGGTTTTGTTCCTCGGGCTCTGGTGTAGTTCCAAGGCCTCTGGTTTTGTTCCTCGGGCTCTGGTTTTCTTCCTCCGCCTCTGGTTTTAATCCTTGGGCTCTTGTTTTGTTCCTCCAGCTCTGGTTTTATTCCTTGGGCTCTGGTTTTGTTCCTCGGGCTCTGGTTTAGTTACTCAGTCTCCTGTTTTCTTCCTCGGGCTGTGGTTTTGTTCCACTGGCTCTGGTTTAATTCCTCGGGTTCTGATTTATTCCCTCGGACTCTGGGTTTGTTCCTCGGACTCTGGTTTTGTCCCTCGCACCCTCCTTTTGTTCCTCGGTCTCTGGTTTTGATCCTCAGGCTCTGGCTTTCTTCCTCGGGCTCTGGTTTTGTTCCTTGGGCGCTGGTTTTGTTCCTCAGGCTCTAGTTTTGTTCCTAGGGCTCTGGTTTTGTTCCTCAGACTCTGGTTTTGTTCCTCGGTCTCTCGTTTTCTTCCTTGCCCTCTGGTTTAGTTCCTTGGGCTCTGGTTTTGTTCCTCGGACTCTGGTTTTCTTCCTCGGCCTCTGTTTTTTTTCCTTGGGCTGTGGTTTTGTTCCTCGGGCTCTGGTTTCTTTCCTCCAGCTCTGGTTTTTTTCCTTGGGCTCTGGTGTAGTTTCTCGGGTCCTTTCTTTCTTCCTCGGGGTCTGTTTTTTTTCCTAGGGCTCTGGTTTTCTTCCTCGAGCTCTGGTTTTGTTCCTCGGGCTCTTATTTTGTTCCTCCAGCTCTGGTTTTGTTCCTCGGCCTCTAGTGTAGTTCCACGGACTCTGGTTTTGTTCCTCGGGCTCTTGTTTTGTTCCTCAGTCTCTGGTTTTGTTCCTTGAGCTCTGGTTTTGTTCCTCGACATCTGGTTTTGTTCCTTGGGCTCTGGTTTTTTTCCTCGGACTCTTGTTTTCTTCCTTGACTCCTGGATTTATTCCTCGGGCCCTCCTTTTGTTCCTCGGTCTCTGGTTTTGATCCTCAGGCTCTGGCTTTCTTCCTCGGGCTCTGGTTTTGTTCCTCCAGCTCTGGTTTTGTTCCTCGGGCTCTGGTTTTGTTCCTCGGGCTCTGGTTTTGTTCCTCAAGCTCTGGTTTTGTTCCTCGGGCTCTAGTGTAGTTCCAAGGCCTCTGGTTTTGTTCCTCGGGCTCTGGTTTAGTTCCTCAGGTACTGGGTTTTTCCCTCAGACCCTGGTTTTCTTCCTCGGCCTCTGGTTTTGTTCCTTGAGACTGGTTTTGTTCCTTGGGCTCTGGTTTTGTTCCTCGGGCTCTGGTTTTGTTCCTCGGGCGCTGGTTTTGTTCCTCAGGCTCTAGTTTTGTTCCTCGGGCTCTGGTTTTGTTCCTCGGGCGCTGGTTTTGTTCCTCAGGCACTGGTTTAGTGCCTCAGGTACTGGTTTTGTTCCTCAGACTCTGGTTTTGTTCCTCGGTCTCTCGTTTTTTTCCTCGACATCTGGTTTTGTTCCTTGGGCTCTGGTTTTGTTCCTCAGGCTCTGGTTTTCTTCGTTGCCCTCTGGTTTAGTTCCTTGGGCTCTGGTATTGTTCCTCGGACTCTGGTTTTCTTCCTCGGCCTCTGTTTTTTTCCCTTGGGCTCTGGTTTTTTTCCTCGGGCTCTGGTTTCTTTCTTCCAGCTCTGTTTTTTTTCCTTGGGCTCTGGTGTAGTTTCTCGGGTCCTTTCTTTCTTCCTCTGGGTCTGATTTTTTTCCTACGGCTCTGGTTTTCTTCCTCGAGCTCTGGTTTTGTTCCTCGGGCTCTTATTTTGTTCCTCCAGCTCTGGTTTTGTTCCTCGACCTCTAGTGTAGTTCCACGGACTCTGGTTTTGTTCCTCGGGCTCTTGTTTTGTTCCTCAGTCTCTGGTTTTGTTCCTTGAGCTCTGGTTTTGTTCCTCGACATCTGGTTTTATTCCTTGGGCTCTGGTTTTTTTCCTCGGACTCTGGTTTTGTTCCTCGACTCCTGGTTTTATTCCTCGGGCCCTCCTTTTGTTCCTCGGTCTCTGGTTTGGATCCTCAGGCTCTGGTTTTCTTCCTCGGGCTCTGCGTTTGTTCCTCCAGCTCTGGTTTCGTTCCTCGGGCTCTTGTTTTGTTCCTCAGTCTCTGGTTTTGTTCCTTGAGCTCTGGTTTTGTTCCTCGACTCCTGGTTTTATTCCTCGGGCCCTCCTTTTGTTCCTCGGTCTCTGGTTTTGATCCTCAGGCTCTGGCTTTCTTCCTCGGGCTCTGGTTTTGTTCCTTGGGCTCTGGTTTTGTTCCTCGGGCTCTGGTTTTGTTCCTTGGGCGCTGGTTTTGTTCCTCAGGCTCTAGTTTTGTTCCTCGGGCTCTGGTTTTGTTCCTCGGGCTGTGGTTTTGTTCCTTAGGCACTGGTTTAGTGCCTCAGGTACTGGTTTTGTTCCTCAGACTCTGGTTTTGTTCCTCGGTCTCTCGTTTTTTTCCTCGACATCTGGTTTTGTTCCTTGGGCTCTGGTTTTGTTCCTCAGGCTCTGGTTTTCTTCCTTGCCCTCTGGTTAAGTTCCTTGGGCTCTGGTTTTGTTCCTCGGGCTCTGGTTTCTGTCCTCCAGCTCTGTTTTTTTTCCTTGGGCTCTGGTGTAGTTTCTCGGGTCCTTTCTTTCTTCCTCGGGGTCTGTTTTTTTTCCTAGGGCTCTGGTTTTCTTCCTCGAGCTCTGGTTTTGTTCCTCGGGCTCTTATTTTGTTCCTCCAGCTCTGGTTTTGTTCCTCGGCCTCTAGTGTAGTTCCACGGACTCTGTTTTTTTTCCTCGGGCTCTTGTTTTGTTCCGCAGCCTCTGGTTTTGTTCCTTGAGCTCTGGTTTTGTTCCTCGACATCTGGGTTTATTCCTCAGGCTCTGGTTTAGTTACTCAGTCTCCAGTTTTCTTCCTCGGTCTCTCGTTTTTTTCCTCCAGCTCTGGTTTTTTTCCTTGGGCTCTGGTTTTGTTCCTCAGGCTCTGGTTTTCTTCCTTGCCCTCTGGTTAAGTTCCTTGGGCTCTGGTTTTGTTCCTCGGGCTCTGGTTTTCTTCCTCGACCTCTGTTTTTTTTCCTAGGGCTCTGGTTTTCTTCCTCGAGCTCTGGTTTTGTTCCTCGGGCTCTGATTTTGTTCCTCCAGCTCTCGTTTTGTTCCTCGGCCTCTAGTGTAGGTCCACGGACACTGGTTTTGTTCCTCGGGCTCTTGTTTTGTTCCTCAGTCTCTGGTTTTGTTCCTTGAGCTCTTGTTTTGTTCCTCGGGCTCTGGTTTTGTTCCTCGGGCTCTGGTTTTGATCCTCAGCCACTGGTTTAGTGTCTCAGGTACTGGTTTTGTTCCTCAGACTCTGGTTTTGTTCCTCGGTCTCTCGTTTTTTTCCTCGAAATCTGGTTTTGTTCCTTGGGCTCTGGTTTTGTTCCTCAGGCTCTGGTTTTCTTCCTTGCCCTCTGGTTAAGTTCATTGGGCTCTGGTTTTGTTCCTCGGGCTCTGGTTTCTTTCCTCCAGCTCTGTTTTTTTTCCTTGGGCTCTGGTGTAGTTTCTCGGGTCCTTTTTTTCTTCCTCGGGGTCTGTTTTTTTTCCTAGGGCTCTGGTTTTCTTCCTCGAGCTCTGGTTTTGTTCCTCGGGCTCTTATTTTGTTCCTCCAGCTCTGGTTTTGTTCCTCGGCCTCTAGTGTAGTTCCACGGACTCTGGTTTTGTTCCTCGGGCTCTTGTTTTGTTCCTCAGTCTCTGGTTTTGTTCCTTGAGCTCTGGTTTTGTTCCTCGACATCTGGTTTTATTCCTTGGGCTCTGGTTTTTCTCCTCGGGCTCTGGTTTTGTTCCTCGGGCTCTGGTTTTGTTCCTCGGGCTCCGGTTTTGTTCCTCAAGCTCTGGTTTTGTTCCTCGGGCTCTAGTGTAGTTCCAAGGCCTCTGCTTTTGTTCCTCGGGCTCTGGTTTTCTTCCTCGGCCTCTGGTTTTAATCCTTGGGCTCTTGTTTTATTCCTCCAGCTCTGGTTTTGTTCCTCAGTCTCTGGTTTTGTTCCTTGAGCTCTGGTTTTGTTCCTCGACATCTGGTTTTATTCCTCGGGCTCTAGTTTTTTTCCTAGGACTCTGGTTTTGTTCCTCGACTCCTGGTTTTATTCCTCGGGCCCTCCTTTTGTTCCTCGGTCTCTGGTTTTGATCCTCAGGCTCTGGTTTTGTTCCTCGGGCTCTGGTTTTGTTCCTCAGGCTCTGGTTTTGTTCCTCGGGCTCTGGTTTTGTTCCTCGGGCTCTGGTTTTGTTTCTCAAGCTCTGGTTTTGTTTCTCGGGCTCTAGTGTAGTTCCAAGGCCTCTGGTTTTGTTCCTCGGGCTCTGGTTTTCTTCCTCGGCCTCTGGTTTTAATCCTTGGCCTCTTGTTTTGTTCCTCCAGCTCTGGTTTTATTCCTTGGGCTCTGGTTTTGTTCCTCGGGCTCTGGTTTAGTTACTCAGTCTCCGGTTTTCTTCCTCGGGCTGTGGTTTTGTTCCGCTGGCTCTGTTCTAGTTTCTCGGGTCCTGATTTATTCCCTCGGGCTCTGGGTTTGTTCCTCGGACTCTGGTTTTCTTCCTCCACACCTGGTTTTATTCCTCGCGCCCTCCTTTTGTTCCTGTGTCTCTGGTTTTGTTACTCGACATCTGGTTTTGTTACTCATCCTCTGGTTTTGTTCCTCGGGCTCTGGTTTTCTCCCTCAGCTCCTGGTTTAATTCCTTGGGCTCTGGTTTTGTTCCTCTAACTCTGCTTTTATTACTTGGGCTCTGGTTTTGCTCCTCTGGCTCTGGTTTTGTTCCTCCAGCTGTGGTTTTATTCCTCGGGCTCTGGTTTTGTTCCTCGGGCTCTGGTTTTGTTCCTCAGGATCTGGTTTTGTTCCTCAAGCTCTGGTTTTGTTCCTCGGGCTCTAGTGTAGTTCCAAGGCCTCTGGTTTTGTTCCTCGGGCTCTGGTTTTCTTCCTCGGCCTCTGGTTTTAATCCTTGGGCTCTTGTTTTGTTCCTCCACCTCTGGTTTTATTCCTTGGGCTCTGGTTTTGTTCCTCGGGCTCTGGTTTAGTTACTCAGTCTCCTGTTTTCTTCCTCGGGCTGTGGTTTTGTTCCGCTGTCTCTGGTTTAATTCCTCCGGTCCTGATTTATTCCCTCGGGCTCTGGGTTTGTTCCTCGGACTCTGGTTTTGTCCCTCGCGCCCTCCTTTTGTTCCTCGGTCTATGGTTTTGTTCCTCAGGCTCTGGTTTTCTTCCTCGGGCTCTGGGTTTGTTCCTTGGGCTCTGGTTTTCTTCCTCGGCCTCTGGTTTTGTTCCTTGAGCTCTGGTTTTGTTCCTCGGGCTCTGGTTTAGTTCCTCGGGCTCTGGTTTTGTTCCTCGGGCTCTGGTTTTGTTCCTCAGACCCTGGTTTTCTTCCTCGGCCTCTGGTTTTGTTCCTTGAGCTCTGGTTTTGTTCCTTGGGCTCTGGTTTTGTTCCTCAGGCTCTGGTTTTCTTCCTTGCCCTCTGGTTAAGTTCCTTGGGCTCTGGTTTTGTTCCTCGGGCTCTGGTTTTCTTCCTCGACCTCTGTTTTTTTTCCTAGGGCTCTGGTTTTCTTCCTCGAGCTCTGGTTTTGTTCCTCGGGCTCTGATTTTGTTCCTCCAGCTCTCGTTTTGTTCCTCGGCCTCTAGTGTAGGTCCACGGACACTGGTTTTGTTCCTCGGGCTCTTGTTTTGTTCCTCAGTCTCTGGTTTTGTTCCTTGAGCTCTGGTTTTGTTCCTCGGGCTCTGGTTTTGTTCCTCGGGCTCTGGTTTTGTTCCTCAGGCACTGGTTTAGTGTCTCAGGTACTGGTTTTGTTCCTCAGACTCTGGTTTTGTTCCTCGGTCTCTCGTTTTTTTCCTCGAAATCTGGTTTTGTTCCTTGGGCTCTGGTCTTGTTCCTCAGGCTCTGGTTTTCTTCCTTGCCCTCTGGTTAAGTTCCTTGGGCTCTGGTTTTGTTCCTCGGGCTCTGGTTTTTTTCCTCGGCCTCTGTTTTTTTTCCTTGGGCTCTGGTTTTGTTCCTCGGGTCTGGTTTCTTTCCTCCAGCTCTGGTTTTTTTCCTTGGGCTCTGGTTTAGTTTCTCGCGTCCTTTTTTTCTTCCTCGGGGTCTCTCTTTTTTCCTAGGGCTCTGGTTTTCTTCCTCGAGCTCTGGTTTTGTTCCTCGGGCTCTGGTTTTGTTCCTCGGACTCTGGTTTTGTTCCTCAAGCTCTGGTTTTGTTCCTCGGGCTCTAGTGTAGTTCCAAGGCCTCTGGTTTTGTTCCTCGGGCTCTGGTTTTCTTCCTCGGCCTCTGGTTTTAATCCTTGGGCTCTTGTTTTGTTCCTCCAACTCTGTTTTGTTCCTCGGGCTCTGGTTTTGTTCCTCGGGCTCTGATTTTGTTCCTCCAGCTCTGGTTTTATTCCTTGGGCTCTGGTTTTGTTCCTCCAGCTCTGGTTTAGTTACTCAGTCTCCGGTTTTCTTCCTCGGGCTGTGGTTTTGTTCCGCTGGCTCTGGTTTAATTCCTCCGGTCCTGATTTATTCCCTCGGGCTCTGGGTTTGTTCCTCAGAGTCTGGTTTTGTTCCTCCACACCTGGTTTTATTCCTCGCGCCCTCCTTTTGTTCCTGTGTCTCTGGTTTTGTTACTCGACATCTGGTTTTGTTACTCATCCTCTGGTTTTGTTCCTCGGGCTCTGGTTTTCTCCCTCAGCTTCTGGTTTAATTCCTTGGGCTCTGGTTTTGTTCCTCTAACTCTGGTTTTATTACGTGGGCTCTTGTTTTGCTCCTCGGGCTCTGGTTTTGTTCCTCCAGCTGTGGTTTTATTCCTTGGGCTCTGGTTTTGTTCCTCGGGCTCTGGTTTAGTTACTCAGTCTCCAGTTTTCTTCCTCGGGCTGTGGTTTTGTTCCTCGGGCTCTGGTTTTCTTCCTCGGCATCTGTTTTTTTTCCCTGGGCCCTGGTTTTGTTCCTCGGGCTCTGGTTACTTTCCTCCAGCTCTGGTTTTTTTCCTTGGGCTCTGGTGTAGTTTCTCGGGTCCTTTTTTTCTTCCTCGGGGTCTGTCTTTTTTCCTAGGGCTCTGGTTTTCTTCCTCGGGCTCTGGTTTTTTTCCTCGGTCTCTGATTTTGTTCCTCCAGCTCTGGTTTTGTTCCTCGGCCTCTAGTGTAGTTCCACGGACACTGGTTTTGTTCCTCGGGTCTTGTTTTGTTCCTCAGTCTCTGGTTTTGTTCCTTAAGCTCTTGTTTTGTTCCTCGGGCTCTGGTTTTCTTCCTCGGAGTCTGGTTTTGTTCCTCGACATCTGGTTTTATTCCTCGGGCTCTGGTTTTTTTCCTCGGACTCTGGTTTTGTTCCTCGACTCCTGGTTTTATTGCTCGGGCCCTCCTTTTGTTCCTCGGTCTATGGTTTTGTTCCTCAGGCTCTGGTTTTGTTCCTCGGGCTCTGGGTTTGTTCCTTGGGCTCTGGTTTTGTTCCTCGAGCTCTGGTTTTGTTCCTTAGGCTCTGGATTTGTTCCTCGGGCTCTGGTTTAGTTCCTCAGGTACTGGGTTTTTCCCTCAGACCCTGGTTTTCTTCCTCGGCCTCTGATTTTGTTCCTTGAGCTCTGGTTTTGTTCCTCAGGCTCTAGTTTTGTTCCTCGGGCTCTGGTTTTGTTCCTCGGGCTCTGGTTTTGTTCCTCGGTCTCTCGTTTTTTTCCTCGACATCTGGTTTTGTTCCTTGGGCTCTGGTTTTGTTCCTCAGGCTCTGGTTTTCTTCCTTGCCCTCTGTTTAAGTTCCTTGGGCTCTGGTTTTGTTCCTCGGGCTCTGGTTTTTTTCCTCGGCCTCTGTGTTTTTTCCTTGGGCTCTGGTTTTGTTCCTCGGGCTCTGGTTTCTTTCCTGCAGCTCTGGTTTTTTTCCTTGGGCTCTGGTTTAGTTTCTCGGGTCCTTTTTTTCTTCCTCGGGGTCTGTCTTTTTTCCTAGGGCTCTGGTTTTCTTCCTCGAGCTCTGGTTTTGTTCCTCGGGCTCTTATTTTGTTCCTCCAGCTCTGGTTTTGTTCCTCGACATCTGGTTTTATTCCTTGGGCTCTGGTTTTTTTCCTCGGTCTCTGGTTTTGTTCCTCGACTCCTGGTTTTATTCCTCGGGCCCTCCTTTTGTTCCTCGGTCTCTGGTTTTGATCCTCAGGCTCTGGTTTTCTTCCTCGGGCTCTGGTTTTGTTCCTCCAGCTCTGGTTTTGTTCCTCGGCCTCTGTTTTTTTTCCTTGGGCTCTGGTTTTGTTCCTCGGACTCTGGTTTCTTTCCTCCTGCTCTGTTTTTTTTCCTTGGGCTCTGGTGTAGTTTCTCGGTTTCTTTCTTTCTTTCTCGGGGTCTGTTTTTTTTCCTAGGGCTCTGGTTTTCTTCCTCGAGCTCTGGTTTTGTTCCTCGTCTCTTATTTTTTTCCTCCAGCTCTGGTTTTGTTCCTCGGCCTCTAGTGTAGTTCCACGGACTCTGGTTTTGTTCCTTGGGCTCTTGTTTTGTTCCTCAGTCTCTGGTTTTGTTCCTTGAGCTCTGGTTTTGTTCCTCGACATCTGGTTTTATTCCTTGGGCTCTGGTTTCTTTCCTCGGACTCTGGTTTATTCCTCGACTCCTGGTTTTGTCCCTCGCGCCCTCCTTTTGTTCCTCGGTCTATGGTTTTGTTCCTCAGGCTCTGGTTTTCTTCCTCAGGCTCTGGTTTTCTTCCTCGGGCTCTGGTTTTGTTCCTCCAGCTCTGGTTTTGTTCCTCCAGCTCTGGTTTTGTTCCTCGGGCTCTGGTTTTGTTCCTCAAGCTCTGGTTTTGTTCCTCGGGCTCTGGTTTTTTTCCTCGGTCTCTGATTTTGTTCCTCGGGCTCTGGTTTTCTTCCTCGGCCTCTGGTTTTAATCCTTGGGCTCTTGTTTTGTTCCTCCAGCTCTGGTTTTATTCCTTGGGCTCTGGTTTTGTTCCTCGGGCTCTGGTTTAGTTACTCAGTCTCCTGTTTTCTTCCTCGGGCTGTGGTTTTGTTCCGCTGGCTCTGGTTTAATTCCTCGGGTCCTGATTTATTCCCTCGGGCTCTGGGTTTGTTCCTCGGACTCTGGTTTTGTCCCTCGCGCCCTCCTTTTGTTCCTCGGTCTATGGTTTTGTTCCTCAGGCTCTGGTTTTCTTCCTCGGGCTCTGGGTTTGTTCCTTGGGCTCTGGTTTTGTTCCTCGAGCTCTGGTTTTGTTCCTTAGGCTCTGGATTTGTTCCTCGGGCTCTGGTTTAGTTCCTCAGGTACTGGGTTTTTCCCTCAGACCCTGGTTTTCTTCCTCGGCGTCTGGTTTTGTTCCTTGAGCTCTGGTTTTGTTCCTCAGGCTCTAGTTTTGTTCCTCGGGCTCTGGTTTTTTTCCTCGGGCTCTGGTTTTGATCCTCAGCCACTGGTTTAGTGTCTCAGGTACTGGTTTTGTTCCTCAGACTCTGGTTTTGTTCCTCGGTCTCTCGTTTTTTTCCTCGACATCTGGTTTTGTTCCTTGGGCTCTGGTTTTGTTCCTCAGGCTCTGGTTTTCTTCCTTGCCCTCTGGTTAAGTTCCTTGGGCTCTGGTTTTGTTCCTCGGGCTCTGGTTTTCTTCCTCGGCCTGTGTTTTTTTTCCTTGGGCCCTGGTTTTGTTCCTCGGGCTCTGGTTTCTTTCCTCCAGCTCTGTTTTTTTTCCTCGGGCTCTGGTGTAGTTTCCCGGATCCTTTTTTTCTTCCTCGGGGTCTGTTTTTTTTCCTAGGGCTCTGGTTTTCTTCCTCGAGCTCTGGTTTTGTTCCTCGGGCTCTGATTTTGTTCCTCCAGCTCTGGTTTTGTTCCTCGGCCTCTAGTGTAGTTCCACGGACACTGGTTTTGTTCCTCGGGTCTTGTTTTGTTCCTCAGTCTCTGGTTTTGTTCCTTAAGCTCTTGTTTTGTTCCTCAGTCTCTGGTTTTGTTCCTCAAGCTCTGGTTTTGTTCCTCGGGCTCTAGTGTAGTTCCAAGGCCTCTGGTTTTGTTCCTCGGGCTCTGGTTTTCTTCCTCGGCCTCTGGTTTTAATCCTTGGGCTCTTGTTTTGTTCCTCCACCTCTGGTTTTATTCCTTGGGCTCTGGTTTTGTTCCTCGGGCTCTGGTTTAGTTCCTCGGGCTCTGGTTTTGTTCCTCGGGCTCTGGTTTTGTTCCTCAGACCCTGGTTTTCTTCCTCGGCCTCTGATTTTGTTCCTTGAGCTCTGGTTTTGTTCCTTGGGCTCTGGTTTTGTTCCTCAGGCTCTGGTTTTCTTCCTTGCCCTCTGGTTAAGTTCCTTGGGCTCTGGTTTTGTTCCTCGGGCTCTGGTTTTCTTCCTCGACCTCTGTTTTTTTTCCTAGGGCTCTGGTTTTCTTCCTCGAGCTCTGGTTTTGTTCCTCGGGCTCTGATTTTGTTCCTCCAGCTCTCGTTTTGTTCCTCGGCCTCTAGTGTAGGTCCACGGACTCTGGTTTTGTTCCTCGGGCTCTTGTTTTGTTCCTCAGTCTCTGGTTTTGTTCCTTGAGCTCTGGTTTTGTTCCTCGGGCTCTGGTTTTGTTCCTCGGGCTCTGGTTTTGTTCCTCAGGCACTGGTTTAGTGTCTCAGGTACTGGTTTTGTTCCTCAGACTCTGGTTTTGTTCCTCGGTCTCTCGTTTTTTTCCTCGAAATCTGGTTTTGTTCCTTGGGCTCTGGTCTTGTTCCTCAGGCTCTGGTTTTCTTCCTTGCCCTCTGGTTAAGTTCCTTGGGCTCTGGTTTTGTTCCTCGGGCTCTGGTTTTTTTCCTCGGCCTCTGTTTTTTTTCCTTGGGCTCTGGTTTTGTTCCTCGGGTCTGGTTTCTTTCCTCCAGCTCTGGTTTTTTTCCTTGGGCTCTGGTTTAGTTTCTCGCGTCCTTTTTTTCTTCCTCGGGGTCTGTCTTTTTTCCTAGGGCTCTGGTTTTCTTCCTCGAGCTCTGGTTTTGTTCCTCGGGCTCTGGTTTTGTTCCTCGGACTCTGGTTTTGTTCCTCAAGCTCTGGTTTTGTTCCTCGGGCTCTAGTGTAGTTCCAAGGCCTCTGGTTTTGTTCCTCGGGCTCTGGTTTTCTTCCTCGGCCTCTGGTTTTAATCCTTGGGCTCTTGTTTTGTTCCTCCAACTCTGTTTTGTTCCTCGGGCTCTGGTTTTGTTCCTCGGGCTCTGATTTTGTTCCTCCAGCTCTGGTTTTATTCCTTGGGCTCTGGTTTTGTTCCTCCAGCTCTGGTTTAGTTACTCAGTCTCCGGTTTTCTTCCTCGGGCTGTGGTTTTGTTCCGCTGGCTCTGGTTTAATTCCTCCGGTCCTGATTTATTCCCTCGGGCTCTGGGTTTGTTCCTCAGAGTCTGGTTTTGTTCCTCCACACCTGGTTTTATTCCTCGCGCCCTCCTTTTGTTCCTGTGTCTCTGGTTTTGTTACTCGACATCTGGTTTTGTTACTCATCCTCTGGTTTTGTTCCTCGGGCTCTGGTTTTCTCCCTCAGCTTCTGGTTTAATTCCTTGGGCTCTGGTTTTGTTCCTCTAAATCTGGTTTTATTACTTGGGCTCTTGTTTTGCTCCTCGGGCTCTGGTTTTGTTCCTCCAGCTGTGGTTTTATTCCTTGGGCTCTGGTTTTGTTCCTCGGGCTCTGGTTTAGTTACTCAGTCTCCAGTTTTCTTCCTCGGCCTGTGGTTTTGTTCCTCGGGCTCTGGTTTTCTTCCTCGGCATCTGTTTTTTTTCCCTGGGCCCTGGTTTTGTTCCTCGGGCTCTGGTTACTTTCCTCCAGCTCTGGTTTTTTTCCTTGGGCTCTGGTGTAGTTTCTCGGGTCCTTTTTTTCTTCCTCGGGGTCTGTCTTTTTTCCTAGGGCTCTGGTTTTCTTCCTCGGGCTCTGGTTTTTTTCCTCGGTCTCTGATTTTGTTCCTCCAGCTCTGGTTTTGTTCCTCGGCCTCTAGTGTAGTTCCACGGACACTGGTTTTGTTCCTCGGGTCTTGTTTTGTTCCTCAGTCTCTGGTTTTGTTCCTTAAGCTCTTGTTTTGTTCCTCGGGCTCTGGTTTTCTTCCTCGGAGTCTGGTTTTGTTCCTCGACATCTGGTTTTATTCCTCGGGCTCTGGTTTTTTTCCTCGGACTCTGGTTTTGTTCCTCGACTCCTGGTTTTATTGCTCGGGCCCTCCTTTTGTTCCTCGGTCTATGGTTTTGTTCCTCAGGCTCTGGTTTTGTTCCTCGGGCTCTGGGTTTGTTCCTTGGGCTCTGGTTTTGTTCCTCGAGCTCTGGTTTTGTTCCTTAGGCTCTGGATTTGTTCCTCGGGCTCTGGTTTAGTTCCTCAGGTACTGGGTTTTTCCCTCAGACCCTGGTTTTCTTCCTCGGCCTCTGGTTTTGTTCCTTGAGCTCTGGTTTTGTTCCTCAGGCTCTAGTTTTGTTCCTCGGGCTCTGGTTTTGTTCCTCGGGCTCTGGTTTTGTTCCTCGGTCTCTCGTTTTTTTCCTCGACATCTGGTTTTGTTCCTTGGGCTCTGGTTTTGTTCCTCAGGCTCTGGTTTTCTTCCTTGCCCTCTGTTTAAGTTCCTTGGGCTCTGGTTTTGTTCCTCGGGCTCTGGTTTTTTTCCTCGGCCTCTGTGTTTTTTCCTTGGGCTCTGGTTTTGTTCCTCGGGCTCTGGTTTCTTTCCTGCAGCTCTGGTTTTTTTCCTTGGGCTCTGGTTTAGTTTCTCGGGTCCTTTTTTTCTTCCTCGGGGTCTGTCTTTTTTCCTAGGGCTCTGGTTTTCTTCCTCGAGCTCTGGTTTTGTTCCTCGGGCTCTTATTTTGTTCCTCCAGCTCTGGTTTTGTTCCTCGACATCTGGTTTTATTCCTTGGGCTCTGGTTTTTTTCCTCGGTCTCTGGTTTTGTTCCTCGACTCCTGGTTTTATTCCTCGGGCCCTCCTTTTGTTCCTCGGTCTCTGGTTTTGATCCTCAGGCTCTGGTTTTCTTCCTCGGGCTCTGGTTTTGTTCCTCCAGCTCTGGTTTTGTTCCTCGGGCTCTGGTTTTGTTCCTCGGGCTCTGGTTTTGTTCCTCCAGCTCTGGTTTTGTTCCTCGGGCTCTAGTGTAGTTCCAAGGCCTCTGGTTTTGTTCCTCAGGCTCTGGTTTTCTTCCTCGGCCTCTGGTTTTAATCCTTGGGCTCTTGTTTTGTTCCTCCAGCTCTGGTTTTATTCCTTGGGCTCTGGTTTTGTTCCTCGGGCTCTGGTTTAGTTACTCAGTCTCCGGTTTTCTTCCTCGGGCTGTGGTTTTGTTCCGCTGGCTCTGGTTTAATTCCTCGGGTCCTGATTTATTCCCTCGGGCTCTGGGTTTGTTCCTCAGAGTCTGGTTTTGTTCCTGCACACCTGGTTTTATTCCTCGCGCCCTCCTTTTGTTCCTGTGTCTCTGGTTTTGTTACTCGACATCTGGTTTTGTTACTCATCCTCTGGTTTTGTTCCTCGGGCTCTGGTTTTCTCCCTCAGCTTCTGGTTTAATTCCTTGGGCTCTGGTTTTGTTCCTCTAACTCTGGTTTTATTACTTGGGCTCTGGTTTTGCTCCTCGGGCTCTGGTTTTGTTCCTCCAGCTGTGGTTTTATTCCTTGGGCTCTGGTTTTGTTCCTCGGACTCTGGTTTCTTTCCTCCTGCTCTGTTTTTTTTCCTTGGGCTCTGGTGTAGTTTCTCGGTTTCTTTCTTTCTTTCTCGGGGTCTGTTTTTTTTCCTAGGGCTCTGGTTTTCTTCCTCGAGCTCTGGTTTTGTTCCTCGTCTCTTATTTTTTTCCTCCAGCTCTGGTTTTGTTCCTCGGCCTCTAGTGTAGTTCCACGGACTCTGGTTTTGTTCCTTGGGCTCTTGTTTTGTTCCTCAGTCTCTGGTTTTGTTCCTTGAGCTCTGGTTTTGTTCCTCGACATCTGGTTTTATTCCTTGGGCTCTGGTTTTTTTCCTCGGACTCTGGTTTATTCCTCGACTCCTGGTTTTATTCCTCGGGCCCTCCTTTTGTTCCTCGGTCTCTGGTTTTGATCCTCAGGCTCTGGTTTTCTTCCTCGGGCTCTGGTTTTGTTCCTCCAGCTCTGGTTTTGTTCCTCCAGCTCTGGTTTTGTTCCTCGGGCTCTGGTTTTGTTCCTCAAGCTCTGGTTTTGTTCCTCGGGCTCTAGTGTAGTTCCAAGGCCTCTGGTTTTGTTCCTCGGGCTCTGGTTTTCTTCCTCGGCCTCTGGTTTTAATCCTTGGGCTCTTGTTTTGTTCCTCCACCTCTGGTTTTATTCCTTGGGCTCTGGTTTTGTTCCTCGGGCTCTGGTTTAGTTACTCAGTCTCCTGTTTTCTTCCTCGGGCTGTGGTTTTGTTCCGCTGGCTCTGGTTTAATTCCTCGGGTCCTGATTTATTCCCTCGGACTCTGGGTTTGTTCCTCGGACTCTGGTTTTGTCCCTCGCGCCCTCCTTTTGTTCCTCGGTCTATGGTTTTGTTCCTCAGGCTCTGGTTTTATTCCTCGGGCTCTGGGTTTGTTCCTTGGGCTCTGGTTTTGTTCCTCGAGCTCTGGTTTTGTTCCTTAGGCTCTGGATTTGTTCCTCGGGCTCTGGTTTAGTTCCTCAGGTACTGGGTTTTTCCCTCAGACCCTGGTTTTCTTCCTCGGCGTCTGGTTTTGTTCCTTGAGCTCTGGTTTTGTTCCTCAGGCTCTAGTTTTGTTCCTCGGGCTCTGGTTTTTTTCCTCGGGCTCTGGTTTTGATCCTCAGCCACTGGTTTAGTGTCTCAGGTACTGGTTTTGTTCCTCAGACTCTGGTTTTGTTCCTCGGGCTCTTATTTTGTTCCTCCAGCTCTGGTTTTGTTCCTCGACCTCTAGTGTAGTTCCACGGACTCTGGTTTTGTTCCTCGGGCTCTTGTTTTGTTCCTCAGTCTCTGGTTTTGTTCCTTGAGCTCTGGTTTTGTTCCTCGACATCTGGTTTTATTCCTTGGGCTCTGGTTTTTTTCCTCGGACTCTGGTTTTGTTCCTCGACTCCTGGTTTTATTCCTCGGGCCCTCCTTTTGTTCCTCGGTCTCTGGTTTGGATCCTCAGGCTCTGGTTTTCTTCCTCGGGCTCTGGGTTTGTTCCTCCAGCTCTGGTTTTGTTCCTTGGGCTCTGGTTTTGTTCCTCAGGCTCTGGTTTTCTTCCTTGCCCTCTGGTTTAGTTCCTTGGGCTCTGGTTTTCTTCCTCGGGCTCTGGTTTTCTTCCTCGGCCTCTGTTTTTTTTCCTTGGGCTCTGGTTTTGTTCCTCGGGCTCTGGTTTCTTTCCTCCAGCTCTGGTTTTTTTCCTCGGGCTCTGGTGTAGTTTCTCGGGTCCTTTTTTAATTCCTCGGGGTCTGTTTTTTTTCCTAGGGCTCTGGTTTTCTTCCTCGAGCTCTGGTTTTGTTCCTCGGGCTCTTGTTTTGTTCCTCAGTCTCTGGTTTTGTTCCTTGAGCTCTGGTTTTGTTCCTCGACTCCTGGTTTTATTCCTCGGGCCCTCCTTTTGTTCCTCGGTCTCTGGTTTTGATCCTCAGGCTCTGGCTTTCTTCCTCGGGCTCTGGTTTTGTTCCTTGGGCTCTGGTTTTGTTCCTCGGGCTCTGGTTTTGTTCCTTGGGCGCTGGTTTTGTTCCTCAGGCTCTAGTTTTGTTCCTCGGGCTCTGGTTTTGTTCCTCGGGCTGTGGTTTTGTTCCTTAGGCACTGGTTTAGTGCCTCAGGTACTGGTTTTGTTCCTCAGACTCTGGTTTTGTTCCTCGGTCTCTCGTTTTTTTCCTCGACATCTGGTTTTGTTCCTTGGGCTCTGGTTTTGTTCCTCAGGCTCTGGTTTTCTTCCTTGCCCTCTGGTTAAGTTCCTTGGGCTCTGGTTTTGTTCCTCGGGCTCTGGTTTCTGTCCTCCAGCTCTGTTTTTTTTCCTTGGGCTCTGGTGTAGTTTCTCGGGTCCTTTCTTTCTTCCTCGGGGTCTGTTTTTTTTCCTAGGGCTCTGGTTTTCTTCCTCGAGCTCTGGTTTTGTTCCTCGGGCTCTTATTTTGTTCCTCCAGCTCTGGTTTTGTTCCTCGGCCTCTAGTGTAGTTCCACGGACTCTGTTTTTTTTCCTCGGGCTCTTGTTTTGTTCCGCAGCCTCTGGTTTTGTTCCTTGAGCTCTGGTTTTGTTCCTCGACATCTGGTTTTATTCCTCAGGCTCTGGTTTAGTTACTCAGTCTCCAGTTTTCTTCCTCGGGCTCTGGTTTCTTTCCTCCAGCTCTGGTTTTTTTCCTTGGGCTCTGGTGTAGTTTCTCGGGTCCTTTTTTTCTTCCTCTGGGTCTGTTGTTTTTCCTAGGGCTCTGGTTTTCTTCCTCGAGCTCTGGTTTTGTTCCTCGGGCTCTTATTTTGTTCCTCCAGCTCTGCTTTTGTTCCTCGGCCTCTAGTGTAGTTCCACGGACTCTGGTTTTGTTCCTCGGGCTCTTGTTTTGTTCCTCAGTCTCTGGTTTTGTTCCTTGAGCTCTGGTTTTGTTCCTCGACATCTGGTTTTATTCCTTGGGCTCTGGTTTTTCTCCTCGGACTCTGGTTTTGTTCCTCGACTCCTGGTTTTATTCCTCGGGCCCTCCTTTTGTTCCTCGGTCTCTGGTTTTGATCCTCAGGCTCTGGTTTTCTTCCTCGGGCTCTGGTTTTGTTCCTCCAGCTCTGGTTTTGTTCCTCGGGCTCTGGTTTTGTTCCTCAGGATCTGGTTTTGTTCCTCAAGCTCTGGTTTTGTTCCTCAGGCACTGGTTTAGTGTCTCAGGTACTGGTTTTGTTCCTCAGACTCTGGTTTTGTTCCTCGGTCTCTCGTTTTTTTCCTCCAGCTCTGGTTTTTTTCCTTGGGCTCTGGTTTTGTTCCTCAGGCTCTGGTTTTCTTCCTTGCCCTCTGGTTAAGTTCCTTGGGCTCTGGTTTTGTTCCTCGGGCTCTGGTTTTCTTCCTCGACCTCTGTTTTTTTTCCTAGGGCTCTGGTTTTCTTCCTCGAGCTCTGGTTTTGTTCCTCGGGCTCTGATTTTGTTCCTCCAGCTCTCGTTTTGTTCCTCGGCCTCTAGTGTAGGTCCACGGACACTGGTTTTGTTCCTCGGGCTCTTGTTTTGTTCCTCAGTCTCTGGTTTTGTTCCTTGAGCTCTTGTTTTGTTCCTCGGGCTCTGGTTTTGTTCCTCGGGCTCTGGTTTTGATCCTCAGCCACTGGTTTAGTGTCTCAGGTACTGGTTTTGTTCCTCAGACTCTGGTTTTGTTCCTCGGTCTCTCGTTTTTTTCCTCGAAATCTGGTTTTGTTCCTTGGGCTCTGGTTTTGTTCCTCAGGCTCTGGTTTTCTTCCTTGCCCTCTGGTTAAGTTCCTTGGGCTCTGGTTTTGTTCCTCGGGCTCTGGTTTCTTTCCTCCAGCTCTGTTTTTTTTCCTTGGGCTCTGGTGTAGTTTCTCGGGTCCTTTTTTTCTTCCTCGGGGTCTGTTTTTTTTCCTAGGGCTCTGGTTTTCTTCCTCGAGCTCTGGTTTTGTTCCTCGGGCTCTTATTTTGTTCCTCCAGCTCTGGTTTTGTTCCTCGGCCTCTAGTGTAGTTCCATGGACTCTGGTTTTGTTCCTCGGGCTCTTGTTTTGTTCCTCAGTCTCTGGTTTTGTTCCTTGAGCTCTGGTTTTGTTCCTCGACATCTGGTTTTATTCCTTGGGCTCTGGTTTTTCTCCTCGGACTCTGGTTTTGTTCCTCGACTCCTGGTTTTATTCCTCGGGCCCTCCTTTTGTTCCTCGGTCTCTGGTTTTGATCCTCAGGCTCTGGTTTTCTTCCTCGGGCTCTGGTTTTGTTCCTCGGGCTCTGGTTTTGTTCCTCGGGCTCTGGTTTTGTTCCTCGGGCTCTGGTTTTGTTCCTCAAGCTCTGGTTTTGTTCCTCGGGCTCTAGTGTAGTTCCAAGGCCTCTGCTTTTGTTCCTCGGGCTCTGGTTTTCTTCCTCGGCCTCTGGTTTTAATCCTTGGGCTCTTGTTTTATTCCTCCAGCTCTGGTTTTGTTCCTCAGTCTCTGGTTTTGTTCCTTGAGCTCTGGTTTTGTTCCTCGACATCTGGTTTTATTCCTCGGGCTCTAGTTTTTTTCCTAGGACTCTGGTTTTGTTCCTCGACTCCTGGTTTTATTCCTCGGGCCCTCCTTTTGTTCCTCGGTCTCTGGTTTTGATCCTCAGGCTCTGGTTTTGTTCCTCGGGCTCTGGTTTTGTTCCTCAGGCTCTGGTTTTGTTCCTCGGGCTCTGGTTTTTTTCCTCGGGCTCTGGTTTTGTTTCTCAAGCTCTGGTTTTGTTTCTCGGGCTCTAGTGTAGTTCCAAGGCCTCTGGTTTTGTTCCTCGGGCTCTGGTTTTCTTCCTCGGCCTCTGGTTTTAATCCTTGGCCTCTTGTTTTGTTCCTCCACCTCTGGTTTTATTCCTTGGGCTCTGGTTTTGTTCCTCGGGCTCTGGTTTAGTTACTCAGTCTCCGGTTTTCTTCCTCGGGCTGTGGTTTTGTTCCGCTGGCTCTGTTCTAGTTTCTCGGGTCCTGATTTATTCCCTCGGGCTCTGGGTTTGTTCCTCGGACTCTGGTTTTCTTCCTCCACACCTGGTTTTATTCCTCGCGCCCTCCTTTTGTTCCTGTGTCTCTGGTTTTGTTACTCGACATCTGGTTTTGTTACTCATCCTCTGGTTTTGTTCCTCGGGCTCTGGTTTTCTCCCTCAGCTCCTGGTTTAATTCCTTGGGCTCTGGTTTTGTTCCTCTAACTCTGCTTTTATTACTTGGGCTCTGGTTTTGCTCCTCTGGCTCTGGTTTTGTTCCTCCAGCTGTGGTTTTATTCCTTGGGCTCTGGTTTTGTTCCTCGGGCTCTGGTTTAGTTACTCAGTCTCCAGTTTTCTTCCTCGGGCTGTGGTTTTGTTCCTCGGGCTCTGGTTTCTTTCCTCCAGCTCTGTTTTTTTTCCTTGGGCTCTGGTGTAGTTTCTCGGGTCCTTTTTTTCTTCCTCGGGGTCTGTTTTTTTCCCTAGGGCTCTGGTTTTCTTCCTCGAGCTCTGGTTTTGTTCCTCGGGCTCTTATTTTGTTCCTCCAGCTCTGGTTTTGTTCCTCGGCCTCTAGTGTAGTTCCACGGACTCTGTTTTTTTTCCTCGGGCTCTTGTTTTGTTCCGCAGCCTCTGGTTTTGTTCCTTGAGCTCTGGTTTTGTTCCTCGACATCTGGTTTTATTCCTCAGGCTCTGGTTTAGTTACTCAGTCTCCAGTTTTCTTCCTCGGGCTCTGGTTTCTTTCCTCCAGCTCTGGTTTTTTTCCTTGGGCTCTGGTGTAGTTTCTCGGGTCCTTTTTTTCTTCCTCTGGGTCTGTTGTTTTTCCTAGGGCTCTGGTTTTCTTCCTCCAGCTCTGCTTTTGTTCCTCGGCCTCTAGTGTAGTTCCACGGACTCTGGTTTTGTTCCTCGGGCTCTTGTTTTGTTCCTCAGTCTCTGGTTTTGTTCCTTGAGCTCTGGTTTTGTTCCTCGACATCTGGTTTTATTCCTTGGGCTCTGGTTTTTCTCCTCGGACTCTGGTTTTGTTCCTCGACTCCTGGTTTTATTCCTCGGGCCCTCCTTTTGTTCCTCGGTCTCTGGTTTTGATCCTCAGGCTCTGGTTTTCTTCCTCGGGCTCTGGTTTTGTTCCTCCAGCTCTGGTTTTGTTCCTCGGGCTCTGGTTTTGTTCCTCAGGATCTGGTTTTGTTCCTCAAGCTCTGGTTTTGTTCCTCAGGCACTGGTTTAGTGTCTCAGGTACTGGTTTTGTTCCTCAGACTCTGGTTTTGTTCCTCGGTCTCTCGTTTTTTTCCTCCAGCTCTGGTTTTTTTCCTTGGGCTCTGGTTTTGTTCCTCAGGCTCTGGTTTTCTTCCTTGCCCTCTGGTTAAGTTCCTTGGGCTCTGGTTTTGTTCCTCGGGCTCTGGTTTTCTTCCTCGACCTCTGTTTTTTTTCCTAGGGCTCTGGTTTTCTTCCTCGAGCTCTGGTTTTGTTCCTCGGGCTCTGATTTTGTTCCTCCAGCTCTCGTTTTGTTCCTCGGCCTCTAGTGTAGGTCCACGGACACTGGTTTTGTTCCTCGGGCTCTTGTTTTGTTCCTCAGTCTCTGGTTTTGTTCCTTGAGCTCTTGTTTTGTTCCTCGGGCTCTGGTTTTGTTCCTCGGGCTCTGGTTTTGATCCTCAGCCACTGGTTTAGTGTCTCAGGTACTGGTTTTGTTCCTCAGACTCTGGTTTTGTTCCTCGGTCTCTCGTTTTTTTCCTCGAAATCTGGTTTTGTTCCTTGGGCTCTGGTTTTGTTCCTCAGGCTCTGGTTTTCTTCCTTGCCCTCTGGTTAAGTTCCTTGGGCTCTGGTTTTGTTCCTCGGGCTCTGGTTTCTTTCCTCCAGCTCTGTTTTTTTTCCTTGGGCTCTGGTGTAGTTTCTCGGGTCCTTTTTTTCTTCCTCGGGGTCTGTTTTTTTTCCTAGGGCTCTGGTTTTCTTCCTCGAGCTCTGGTTTTGTTCCTCGGGCTCTTATTTTGTTCCTCCAGCTCTGGTTTTGTTCCTCGGCCTCTAGTGTAGTTCCATGGACTCTGGTTTTGTTCCTCGGGCTCTTGTTTTGTTCCTCAGTCTCTGGTTTTGTTCCTTGAGCTCTGGTTTTGTTCCTCGACATCTGGTTTTATTCCTTGGGCTCTGGTTTTTCTCCTCGGACTCTGGTTTTGTTCCTCGACTCCTGGTTTTATTCCTCGGGCCCTCCTTTTGTTCCTCGGTCTCTGGTTTTGATCCTCAGGCTCTGGTTTTCTTCCTCGGGCTCTGGTTTTGTTCCTCGGGCTCTGGTTTTGTTCCTCGGGCTCTGGTTTTGTTCCTCAAGCTCTGGTTTTGTTCCTCGGGCTCTAGTGTAGTTCCAAGGCCTCTGCTTTTGTTCCTCGGGCTCTGGTTTTCTTCCTCGGCCTCTGGTTTTAATCCTTGGGCTCTTGTTTTATTCCTCCAGCTCTGGTTTTGTTCCTCAGTCTCTGGTTTTGTTCCTTGAGCTCTGGTTTTGTTCCTCGACATCTGGTTTTATTCCTCGGGCTCTAGTTTTTTTCCTAGGACTCTGGTTTTGTTCCTCGACTCCTGGTTTTATTCCTCGGGCCCTCCTTTTGTTCCTCGGTCTCTGGTTTTGATCCTCAGGCTCTGGTTTTGTTCCTCGGGCTCTGGTTTTGTTCCTCAGGCTCTGGTTTTGTTCCTCGGGCTCTGGTTTTGTTCCTCGGGCTCTGGTTTTGTTTCTCAAGCTCTGGTTTTGTTTCTCGGGCTCTAGTGTAGTTCCAAGGCCTCTGGTTTTGTTCCTCGGGCTCTGGTTTTCTTCCTCGGCCTCTGGTTTTAATCCTTGGCCTCTTGTTTTGTTCCTCCAGCTCTGGTTTTATTCCTTGGGCTCTGGTTTTGTTCCTCGGGCTCTGGTTTAGTTACTCAGTCTCCGGTTTTCTTCCTCGGGCTGTGGTTTTGTTCCGCTGGCTCTGTTCTAGTTTCTCGGGTCCTGATTTATTCCCTCGGGCTCTGGGTTTGTTCCTCGGACTCTGGTTTTCTTCCTCCACACCTGGTTTTATTCCTCGCGCCCTCCTTTTGTTCCTGTGTCTCTGGTTTTGTTACTCGACATCTGGTTTTGTTACTCATCCTCTGGTTTTGTTCCTCGGGCTCTGGTTTTCTCCCTCAGCTCCTGGTTTAATTCCTTGGGCTCTGGTTTTGTTCCTCTAACTCTGCTTTTATTACTTGGGCTCTGGTTTTGCTCCTCTGGCTCTGGTTTTGTTCCTCCAGCTGTGGTTTTATTCCTTGGGCTCTGGTTTTGTTCCTCGGGCTCTGGTTTAGTTACTCAGTCTCCAGTTTTCTTCCTCGGGCTGTGGTTTTGTTCCTCGGGCTCTGGTTTCTTTCCTCCAGCTCTGTTTTTTTTCCTTGGGCTCTGGTGTAGTTTCTCGGGTCCTTTTTTTCTTCCTCGGGGTCTGTTTTTTTCCCTAGGGCTCTGGTTTTCTTCCTCGAGCTCTGGTTTTGTTCCTCGGGCTCTTATTTTGTTCCTCCAGCTCTGGTTTTGTTCCTCGGCCTCTAGTGTAGTTCCACGGACTCTGGTTTTGTTCCT
The DNA here is from genome assembly GCF_964195595.1 of Calonectris borealis. Lineage (NCBI taxonomy): Eukaryota > Metazoa > Chordata > Aves > Procellariiformes > Procellariidae > Calonectris > Calonectris borealis. Next base: position 25,717,150 of record NC_134321.1, on the reverse strand, counting down.
CGGGCTCTTGTTTTGTTCCTCAGTCTCTGGTTTTGTTCCTTGAGCTCTGGTTTTGTTCCTCGACATCTGGTTTTATTCCTTGGGCTCTGGTTTTTCTCCTCGGACTCTGGTTTTGTTCCTCGACTCCTGGTTTTATTCCTCGGGCCCTCCTTTTGTTCCTCGGTCTCTGGTTTTGATCCTCAGGCTCTGGTTTTCTTCCTCGGGCTCTGGTTTTGTTCCTCGGGCTCTGGTTTTGTTCCTCGGGCTCTGGTTTTGTTCCTCAGGATCTGGTTTTGTTCCTCAAGCTCTGGTTTTGTTCCTCGGGCTCTAGTGTAGTTCCAAGGCCTCTGCTTTTGTTCCTCGGGCTCTGGTTTTCTTCCTCGGCCTCTGGTTTTAATCCTTGGGCTCTTGTTTTGTTCCTCCACCTCTGGTTTTATTCCTTGGGCTCTGGTTTTGTTCCTCGGGCTCTGGTTTAGTTACTCAGTCTCCTGTTTTCTTCCTCGGGCTGTGGTTTTGTTCCGCTGTCTCTGGTTTAATTCCTCCGGTCCTGATTTATTCCCTCGGGCTCTGGGTTTGTTCCTCGGACTCTGGTTTTGTCCCTCGCGCCCTCCTTTTGTTCCTCGGTCTATGGTTTTGTTCCTCAGGCTCTGGTTTTCTTCCTCGGGCTCTGGGTTTGTTCCTCCAGCTCTGGTTTTCTTCCTCGGCCTCTGGTTTTGTTCCTTGAGCTCTGGTTTTGTTCCTCGGGCTCTGGTTTAGTTCCTCGGGCTCTGGTTTTGTTCCTCGGGCTCTTGTTTTGTTCCTCAGGCTCTGGTTTTCTTCCTTGCCCTCTGGTTAAGTTCCTTGGGCTCTGGTTTTGTTCCTCGGGCTCTGGTTTTCTTCCTCGACCTCTGTTTTTTTTCCTAGGGCTCTGGTTTTCTTCCTCGAGCTCTGGTTTTGTTCCTCGGGCTCTGATTTTGTTCCTCCAGCTCTCGTTTTGTTCCTCGGCCTCTAGTGTAGGTCCACGGACACTGGTTTTGTTCCTCGGGCTCTTGTTTTGTTCCTCAGTCTCTGGTTTTGTTCCTTGAGCTCTGGTTTTGTTCCTCGGGCTCTGGTTTTGTTCCTCGGGCTCTGGTTTTGTTCCTCAGGCACTGGTTTAGTGTCTCAGGTACTGGTTTTGTTCCTCAGACTCTGGTTTTGTTCCTCGGTCTCTCGTTTTTTTCCTCGAAATCTGGTTTTGTTCCTTGGGCTCTGGTCTTGTTCCTCAGGCTCTGGTTTTCTTCCTTGCCCTCTGGTTAAGTTCCTTGGGCTCTGGTTTTGTTCCTCGGGCTCTGGTTTTTTTCCTCGGCCTCTGTTTTTTTTCCTTGGGCTCTGGTTTTGTTCCTCGGGTCTGGTTTCTTTCCTCCAGCTCTGGTTTTTTTCCTTGGGCTCTGGTTTAGTTTCTCGCGTCCTTTTTTTCTTCCTCGGGGTCTGTCTTTTTTCCTAGGGCTCTGGTTTTCTTCCTCGAGCTCTGGTTTTGTTCCTCGGGCTCTGGTTTTGTTCCTCGGACTCTGGTTTTGTTCCTCAAGCTCTGGTTTTGTTCCTCGGGCTCTAGTGTAGTTCCAAGGCCTCTGGTTTTGTTCCTCGGGCTCTGGTTTTCTTCCTCGGCCTCTGGTTTTAATCCTTGGGCTCTTGTTTTGTTCCTCCAACTCTGTTTTGTTCCTCGGGCTCTGGTTTTGTTCCTCGGGCTCTGATTTTGTTCCTCCAGCTCTGGTTTTATTCCTTGGGCTCTGGTTTTGTTCCTCCAGCTCTGGTTTAGTTACTCAGTCTCCGGTTTTCTTCCTCGGGCTGTGGTTTTGTTCCGCTGGCTCTGGTTTAATTCCTCCGGTCCTGATTTATTCCCTCGGGCTCTGGGTTTGTTCCTCAGAGTCTGGTTTTGTTCCTCCACACCTGGTTTTATTCCTCGCGCCCTCCTTTTGTTCCTGTGTCTCTGGTTTTGTTACTCGACATCTGGTTTTGTTACTCATCCTCTGGTTTTGTTCCTCGGGCTCTGGTTTTCTCCCTCAGCTTCTGGTTTAATTCCTTGGGCTCTGGTTTTGTTCCTCTAACTCTGGTTTTATTACTTGGGCTCTTGTTTTGCTCCTCGGGCTCTGGTTTTGTTCCTCCAGCTGTGGTTTTATTCCTTGGGCTCTGGTTTTGTTCCTCGGGCTCTGGTTTAGTTACTCAGTCTCCAGTTTTCTTCCTCGGCCTGTGGTTTTGTTCCTCGGGCTCTGGTTTTCTTCCTCGGCATCTGTTTTTTTTCCCTGGGCCCTGGTTTTGTTCCTCGGGCTCTGGTTACTTTCCTCCAGCTCTGGTTTTTTTCCTTGGGCTCTGGTGTAGTTTCTCGGGTCCTTTTTTTCTTCCTCGGGGTCTGTCTTTTTTCCTAGGGCTCTGGTTTTCTTCCTCGGGCTCTGGTTTTTTTCCTCGGTCTCTGATTTTGTTCCTCCAGCTCTGGTTTTGTTCCTCGGCCTCTAGTGTAGTTCCACGGACACTGGTTTTGTTCCTCGGGTCTTGTTTTGTTCCTCAGTCTCTGGTTTTGTTCCTTAAGCTCTTGTTTTGTTCCTCGGGCTCTGGTTTTCTTCCTCGGAGTCTGGTTTTGTTCCTCGACATCTGGTTTTATTCCTCGGGCTCTGGTTTTTTTCCTCGGACTCTGGTTTTGTTCCTCGACTCCTGGTTTTATTGCTCGGGCCCTCCTTTTGTTCCTCGGTCTATGGTTTTGTTCCTCAGGCTCTGGTTTTGTTCCTCGGGCTCTGGGTTTGTTCCTTGGGCTCTGGTTTTGTTCCTCGAGCTCTGGTTTTGTTCCTTAGGCTCTGGATTTGTTCCTCGGGCTCTGGTTTAGTTCCTCAGGTACTGGGTTTTTCCCTCAGACCCTGGTTTTCTTCCTCGGCCTCTGGTTTTGTTCCTTGAGCTCTGGTTTTGTTCCTCAGGCTCTAGTTTTGTTCCTCGGGCTCTGGTTTTGTTCCTCGGGCTCTGGTTTTGTTCCTCGGTCTCTCGTTTTTTTCCTCGACATCTGGTTTTGTTCCTTGGGCTCTGGTTTTGTTCCTCAGGCTCTGGTTTTCTTCCTTGCCCTCTGTTTAAGTTCCTTGGGCTCTGGTTTTGTTCCTCGGGCTCTGGTTTTTTTCCTCGGCCTCTGTGTTTTTTCCTTGGGCTCTGGTTTTGTTCCTCGGGCTCTGGTTTCTTTCCTGCAGCTCTGGTTTTTTTCCTTGGGCTCTGGTTTAGTTTCTCGGGTCCTTTTTTTCTTCCTCGGGGTCTGTCTTTTTTCCTAGGGCTCTGGTTTTCTTCCTCGAGCTCTGGTTTTGTTCCTCGGGCTCTTATTTTGTTCCTCCAGCTCTGGTTTTGTTCCTCGACATCTGGTTTTATTCCTTGGGCTCTGGTTTTTTTCCTCGGTCTCTGGTTTTGTTCCTCGACTCCTGGTTTTATTCCTCGGGCCCTCCTTTTGTTCCTCGGTCTCTGGTTTTGATCCTCAGGCTCTGGTTTTCTTCCTCGGGCTCTGGTTTTGTTCCTCCAGCTCTGGTTTTGTTCCTCGGGCTCTGGTTTTGTTCCTCGGGCTCTGGTTTTGTTCCTCCAGCTCTGGTTTTGTTCCTCGGGCTCTAGTGTAGTTCCAAGGCCTCTGGTTTTGTTCCTCAGGCTCTGGTTTTCTTCCTCGGCCTCTGGTTTTAATCCTTGGGCTCTTGTTTTGTTCCTCCAGCTCTGGTTTTATTCCTTGGGCTCTGGTTTTGTTCCTCGGGCTCTGGTTTAGTTACTCAGTCTCCGGTTTTCTTCCTCGGGCTGTGGTTTTGTTCCGCTGGCTCTGGTTTAATTCCTCGGGTCCTGATTTATTCCCTCGGGCTCTGGGTTTGTTCCTCAGAGTCTGGTTTTGTTCCTCCACACCTGGTTTTATTCCTCGCGCCCTCCTTTTGTTCCTGTGTCTCTGGTTTTGTTACTCGACATCTGGTTTTGTTACTCATCCTCTGGTTTTGTTCCTCGGGCTCTGGTTTTCTCCCTCAGCTTCTGGTTTAATTCCTTGGGCTCTGGTTTTGTTCCTCTATTCTGGTTTTATTACTTGGGCTCTGGTTTTGCTCCTCGGGCTCTGGTTTTGTTCCTCCAGCTGTGGTTTTATTCCTTGGGCTCTGGTTTTGTTCCTCGGACTCTGGTTTCTTTCCTCCTGCTCTGTTTTTTTTCCTTGGGCTCTGGTGTAGTTTCTCGGTTTCTTTCTTTCTTTCTCGGGGTCTGTTTTTTTTCCTAGGGCTCTGGTTTTCTTCCTCGAGCTCTGGTTTTGTTCCTCGTCTCTTATTTTTTTCCTCCAGCTCTGGTTTTGTTCCTCGGCCTCTAGTGTAGTTCCACGGACTCTGGTTTTGTTCCTTGGGCTCTTGTTTTGTTCCTCAGTCTCTGGTTTTGTTCCTTGAGCTCTGGTTTTGTTCCTCGACATCTGGTTTTATTCCTTGGGCTCTGGTTTTTTTCCTCGGACTCTGGTTTATTCCTCGACTCCTGGTTTTATTCCTCGGGCCCTCCTTTTGTTCCTCGGTCTCTGGTTTTGATCCTCAGGCTCTGGTTTTCTTCCTCGGGCTCTGGTTTTGTTCCTCCAGCTCTGGTTTTGTTCCTCCAGCTCTGGTTTTGTTCCTCGGGCTCTGGTTTTGTTCCTCAAGCTCTGGTTTTGTTCCTCGGGCTCTAGTGTAGTTCCAAGGCCTCTGGTTTTGTTCCTCGGGCTCTGGTTTTCTTCCTCGGCCTCTGGTTTTAATCCTTGGGCTCTTGTTTTGTTCCTCCAGCTCTGGTTTTATTCCTTGGGCTCTGGTTTTGTTCCTCGGGCTCTGGTTTAGTTACTCAGTCTCCTGTTTTCTTCCTCGGGCTGTGGTTTTGTTCCGCTGGCTCTGGTTTAATTCCTCGGGTCCTGATTTATTCCCTCGGACTCTGCGTTTGTTCCTCGGACTCTGGTTTTGTCCCTCGCGCCCTCCTTTTGTTCCTCGGTCTATGGTTTTGTTCCTCAGGCTCTGGTTTTATTCCTCGGGCTCTGGGTTTGTTCCTTGGGCTCTGGTTTTGTTCCTCGAGCTCTGGTTTTGTTCCTTAGGCTCTGGATTTGTTCCTCGGGCTCTGGTTTAGTTCCTCAGGTACTGGGTTTTTCCCTCAGACCCTGGTTTTCTTCCTCGGCGTCTGGTTTTGTTCCTTGAGCTCTGGTTTTGTTCCTCAGGCTCTAGTTTTGTTCCTCGGGCTCTGGTTTTTTTCCTCGGGCTCTGGTTTTGATCCTCAGCCACTGGTTTAGTGTCTCAGGTACTGGTTTTGTTCCTCAGACTCTGGTTTTGTTCCTCGGTCTCTCGTTTTTTTCCTCGACATCTGGTTTTGTTCCTTGGGCTCTGGTTTTGTTCCTCAGGCTCTGGTTTTCTTCCTTGCCCTCTGGTTAAGTTCCTTGGGCTCTGGTTTTGTTCCTCGGGCTCTGGTTTTCTTCCTCGGCCTCTGTTTTTTTTCCTTGGGCCCTGGTTTTGTTCCTCGGGCTCTGGTTTCTTTCCTCCAGCTCTGTTTTTTTTCCTCGGGCTCTGGTGTAGTTTCTCGGATCCTTTTTTTCTTCCTCGGGGTCTGTTTTTTTTCCTAGGGCTCTGGTTTTCTTCCTCGAGCTCTGGTTTTGTTCCTCGGGCTCTGATTTTGTTCCTCCAGCTCTGGTTTTGTTCCTCGGCCTCTAGTGTAGTTCCACGGACACTGGTTTTGTTCCTCGGGTCTTGTTTTGTTCCTCAGTCTCTGGTTTTGTTCCTTAAGCTCTTGTTTTGTTCCTCGGGCTCTGGTTTTGTTCCTCGAACTCTGGTTTTGTTCCTCCAGCTCTGGTTTTATTCCTCGGGCTCTGGTTTTTTTCCTCGGACTCTGGTTTTGTTCCTCGACTCCTGGTTTTATTGCTCGGGCCCTCCTTTTGTTCCTCGGTCTATGGTTTTGTTCCTCAGGCTCTGGTTTTGTTCCTCGGGCTCTGGGTTTCTTCCTTCGGCTCTGGTTTTGTTCCTCGAGCTCTGGTTTTGTTCCTTAGGCTCTGGATTTGTTCCTCGGGCTCTGGTTTAGTTCCTCAGGTACTGGGTTTTTCCCTCAGACCCTGGTTTTCTTCCTCGGCCTCTGGTTTTGTTCCTTGAGCTCTGGTTTTGTTCCTCAGGCTCTAGTTTTGTTCCTCGGGCTCTGGTTTTGTTCCTCGGGCTCTGGTTTTGTTCCTCGGTCTCTCGTTTTTTTCCTCGACATCTGGTTTTGTTCCTTGGGCTCTGGTTTTGTTCCTCAGGCTCTGGTTTTCTTCCTTGCCCTCTGGTTAAGTTCCTTGGGCTCTGGTTTTGTTCCTCGGGCTCTGGTTTTTTTCCTCGGCCTCTGTGTTTTTTCCTTGGGCTCTGGATTTGTTCCTCGGGCTCTGGTTTCTTTCCTCCAGCTCTGGTTTTTTTCCTTGGGCTCTGGTTTAGTTTCTCGGGTCCTTTTTTTCTTCCTCGGGGTCTGTCTTTTTTCCTAGGGCTCTGGTTTTCTTCCTCGAGCTCTGGTTTTGTTCCTCGGGCTCTTATTTTGTTCCTCCAGCTCTGGTTTTGTTCCTCGACATCTGGTTTTATTCCTTGGGCTCTGGTTTTTTTCCTCGGTCTCTGGTTTTGTTATTCGACTCCTGGTTTTATTCCTCGGGCCCTCCTTTTGTTCCTCGGTCTCTGGTTTTGATCCTCAGGCTCTGGTTTTCTTCCTCGGGCTCTGGTTTTGTTCCTCCAGCTCTGGTTTTGTTCCTCGGGCTCTGGTTTTGTTCCTCGGGCTCTGGTTTTGTTCCTCCAGCTCTGGTTTTGTTCCTCGGGCTCTAGTGTAGTTCCAAGGCCTCTGGTTTTGTTCCTCAGGCTCTGGTTTTCTTCCTCGGCCTCTGGTTTTAATCCTTGGGCTCTTGTTTTGTTCCTCCAGCTCTGGTTTTATTCCTTGGGCTCTGGTTTTGTTCCTCGGGCTCTGGTTTAGTTACTCAGTCTCCGGTTTTCTTCCTCGGGCTCTGGGTTTGTTCCACTGGCTCTGGTTTAATTCCTCGGGTCCTGATTTATTCCCTCGTTCTCTGGGTTTGTTCCTCGGACTCTGGTTTTGTCCCTCGCGCCCTCCTTTTGTTCCTCGGTCTATGGTTTTGTTCCTCAGGCTCTGGTTTTCTTCCTCGGGCTCTGGGTTTGTTCCTTGGGCTCTGGTTTTGTTCCTCGAGCTCTGGTTTTGTTCCTTAGGCTCTGGATTTGTTCCTCGGGCTCTGGTTTAGTTCCTCAGGTACTGGATTTTTCCCTCAGACCCTGGTTTTCTTCCTCGGCCTCTGGTTTTGTTCCTTGAGCTCTGGTTTTGTTCCTTGGGCTCTGGTTTTGTTCCTCAGGCTCTGGTTTTGTTCCTCGGGTGCTGGTTTTGTTCCTCAGGCTCTAGTTTTGTTCCTCGGGCTCTGGTTTTGTTCCTCTGGCTCTGGTTTTGTTCCTCAGGCACTGGTTTAGTGCCTCAGGTACTGGTTTTGTTCCTCAGACTCTGGTTTTGTTCCTCGGTCTCTCGTATTTTTCCTCGACATCTGGTTTTGTTCCTTGGGCTCTGGTTTTGTTCCTCAGGCTCTGGTTTTCTTCCTTGCCCTCTGGTTTAGTTTCTTGGGCTCTGGTTTTGTTCCTCGGGCTCTGGTTTTCTTCCTCGGCCTCTGTTTTTTTTCCTTGGGCTCTGGTTTTGTTCCTCGGGCTCTGGTTTCTTTCCTCCAGCTCTGGTTTTTTTCCTTGGGCTCTGGTGTAGTTTTCGGGTCCTTTTTTTATTTCTCGGGGTCTGTCTTTTTTCCTAGGGTTCTGGTTTTCTTCCTCGAGCTCTGGTTTTGTTCCTTGGGCTCTGATTTTGATCCTGCAGCTCTGGTTTTGTTCCTCGGCCTCTAGTGTAGGTCCACGGACTCTGGTTTTGTTCCTCGGGCTCTTGTTTTGTTCCTCAGTCTCTGGTTTTGTTCCTTGAGCTCTGGTTTTCTTCCTCGGGCTCTGGTTTTTTTCCTCGGACTCTGGTTTTGTTCCTCAAATTCTGGTTTTGTTCCTCGGGCTCTAGTGTAGTTCCAAGGCCTCTGGTTTTGTTCCTCGGGCTCTGGTTTTCTTCCTCGGCCTCTGGTTTTGTTCCTCGACATCTGGTTTTGTTCCTCCAACTCTGTTTTTTTCCTCAGGCTCTGATTTTGTTCCTCGGGCTCTGGTTTAGTTACTCAGTCCCCGGTTTTCTTCCTCGGGCTGTGGTTTTGTTCTGCTGGCTCTGGTTTAATTCCTCGGGTCCTGATTTATTCCCTCGGGCTCTGGGTTTGTTCCTCGGAGTCTGGTTTTGTTCCTCCACACCTGGTTTTATTCCTCACGCCCTCCTTTTGTTCCTGTGTCTCTGGTTTTGTTACTCGACATCTGGTTTTCTTTCTCATCCTCTGGTTTTGTTCCTCGGGCTCTGGTTTTCTCCCTCAGCTTCTGGTTTAATTCCTTGGGCTCTGGTTTTGTTCCTCTAACTCTGGTTTTATTACTTGGGCTCTGGTTTTGCTCCTCGGGCTCTGGTTTTGTTCCTCCAGCTCTGGTTTTGTTCCTCGGGCTCTGGTTTTGTTCCTCAAGCTCTGGTTTTGTTCCTCGGGCTCTAGTGTAGTTCCAAGGCCTCTGGTTTTGTTCCTCGGGCTCTGGTTTTCTTCCTCGGCCTCTGGTTTTAATCCTTGGGCTCTTGTTTTGTTCCTCCAGCTCTGGTTTTATTCCTTGGGCTCTGGTTTTGTTCCTCGGGCTCTGGTTTAGTTACTCAGTCTCCTGTTTTCTTCCTCGGGCTGTGGTTTTGTTCCGCTGGCTCTGGTTTAATTCCTCGGGTCCTGATTTATTCCCTCGGACTCTGCGTTTGTTCCTCGGACTCTGGTTTTGTCCCTCGCGCCCTCCTTTTGTTCCTCGGTCTATGGTTTTGTTCCTCAGGCTCTGGTTTTATTCCTCGGGCTCTGGGTTTGTTCCTTGGGCTCTGGTTTTGTTCCTCGAGCTCTGGTTTTGTTCCTTAGGCTCTGGATTTGTTCCTCGGGCTCTGGTTTAGTTCCTCAGGTACTGGGTTTTTCCCTCAGACCCTGGTTTTCTTCCTCGGCGTCTGGTTTTGTTCCTTGAGCTCTGGTTTTGTTCCTCAGGCTCTAGTTTTGTTCCTCGGGCTCTGGTTTTTTTCCTCGGGCTCTGGTTTTGATCCTCAGCCACTGGTTTAGTGTCTCAGGTACTGGTTTTGTTCCTCAGACTCTGGTTTTGTTCCTCGGTCTCTCGTTTTTTTCCTCGACATCTGGTTTTGTTCCTTGGGCTCTGGTTTTGTTCCTCAGGCTCTGGTTTTCTTCCTTGCCCTCTGGTTAAGTTCCTTGGGCTCTGGTTTTGTTCCTCGGGCTCTGGTTTTCTTCCTCGGCCTCTGTTTTTTTTCCTTGGGCCCTGGTTTTGTTCCTCGGGCTCTGGTTTCTTTCCTCCAGCTCTGTTTTTTTTCCTCGGGCTCTGGTGTAGTTTCTCGGATCCTTTTTTTCTTCCTCGGGGTCTGTTTTTTTTCCTAGGGCTCTGGTTTTCTTCCTCGAGCTCTGGTTTTGTTCCTCGGGCTCTGATTTTGTTCCTCCAGCTCTGGTTTTGTTCCTCGGCCTCTAGTGTAGTTCCACGGACACTGGTTTTGTTCCTCGGGTCTTGTTTTGTTCCTCAGTCTCTGGTTTTGTTCCTTAAGCTCTTGTTTTGTTCCTCGGGCTCTGGTTTTGTTCCTCGAACTCTGGTTTTGTTCCTCCAGCTCTGGTTTTATTCCTCGGGCTCTGGTTTTTTTCCTCGGACTCTGGTTTTGTTCCTCGACTCCTGGTTTTATTGCTCGGGCCCTCCTTTTGTTCCTCGGTCTATGGTTTTGTTCCTCAGGCTCTGGTTTTGTTCCTCGGGCTCTGGGTTTCTTCCTTCGGCTCTGGTTTTGTTCCTCGAGCTCTGGTTTTGTTCCTTAGGCTCTGGATTTGTTCCTCGGGCTCTGGTTTAGTTCCTCAGGTACTGGGTTTTTCCCTCAGACCCTGGTTTTCTTCCTCGGCCTCTGGTTTTGTTCCTTGAGCTCTGGTTTTGTTCCTCAGGCTCTAGTTTTGTTCCTCGGGCTCTGGTTTTGTTCCTCGGGCTCTGGTTTTGTTCCTCGGTCTCTCGTTTTTTTCCTCGACATCTGGTTTTGTTCCTTGGGCTCTGGTTTTGTTCCTCAGGCTCTGGTTTTCTTCCTTGCCCTCTGGTTAAGTTCCTTGGGCTCTGGTTTTGTTCCTCGGGCTCTGGTTTTTTTCCTCGGCCTCTGTGTTTTTTCCTTGGGCTCTGGATTTGTTCCTCGGGCTCTGGTTTCTTTCCTCCAGCTCTGGTTTTTTTCCTTGGGCTCTGGTTTAGTTTCTCGGGTCCTTTTTTTCTTCCTCGGGGTCTGTCTTTTTTCCTAGGGCTCTGGTTTTCTTCCTCGAGCTCTGGTTTTGTTCCTCGGGCTCTTATTTTGTTCCTCCAGCTCTGGTTTTGTTCCTCGACATCTGGTTTTATTCCTTGGGCTCTGGTTTTTTTCCTCGGTCTCTGGTTTTGTTATTCGACTCCTGGTTTTATTCCTCGGGCCCTCCTTTTGTTCCTCGGTCTCTGGTTTTGATCCTCAGGCTCTGGTTTTCTTCCTCGGGCTCTGGTTTTGTTCCTCCAGCTCTGGTTTTGTTCCTCGGGCTCTGGTTTTGTTCCTCGGGCTCTGGTTTTGTTCCTCCAGCTCTGGTTTTGTTCCTCGGGCTCTAGTGTAGTTCCAAGGCCTCTGGTTTTGTTCCTCAGGCTCTGGTTTTCTTCCTCGGCCTCTGGTTTTAATCCTTGGGCTCTTGTTTTGTTCCTCCAGCTCTGGTTTTATTCCTTGGGCTCTGGTTTTGTTCCTCGGGCTCTGGTTTAGTTACTCAGTCTCCGGTTTTCTTCCTCGGGCTCTGGGTTTGTTCCACTGGCTCTGGTTTAATTCCTCGGGTCCTGATTTATTCCCTCGTTCTCTGGGTTTGTTCCTCGGACTCTGGTTTTGTCCCTCGCGCCCTCCTTTTGTTCCTCGGTCTATGGTTTTGTTCCTCAGGCTCTGGTTTTCTTCCTCGGGCTCTGGGTTTGTTCCTTGGGCTCTGGTTTTGTTCCTCGAGCTCTGGTTTTGTTCCTTAGGCTCTGGATTTGTTCCTCGGGCTCTGGTTTAGTTCCTCAGGTACTGGATTTTTCCCTCAGACCCTGGTTTTCTTCCTCGGCCTCTGGTTTTGTTCCTTGAGCTCTGGTTTTGTTCCTTGGGCTCTGGTTTTGTTCCTCAGGCTCTGGTTTTGTTCCTCGGGTGCTGGTTTTGTTCCTCAGGCTCTAGTTTTGTTCCTCGGGCTCTGGTTTTGTTCCTCTGGCTCTGGTTTTGTTCCTCAGGCACTGGTTTAGTGCCTCAGGTACTGGTTTTGTTCCTCAGACTCTGGTTTTGTTCCTCGGTCTCTCGTATTTTTCCTCGACATCTGGTTTTGTTCCTTGGGCTCTGGTTTTGTTCCTCAGGCTCTGGTTTTCTTCCTTGCCCTCTGGTTTAGTTTCTTGGGCTCTGGTTTTGTTCCTCGGGCTCTGGTTTTGTCCCTCGCGCCCTCCTTTTGTTCCTCGGTCTATGGTTTTGTTCCTCAGGCTCTGGTTTTATTCCTCGGGCTCTGGGTTTGTTCCTTGGGCTCTGGTTTTGTTCCTCGAGCTCTGGTTTTGTTCCTTAGGCTCTGGATTTGTTCCTCGGGCTCTGGTTTAGTTCCTCAGGTACTGGGTTTTTCCCTCAGACCCTGGTTTTCTTCCTCGGCGTCTGGTTTTGTTCCTTGAGCTCTGGTTTTGTTCCTCAGGCTCTAGTTTTGTTCCTCGGGCTCTGGTTTTTTTCCTCGGGCTCTGGTTTTGATCCTCAGCCACTGGTTTAGTGTCTCAGGTACTGGTTTTGTTCCTCAGACTCTGGTTTTGTTCCTCGGTCTCTCGTTTTTTTCCTCGACATCTGGTTTTGTTCCTTGGGCTCTGGTTTTGTTCCTCAGGCTCTGGTTTTCTTCCTTGCCCTCTGGTTAAGTTCCTTGGGCTCTGGTTTTGTTCCTCGGGCTCTGGTTTTCTTCCTCGGCCTCTGTTTTTTTTCCTTGGGCCCTGGTTTTGTTCCTCGGGCTCTGGTTTCTTTCCTCCAGCTCTGTTTTTTTTCCTCGGGCTCTGGTGTAGTTTCTCGGATCCTTTTTTTCTTCCTCGGGGTCTGTTTTTTTTCCTAGGGCTCTGGTTTTCTTCCTCGAGCTCTGGTTTTGTTCCTCGGGCTCTGATTTTGTTCCTCCAGCTCTGGTTTTGTTCCTCGGCCTCTAGTGTAGTTCCACGGACACTGGTTTTGTTCCTCGGGTCTTGTTTTGTTCCTCAGTCTCTGGTTTTGTTCCTTAAGCTCTTGTTTTGTTCCTCGGGCTCTGGTTTTGTTCCTCGAACTCTGGTTTTGTTCCTCCAGCTCTGGTTTTATTCCTCGGGCTCTGGTTTTTTTCCTCGGACTCTGGTTTTGTTCCTCGACTCCTGGTTTTATTGCTCGGGCCCTCCTTTTGTTCCTCGGTCTATGGTTTTGTTCCTCAGGCTCTGGTTTTGTTCCTCGGGCTCTGGGTTTCTTCCTTCGGCTCTGGTTTTGTTCCTCGAGCTCTGGTTTTGTTCCTTAGGCTCTGGATTTGTTCCTCGGGCTCTGGTTTAGTTCCTCAGGTACTGGGTTTTTCCCTCAGACCCTGGTTTTCTTCCTCGGCCTCTGGTTTTGTTCCTTGAGCTCTGGTTTTGTTCCTCAGGCTCTAGTTTTGTTCCTCGGGCTCTGGTTTTGTTCCTCGGGCTCTGGTTTTGTTCCTCGGTCTCTCGTTTTTTTCCTCGACATCTGGTTTTGTTCCTTGGGCTCTGGTTTTGTTCCTCAGGCTCTGGTTTTCTTCCTTGCCCTCTGGTTAAGTTCCTTGGGCTCTGGTTTTGTTCCTCGGGCTCTGGTTTTTTTCCTCGGCCTCTGTGTTTTTTCCTTGGGCTCTGGATTTGTTCCTCGGGCTCTGGTTTCTTTCCTCCAGCTCTGGTTTTTTTCCTTGGGCTCTGGTTTAGTTTCTCGGGTCCTTTTTTTCTTCCTCGGGGTCTGTCTTTTTTCCTAGGGCTCTGGTTTTCTTCCTCGAGCTCTGGTTTTGTTCCTCGGGCTCTTATTTTGTTCCTCCAGCTCTGGTTTTGTTCCTCGACATCTGGTTTTATTCCTTGGGCTCTGGTTTTTTTCCTCGGTCTCTGGTTTTGTTATTCGACTCCTGGTTTTATTCCTCGGGCCCTCCTTTTGTTCCTCGGTCTCTGGTTTTGATCCTCAGGCTCTGGTTTTCTTCCTCGGGCTCTGGTTTTGTTCCTCCAGCTCTGGTTTTGTTCCTCGGGCTCTGGTTTTGTTCCTCGGGCTCTGGTTTTGTTCCTCCAGCTCTGGTTTTGTTCCTCGGGCTCTAGTGTAGTTCCAAGGCCTCTGGTTTTGTTCCTCAGGCTCTGGTTTTCTTCCTCGGCCTCTGGTTTTAATCCTTGGGCTCTTGTTTTGTTCCTCCAGCTCTGGTTTTATTCCTTGGGCTCTGGTTTTGTTCCTCGGGCTCTGGTTTAGTTACTCAGTCTCCGGTTTTCTTCCTCGGGCTCTGGGTTTGTTCCACTGGCTCTGGTTTAATTCCTCGGGTCCTGATTTATTCCCTCGTTCTCTGGGTTTGTTCCTCGGACTCTGGTTTTGTCCCTCGCGCCCTCCTTTTGTTCCTCGGTCTATGGTTTTGTTCCTCAGGCTCTGGTTTTCTTCCTCGGGCTCTGGGTTTGTTCCTTGGGCTCTGGTTTTGTTCCTCGAGCTCTGGTTTTGTTCCTTAGGCTCTGGATTTGTTCCTCGGGCTCTGGTTTAGTTCCTCAGGTACTGGATTTTTCCCTCAGACCCTGGTTTTCTTCCTCGGCCTCTGGTTTTGTTCCTTGAGCTCTGGTTTTGTTCCTTGGGCTCTGGTTTTGTTCCTCAGGCTCTGGTTTTGTTCCTCGGGTGCTGGTTTTGTTCCTCAGGCTCTAGTTTTGTTCCTCGGGCTCTGGTTTTGTTCCTCTGGCTCTGGTTTTGTTCCTCAGGCACTGGTTTAGTGCCTCAGGTACTGGTTTTGTTCCTCAGACTCTGGTTTTGTTCCTCGGTCTCTCGTATTTTTCCTCGACATCTGGTTTTGTTCCTTGGGCTCTGGTTTTGTTCCTCAGGCTCTGGTTTTCTTCCTTGCCCTCTGGTTTAGTTTCTTGGGCTCTGGTTTTGTTCCTCGGGCTCTGGTTTTCTTCCTCGGCCTCTGTTTTTTTTCCTTGGGCTCTGGTTTTGTTCCTCGGGCTCTGGTTTCTTTCCTCCAGCTCTGGTTTTTTTCCTTGGGCTCTGGTGTAGTTTTCGGGTCCTTTTTTTATTTCTCGGGGTCTGTCTTTTTTCCTAGGGTTCTGGTTTTCTTCCTCGAGCTCTGGTTTTGTTCCTTGGGCTCTGATTTTGATCCTGCAGCTCTGGTTTTGTTCCTCGGCCTCTAGTGTAGGTCCACGGACTCTGGTTTTGTTCCTCGGGCTCTTGTTTTGTTCCTCAGTCTCTGGTTTTGTTCCTTGAGCTCTGGTTTTCTTCCTCGGGCTCTGGTTTTTTTCCTCGGACTCTGGTTTTGTTCCTCAAATTCTGGTTTTGTTCCTCGGGCTCTAGTGTAGTTCCAAGGCCTCTGGTTTTGTTCCTCGGGCTCTGGTTTTCTTCCTCGGCCTCTGGTTTTGTTCCTCGACATCTGGTTTTGTTCCTCCAACTCTGTTTTTTTCCTCAGGCTCTGATTTTGTTCCTCGGGCTCTGGTTTAGTTACTCAGTCCCCGGTTTTCTTCCTCGGGCTGTGGTTTTGTTCTGCTGGCTCTGGTTTAATTCCTCGGGTCCTGATTTATTCCCTCGGGCTCTGGGTTTGTTCCTCGGAGTCTGGTTTTGTTCCTCCACACCTGGTTTTATTCCTCACGCCCTCCTTTTGTTCCTGTGTCTCTGGTTTTGTTACTCGACATCTGGTTTTCTTTCTCATCCTCTGGTTTTGTTCCTCGGGCTCTGGTTTTCTCCCTCAGCTTCTGGTTTAATTCCTTGGGCTCTGGTTTTGTTCCTCTAACTCTGGTTTTATTACTTGGGCTCTGGTTTTGCTCCTCGGGCTCTGGTTTTGTTCCTCCAGCTCTGGTTTTATTCCTTGGGCTCTGGTTTTGTTCCTCGGGCTCTGGTTTTGTTACTCAGTCTCCAGTTTTCTTCCTCGGGCTGTGGTTTTGTTCCGCTGGCTCTGGTTTAATTCCTCGGGTCCTGATTTATTCCCTCGGGCTCTGGGTTTGTTCCTCGGACTCTGGTTTTGTCCCTCGCGCCCACCTTTTGTTCCTCAGTCTATGGTTTTGTTCCTCAGGCTCTGGTTTTCTTCCTCGGGCTCTGGTTTTGTTCCTCGAGGTCTGGTTTTGTTCCTTAGGCTCTGGATTTGTTCCTCGGGCTCTGGTTTAGTTCCTCAGGTACTGGGTTTTTCCCTCAGACCCTGGTTTTCTTCCTCGGCCTCTTTTTTTTTTCCTTGAGCTCTGGTTTTGTTCCTCAGGCTCTAGTTTTATTCCTCGGGCTCTGGTTTTGTTCCTCGGGCTCTGGTTTTGATCCTCAGCCACTGGTTTAGTGTCTCAGGTACTGGTTTTGTTCCTCAGACTCTGGTTTTGTTCCTCGGTCTCTCGTTTTTTTCCTCGACATCTGGTTTCTTTCCTTGGGCTCTGGTTTTGCTCCTCGAGCTGTGGTTTTCCTCCTCTAGCTCTGGTTGTCTTCCTCAGGCTCTGGTTTTCTTCCTCGGGCTCTGGGTTTGTTCCTCCAGCTCTGGTTTTGTTCCTTGGGCTCTGGTTTTGTTCCTCAGGCTCTGGTTTTCTTCCTTGCCCTCTGGTTAAGTTCCTTGGGCTCTGGTTTTGTTCCTCGGGCTCTGGTTTCTTTCCTCCAGCTCTGTTTTTTTTCCTTGGGCTCTGGTGTAGTTTCTCGGGTCCTTTTTTTCTTCCTCGGGGTCTGTCTTTTTTCCTAGGGCTCTGGTTTTCTTCCTCGAGCTCTGGTTTTGTTCCTCGGGCTCTTATTTTGTTCCTCCAGCTCTGGTTTTGTTCCTCGGCCTCTAGTGTAGTTCCAAGGCCTCTGGTTTTGTTCCTCGGGCTCTTGTTTTGTTCCTCAGTCTCTAGTTTTGTTCCTTGAGCTCTGGTTTTGTTCCTTGGGCTCTGGTTTTGTTCCTCGGACTCTGGTTTTTTTCCTCGGACTCTGGTTTTGTTCCTCGACTCCTGGTTTTATTCCTCGGGCCCTCCTTTTGTTCCTCGGTCTCTGGTTTTGATCCTCAGGCTCTGGTTTTGTTCCTCAGGCTCTGGTTTTGTTCCTCCAGCTCTGGTTTTGTTCCTCGGGCTCTAGTGTAGTTCCAAGGCCTCTGGTTTTGTTCCTCGGGCTCTGGTTTTCTTCCTCGGCCTCTGGTTTTAATCCTTGGGCTCTTGTTTTGTTCCTCCAGCTCTGGTTTTATTCCTTGGGCTCTGGTTTTATTCCTCGGGCTCTGGTTTAGTTACTCAGTCCCCGGTTTTCTTCCTCTGGCTGTGGTTTTGTTCCGCTGGCTCTGGGTTAATTCCTCCGGTCCTGATTTATTCCCTCGGGCTCTGGGTTTGTTCCTCAGAGTCTGGTTTTGTTCCTCCACTTCTGGTTTTATTCCTCGCGCCCTCCTTTTGTTCCTGTGTCTCTGGTTTTGTTACTCGACATCTGGTTTTGTTACTCATCTTCTGGTTTTGTTCCTCGGGCTCTGGTTTTCTCCCTCAGCTTCTGGTTTAATTCCTTGGGCTCTGGTTTTGTTCCTCTAACTCTGGTTTTATTACTTGGGCTCTGGTTTTGCTCCTTGGGCTCTGGTTTTGTTCCTCCAGCTCTGGTTTTATTCCTTGGGCTCTGGTTTTGTTCCTCGGGCTCTGGTTTAGTTACTCAGTCTCCGGTTTTCTTCCTTGATCTGTGGTTTTGTTCCGCTGGCTCTGGTTTAATTCCTCAGGTCCTGATTTATTCCCTCGGGCTCTGGGTTTCTTCCTCGGACTCTGGTTTTGTCCCTCGCGCCCTCCTTTTGTTCCTCGGTCTATGGTTTTGTTCCTCAGGCTCTGGTTTTGCTCCTCGGGCTCTGGTTTTTGTCCTCCAGCTCTGGTTTTATTCCTTGGGCTGTGGTTTTGTTCCTCGGGCTCTGGTTTAGTTACTCAGTCTCCAGTTTTCTTCCTCGGGCTGTGGTTTTGTTCCTCGGGCTCTTGTTTCTTTCCTCCAGCTCTGGTTTTTTTCCTTGGGCTCTGGTGTAGTTTCTCGGGTCCTTTCTTTCTTCCTCGGGGTCTGTTTTTTTTCCTAGGGCTCTGGTTTTCTTCCTCGAGCTCTGGTTTTGTTCCTCGGGCTCTTATTTTGTTCCTCCAGCTCTGGTTTTGTTCCTCGGCCTCTAGTGTAGTTCCACGGACTCTGGTTTTGTTCCTCGGGCTCTTGTTTTGTTCCTCAGACTCTGGTTTTGTTCCTTGAGCTCTGGTTTTATTCTTCGACATCTGGTTTTATTCCTTGGGCTCTGTTTTTTTTTTCGGACTCTGGTTTTGTTCCTCGACTCCTGGTTTTATTCCTCGGGCCCTCCTTTTGTTCCTCGGTCTCTGGTTTTGATCCTCAGGCTCTGGTTTTCTTCCTCGGGCTCTGGTTTTGTTCCTCCAGCTCTGATTTTGTTCCTCGGTCTCTCGTTTTCTTCCTCGGCCTCTGTGTTTTTTCCGTGGGCTCTGGTTTTGTTCCTCGGGCTCTGGTTTCTTTCCTCCAGCTCTAGTTTTTTTCCTCGGGCTCTGGTGTAGTTTCTCGGGTCCTTTTTTAATTCCTCGGGGTCTTTTTTTTTTCCTAGGGCTCTAGTTTTCTTCCTCGAGCTCTGGTTTTGTTCCTCGGGCTCTGATTTTGTTCCTCCAGCTCTGGTTTTGTTCCTCGGGCTCTGGTTTTATTCCTCGGTCTCTGGTTTTGTTCCTCGACTCCTGGTTTTATTCCTCGGGCCCTCCTTTTGTTCCTCAGTCTCTGGTTTGGATCCTCAGGCTCTGGTTTTCTTCCTCAGGCTCTGGTCTTGTTCCTCCAGCTCTGGTTTTATTCCTTGGGCTCTGGTTTTTTTCCTCGGGCTCTGGTTTATTTACTCAGTCTCCAGTTTTCTTCCTCGGGCTGTGGTTTTGTTCCGCTGGCTCTGGTTTAATTCCTCGGGTCCTGATTTATTCCCTCGGGCTCTGGGTTTGTTCCTCGGACTCTGGTTTTGTTCCTCCACACATGGTTTTATTCCTCGCGCCCTCCTTTTGTTCCTCGGTCTCTGGTTTTGTTACTCGACATCTGGTTTTCTTACTCATCCTCTGGTTTTGTTCCTCGGGCTCTGGTTTTGTTCCTTGAGCTCTGGTTTTGTTCCTTGGTCTCTGGTTTTCTTCCTCTAACTCTGGTTTTATTACTTGGGCTCTGGTTTTGCTCCTCGGGCTCTGGTTTTTGTCCTCCAGCTGTGGTTTTCTTCCTCGGGCTGTGGTTTTGTTCCTCGGGCTCTGGTTTCTTTCCTCCAGCTCTGTTTTTTTTACTTGGGTTCTGGTGTAGTTTCTCGGGTCCTTTTTTTCTTCCTCGGGGTCTGTTTTTTTTCCTAGGGCTCTGGTTTTCTTCCTCGAGCTCTGGTTTTGTTCCTCAGGCTTTATTTTGTTCCTCCAGCTCTGGTTTTGTTCCTCGGCCTCTAGTGTAGTTCCACGGACTCTGGTTTTGTTCCTCAGGCTCTTGTTTTGTTCCTCAGTCTCTGGTTTTGTTCCTTGAGCTCTGGTTTTATTCCTTGGGCTCTGTTTTTTTTTTCGGACTTTGGTTTTGTTCCTCGAATCCTGGTTTTATTCCTCGGGCCCTCCTTTTGTTCCTCGGTCTCTGGTTTTGATCCTCAGGCTCTGGTTTTCTTCCTCGGGCTCTGGTTTTGTTCCTCCAGCTCTGGTTTTGTTCCTCGGGCTCTGGTTTTGTTCCTCGGTCTCTGGTTTTGTTCCTCAAGCTCTGGTTTTGTTCCTCGGGCTCTGGTTTTCTTCCTTGGCCTCTGGTTTTAATCCTTGGGCTCTTGTTTTGTTCCTCCAGCTCTGGTTTTATTCCTTGGGCTTTGGTTTTGTTCCTTGGGCTCTGGTTTAGTTACTCAGTCTCCAGTTTTCTTCCTCGGGCTGTGGTTTTGTTCCGCTGGCTCTGGTTTAGTTCCTCGGGTCCTGATTTATTCCCTCGGGCTCTGGGTTTGTTCCTCGGACTCTGGTTTTGTCCCTCGCGCCCTCCTTTTGTTCTTCGGTCTATGGTTTTGTTCCTCAGGCTCTGGTTTTCTTCCTCGGGCTCTGGGTTTGTTCCTTGGGCTCTGGTTTTGTTCCTCGAGCTCTGGTTTTGTTCCTCGGGCTCTGGTTTTGTTCCTCGGGCGCTGGTTTTGTTCCTCAGGCTCTAGTTTTGTTCCTCGGGCTCTGGTTTTGTTCCTCTGGCTCTGGTTTTGTTCCTCAGCCACTGGTTTAGTGCCTCAGGTACTGGATTTGTTCCTCAGACTCTGGTTTTGTTCCTCGGTCTCTCGTTTTTTTCCTCCAGCTCTGTTTTTTTTCCTTGGGCTCTGGTGTAGTTTCTCGGGTCCTTTTTTTCTTCCTCGGAGTCTGTTTTTTTTCCTAGGGCTCTGGTTTTCTTCCTCGAGCTCTGGTTTTGTTCCTCGGACTCTGGTTTTGTTCCTCCAGCTCTGGTTTTGTATCTCGGCCTCTAGTGTAGGTCCACGGACTCTGGTTGTGTTCCTCGGACTCTGGTTTTGTTCCTCGACATCTGGTTTTATTCCTCGGGCTCTGTTTTTTTTCCTCGGACTCTGGTTTTGTTCCTTGACTCCTGGTTTTATTCCTCGGGCCCTCCTTTTGTTCCTCGGTCTCTGGTTTTGTTCCTCGGGCTCTGGTTTTCTTCCTCGGCCTCTGGTTTTAATCCTTGGGCTCTTGTTTTGTTCCTCCAACTCTGTTTTTTTTCCTCGGGCTCTGGTTTTGCTCCTCGGGCTCTGGTTTTGTTCCTCCAGCTCTGGTTTTATTCCTTGGGCTCTGGTTTTGTTCCTCGGGCTCTGGTTTAGTTACTCAGTCTCCGGTTTTCTTCCTCGGGCTGTGGTTTTGTTCCGCTGGCTCTGGTTTAATTCCTCGGGTCCTGATTTATTCCCTCGGGCTCTGGGTTTGTTCCTCGGTCTCTGGTTTTGTTACTCGACATCTGGTTTTGTTACTCATCCTCTGGTTTTGTTCCTCGGGCTCTTGTTTTGTTCCTCAACCTCTGGTTTTATTCATTGGGCTCTGGTTTTGTTCCTCTAACTCTGCTTTTATTACTTGGGCTCTGGTTTTGCTCCTCGGGCTCTGGTTTAGTTACTCAGTCTCCAGTTTTCTTCCTCGGGCTGTGGTTTTGTTCCTCGGGCTCTGGTTTCTTTCCTACAGCTCTGGTTTTTTTCCTTGGGCTCTGGTTTTTTTCCTCGACTCCTGGTTTTATTCCTCGGGGTCTGTTTTTTTTCCTAGGGCTCTGGTTTTCTTCCTCGAGCTCTGGTTTTGTTCCTCGGGCTCTGATTTTGATCCTCCAGCTCTGGTTTTGTTCCTCGTCCTCTAGTGTAGTTCCACGGACTCTGGTTTTGTTCCTCGGGCTCTTCTTTTGTTCCTCAGTCTCTGGTTTTGTTCCTTGAGCTCTGGTTTTGTTCCTCGACATCTGGTTTTCTTCCTTGGGCTCTGTTTTTTTTCCTCGGCTTCTGGTTTTGTTCCTTGACTCCTGGTTTTATTCCTCGGGCCCTCCTTTTGTTCCTCAGTCTCTGATTTTGATCCTCAGGCTCTGGTTTTCTTCCTCGTGCTCTAGTTTGTTCCTCCAGCTCTGGTTTTCTTCCTCGGTCTCTCGTTTTTTTCCTCGACATCTGGTTTTGTTCCTTGGGCTCTGGTTTTGTTCCTCAGGCTCTGGTTTTCTTCCTCGGGTTCTGGTTTTGTTCCTCCAGCTCTGGTTTTATTCCTTGGGCTCTGGTTTTGTTCCTCGGGCTCTGGTTTAGTTACTCAGTCTCCGGTTTTCTTCCTCGGGCTGTGGTTTTGTTCTGCTGGCTCTGGTTTAATTCCTCCGGTCCTGATTTATTCCCTCGGGCTCTGGGTTTGTTCCTCAGAGTCTGGTTTTGTTCCTCCACACCTGGTTTTATTCCTCGCGCCCTCCTTTTGTTCCTGTGTCTCTGGTTTTGTTACTCGACATCTGGTTTTGTTATTCATCCTCTGGTTTTGTTCCTCGGGCTCTGGTTTTCTCCCTCAGCTTCTGGTTTAATTCCTTGGGCTCTGGTTTTGTTCCTCCAGCTGTGGTTTTATTCCTTGGGCTCTGGTTTTGTTCCTTGGGCTCTGGTTTAGTTACTCAGTCTCCAGTTTTCTTCCTCGGGCTCTGGTTTTGTTCCTCGGGCTCTGGTTTTGTTCCTCGGGCTCTGATTTTGTTCCTCCAGCTCTGGTTTTTTTCCTCGGCCTCTAGTGTAGTTCCAAGGCCTCTGGTTTTGTTCCTCAGGATCTTGTTTTGTTCCTCAGTCTCTGGTTTTGTTCCTTGAGCTCTGGTTTTGTTCCTTGAGCTCTGGTTTTGTTCCTCGACATCTGGTTTTATTCCTTGGGCTCTGGTTTTTTTCCTCGGACTCTGGTTTTGTTCCTCGACTCCTGGTTTTATTCCGCGGGCCCTCCTTTTGTTCCTCGGTCTCTGGTTTTGATCCTCAGGCTCTGGTTTTCTTCCTCGGGCTCTAGTTTGTTCCTCCAGCTCTGGTTTTGTTCCTCGGTCTCTCGTTTTTTTCCTCGACATCTGGTTTTGTTCCTTGGCCTCTGGTTTTGTTCCTCGGACTATGATTTCTTTCCTCCAACTCTGTTTATTTTCCTTGGGCTCTGGTGTAGTTTCTCGGGTCCTTTGTTTCTTCCTCTGGGTCTGTTTTTTTTCCTAGGGCTCTGGTTTTCTTCCTCGAGCTCTGGTTTTGTTCCTCGGGCTCTTATTTTATTCCTCCAGCTCTGGTTTTGTTCCTCGGCCTCTAGAGTAGGTCCACGGACTCTGGTTTTGTTCCACGGGCTCTTGTTTTGTTCCTCAGTCTTTGGTTTTGTTCCTTGAGCTCTGGTTTTGTTCCTCGGGCTCTGGTTTTGTTCCTCGGACTCTGGTTTTGTTCCTCGATATGTGGTTTTGTTTCTCGGGCTCTGGTTTTTTTCCTCGGGCCCTCCTTTTGTTCCTCGGTCTCTGGTTTTGATCCTCAGGCTCTGGTTTTCTTCCTCGGGCTCTAGTTTGTTCCTCCAGCTCTGGTTTTGTTCCTCGGTCTCTCGTTTTTTTCCTCGACATCTAGTTTTGTTCCTTGGGCTCTGGTTTTGTTCCTCAGGCTCTGGTTTTCTTCCTCGGGCTCTGGTTTTGTTCCTCCAGCTCTGGTTTTGTTCCTCGGGCTCTGGTTTTGTTCCTCGGGCTCTGGTTTTGTTCCTCAAGCTCTGGTTTTGTTCCTCGGGCTCTAGTGTAGTTCCAAGGCCTCTGGTTTTGTTCCTCGGGCTCTGGTTTTCTTCCTCGGCCTCTGGTTTTAATGCTTGGGCTCTTGTTTTGTTCCTCCACCTCTGGTTTTATTCCTTGGGCTCTGGTTTTGTTCCTCGGGCTCTGGTTTAGTTACTCAGTCTCCGGTTTTCTTCCTCGGGCTGTGGTTTTGTTCTGCTGGCTCTGGTTTAATTCCTCCGGTCCTGATTTATTCCCTCGGGTTCTGGGTTTGTTCCTCAGAGTCTGGTTTTGTTCCTCCACACCTGGTTTTATTCCTCGCGCCCTCCTTTTCTTCCTGTGTCTCTGGTTTTGTTACTCGACATCTGGTTTTGTTATTCATCCTCTGGTTTTGTTCCTCGGGCTCTGGTTTTCTCCCTCAGCTTCTGGTTTAATTCCTTGGGCTCTGGTTTTGTTCCTCCAGCTGTGGTTTTATTCCTTGGGCTCTGGTTTTGTTCCTCGGGCTCTGGTTTAGTTACTCAGTCTCCAGTTTTCTTCCTCGGGCTCTGGTTTTGTTCCTCGGGCTCTGGTTTCTTTCCTCCTGCTCTGTTTTTTTTCCTTGGGATCTGGTGTAGTTTCTCGGTTTCTTTCTTTCTTCCTCGGGGTCTGTTTTTTTTCCTAGGGCTCTGGTTTTCTTCCTCGAGCTCTGGTTTTGTTCCTCGGGCTCTGATTTTGTTCCTCCAGCTCTGGTTTTGTTCCTCGGCCTCTAGTGTAGTTCCAAGGCCTCTGGTTTTGTTCCTCGGGCTCTTGTTTTGTTCCTCAGTCTCTGGTTTTGTTCCTTGAGCTCTGGTTTTGTTCCTCTACATCTGGTTTTATTCCTTGGGCTCTGGTTTTTTTCCTCGGACTCTGGTTTTGTTCCTCCACTCCTGGTTTTATTCCTCGGGCCCTCCTTTTGTTCCTCGGTCTCTGGTTTTTATCGTCAGGCTCTGGTTTTCTTCCTCGGGCTCTAGTTTGTTCCTCCAGCTCTGGTTTTGTTCCTCGGTCTCTCGTTTTTTTCCTCGACATCTGGTTTTGTTCCTTGGGCTCTGGTTTTGTTCCTCAGGCTCTGGTTTTCTTCCTCGGGTTCTGGTTTTGTTCCTCCAGCTCTGGTTTTGTTCCTCGGGCTCTGGTTTTGTTCCTTGGCTTCTGGTTTTATTCCATGGGCTCTTGTTTTGTTCCTCCAGCTCTGGTTTTATTCCTTGGGCTCTGGTTTTGTTCCTCGGGCTCTGGTTTAGTTACTCAGTCTCCGGTTTTCTTCCTCGGGCTCTGGTTTTTGTTCCGCTGGCTCTGGTTTAATTCCTCGGGTCCTGATTTATTCCCTCGGGCTCTGGGTTTGTTCCTCGGACTCTGGTTTTGTCCCTCGCGCCCTCCTTTTGTTCCTCGGTCTATGGTTTTGTTCCTCAGGCTCTGGTTTTCTTCCTCGGGCTCTGGGTTTGTTCCTTGGGCTCTGGTTTTGTTCCTCGAGCTCTGGTTTTGTTCCTTAGGCTCTGGATTTGTTCCTCGGGCTCTGGTTTAGTTCCTCAGGTACTGGGTTTTTCCCTCAGACCCTGGTTTTCTTCCTCGGCCTCTTTTTTTTTTCCTTGGGCTCTGGTTTTGTTCCTCGGACTCTGGTTTCTTTCCTCCAGCTATGGTTTTTTTCCTTGGGCTCTGGTGTAGTTTCTCGGGTCCTTTCTTTCTTCCTCGGGGTCTGTTTTTTTTCCTAGGGCTCTGGTTTTCTTCCTCGAGCTCTGGTTTTGTTCCTCGGGCTCTTATTTTGTTCCTCCAGCTCTAGTTTTGTTCCTCGGCCTCTAGAGTAGGTCCACGGACTCTGGTTTTGTTCCTCGGGCTCTTGTTTTGTTCCTCAGTCTCTGGTTTTGTTCCTTGAGCTCTGGTTTTGTTCCTCGGGCTCTGGTTTTGTTCCTCGGACTCTGGTTTTGTTCCTCGACATCTGGTTTTGTTCCTCGGGCTCTGGTTTTTTTCCTCGGGCCCTCCTTTTGTTCCTCGGTCTCTGGTTTTGATCCTCAGGCTCTGGTTTTCTTCCTCGGGCTCTAGTTTGTTCCTCCAGCTCTGGTTTTGTTCCTCGGTCTCTCGTTTTTTTCCTCGACATCTGGTTTTGTTCCTTGGGCTCTGGTTTTGTTCCTCAGGCTCTGGTTTTCTTCCTCGGGTTCTGGTTTTGTTCCTCCAGCTCTGGTTTTGTTCCTCGGGCTCTGGTTTTGTTCCTCGGGCTCTGGTTTTGTTCCTCAAGCTCTGGTTTTGTTCCTCGGGCTCTAGTGTTGTTCCAAGGCCTCTGGTTTTGTTCCTCGGGCTCTGGTTTCTTTCCTCCTGCTCTGTTTTTTTTCCTTGGGCTCTGGTGTAGTTTCTCGGTTTCTTTCTTTCTTCCTCGGGGTCTGTTTTTTTTCCTAGGGCTCTGGTTTTCTTCCTCGAGCTCTGGTTTTGTTCCTCGGGCTCTGATTTTGTTCCTCCAGCTCTGGTTTTGTTCCTCGGCCTCTAGTGTAGTTCCAAGGCCTCTGGTTTTGTTCCTCGGGCTCTTGTTTTGTTCCTCAGTCTCTGGTTTTGTTCCTTGAGCTCTGGTTTTGTTCCTCTACATCTGGTTTTATTCCTTGGGCTCTGGTTTTTTTCCTCGGACTCTGGTTTTGTTCCTCAACTCCTGGTTTTATTCCTCGGGCCCTCCTTTTGTTCCTCGGTCTCTGGTTTTTATCGTCAGGCTCTGGTTTTCTTCCTCGGGCTCTAGTTTGTTCCTCCAGCTCTGGTTTTGTTCCTCGGTCTCTCGTTTTTTTCCTCGACATCTGGTTTTGTTCCTTGGGCTCTGGTTTTGTTCCTCAGGCTCTGGTTTTCTTCCTCGGGTTCTGGTTTTGTTCCTCCAGCTCTGGTTTTGTTCCTCGGGCTCTGGTTTTGTTCCTTGGCTTCTGGTTTTATTCCATGGGCTCTTGTTTTGTTCCTCCAGCTCTGGTTTTATTCCTTGGGCTCTGGTTTTGTTCCTCGGGCTCTGGTTTAGTTACTCAGTCTCCGGTTTTCTTCCTCGGGCTCTGGTTTTTGTTCCGCTGGCTCTGGTTTAATTCCTCGGGTCCTGATTTATTCCCTCGTTCTCTGGGTTTGTTCCTCGGACTCTGGTTTTGTCCCTCGCGCCCTCCTTTTGTTCCTCGGTCTATGGTTTTGTTCCTCAGGCTCTGGTTTTCTTCCTCGGGCTCTGGGTTTGTTCCTTGGGCTCTGGTTTTGTTCCTCGAGCTCTGGTTTTGTTCCTTAGGCTCTGGATTTGTTCCTCGGGCTCTGGTTTAGTTCCTCAGGTACTGGGTTTTTCCCTCAGACCCTGGTTTTCTTCCTCGGCCTCTTTTTTTTTTCCTTGGGCTCTGGTTTTGTTCCTCGGACTCTGGTTTCTTTCCTCCAGCTATGGTTTTTTTCCTTGGGCTCTGGTGTAGTTTCTCGGGTCCTTTCTTTCTTCCTCGGGGTCTGTTTTTTTTCCTAGGGCTCTGGTTTTCTTCCTCGAGCTCTGGTTTTGTTCCTCGGGCTCTTATTTTGTTCCTCCAGCTCTAGTTTTGTTCCTCGGCCTCTAGAGTAGGTCCACGGACTCTGGTTTTGTTCCTCGGGCTCTTGTTTTGTTCCTCAGTCTCTGGTTTTGTTCCTTGAGCTCTGGTTTTGTTCCTCGGGCTCTGGTTTTGTTCCTCGGACTCTGGTTTTGTTCCTCGACATCTGGTTTTGTTCCTCGGGCTCTGGTTTTTTTCCTCGGGCCCTCCTTTTGTTCCTCGGTCTCTGGTTTTGATCCTCAAGCTCTGGTTTTCTTCCTCGGGCTCTAGTTTGTTCCTCCAGCTCTGGTTTTGTTCCTCGGTCTCTCGTTTTTTTCCTCGACATCTGGTTTTGTTCCTTGGGCTCTGGTTTTGTTCCTCAGGCTCTGGTTTTCTTCCTCGGGTTCTGGTTTTGTTCCTCCAGCTCTGGTTTTGTTCCTCGGGCTCTGGTTTTGTTCCTCGGGCTCTGGTTTTGTTCCTCAAGCTCTGGTTTTGTTCCTCGGGCTCTAGTGTTGTTCCAAGGCCTCTGGTTTTGTTCCTCGGGCTCTGGTTTCTTTCCTCCTGCTCTGTTTTTTTTCCTTGGGCTCTAGTGTAGTTTCTCGGTTTCTTTCTTTCTTCCTCGGGGTCTGTTTTTTTTCCTAGGGCTCTGGTTTTCTTCCTCGAGCTCTGGTTTTGTTCCTCGGGCTCTGATTTTGTTCCTCCAGCTCTGGTTTTGTTCCTCGGCCTCTAGTGTAGTTCCAAGGCCTCTGGTTTTGTTCCTCGGGCTCTTGTTTTGTTCCTCAGTCTCTGGTTTTGTTCCTTGAGCTCTGGTTTTGTTCCTCTACATCTGGTTTTATTCCTTGGGCTCTGGTTTTTTCCTCGGACTCTGGTTTTGTTCCTCAACTCCTGGTTTTATTCCTCGGGCCCTCCTTTTGTTCCTCGGTCTCTGGTTTTTATCGTCAGGCTCTGGTTTTCTTCCTCGGGCTCTAGTTTGTTCCTCCAGCTCTGGTTTTGTTCCTCGGTCTCTCGTTTTTTTCCTCGACATCTGGTTTTGTTCCTTGGGCTCTGGTTTTGTTCCTCAGGCTCTGGTTTTCTTCCTCGGGTTCTGGTTTTGTTCCTCCAGCTCTGGTTTTGTTCCTCGGGCTCTGGTTTTGTTCCTTGGCTTCTGGTTTTATTCCATGGGCTCTTGTTTTGTTCCTCCAGCTCTGGTTTTATTCCTTGGGCTCTGGTTTTGTTCCTCGGGCTCTGGTTTAGTTACTCAGTCTCCGGTTTTCTTCCTCGGGCTCTGGTTTTTGTTCCGCTGGCTCTGGTTTAATTCCTCGGGTCCTGATTTATTCCCTCGGGCTCTGGGTTTGTTCCTCGGACTCTGGTTTTGTCCCTCGCGCACTCCTTTTGTTCCTCGGTCTATGGTTTTGTTCCTCAGGCTCTGGTTTTCTTCCTCGGGCTCTGGGTTTGTTCCTTGGGCTCTGGTTTTGTTCCTCGAGCTCTGGTTTTGTTCCTTAGGCTCTGGATTTGTTCCTCGGGCTCTGGTTTAGTTCCTCAGGTACTGGGTTTTTCCCTCAGACCCTGGTTTTCTTCCTCGGCCTCTTTTTTTTTTCCTTGGGCTCTGGTTTTGTTCCTCGGACTCTGGTTTCCTTCCTCCAGCTCTGGTTTTTTTCCTTGGGCTCTGGTGTAGTTTCTCGGGTCCTTTCTTTCTTCCTCGGGGTCTGTTTTTTTTCCTAGGGCTCTGGTTTTCTTCCTCGAGCTCTGGTTTTGTTCCTCGGGCTCTTATTTTGTTCCTCCAGCTCTAGTTTTGTTCCTCGGCCTCTAGAGTAGGTCCACGGACTCTGGTTTTGTTCCTCGGGCTCTTGTTTTGTTCCTCAGTCTCTGGTTTTGTTCCTTGAGCTCTGGTTTTGTTCCTCGGGCTCTGGTTTTGTTCCTCGGACTCTGGTTTTGTTCCTCGACATCTGGTTTTGTTCCTCGGGCTCTGGTTTTTTTCCTCGGGCCCTCCTTTTGTTCCTCGGTCTCTGGTTTTGATCCTCAGGCTCTAGTTTTCTTCCTCGGGCTCTAGTTTGTTCCTCCAGCTCTGGTTTTGTTCCTCGGTCTCTCGTTTTTTTCCTCGACATCTGGTTTTGTTCCTTGGGCTCTGGTTTTGTTCCTCAGGCTCTGGTTTTCTTCCTCGGGTTCTGGTTTTGTTCCTCCAGCTCTGGTTTTGTTCCTCGGGCTCTGGTTTTGTTCCTCGGGCTCTGGTTTTGTTCCTCAAGCTCTGGTTTTGTTCCTCGGGCTCTAGTGTTGTTCCAAGGCCTCTGGTTTTGTTCCTCGGGCTCTGGTTTCTTTCCTCCAGCTCTGTTTTTTTTTCTTGGGCTCTGGTGTAATTTCTCGGGTCTTTTTTTTCTTCCTCGGGGTCTGTTTTTTTTCCTAGGGCTCTGGTTTTCTTCCTCGAGCTCTGGTTTTGTTCCTCGGGCTTTGGTTTTGTTTCTCGAGCTCTGGTTTTGTTCCTCGGGCTCTGGTTTTGTTCATCAGGCACTGGTATAGTGCCTCAGGTACTGGTTTTGTTCCTCAGACTGTGGTTTTGTTCCTCGGTCTCTTGTTTTTTTCCTCGACATCTGGTTTTGTTCCTTGGGCTCTGGTTTTGTTCCTCAGGCTCTGGTTTCCTTCCTTGCCCTCTGGTTTAGTTCCTTGGGCTCTGGTTTTGTTCCTCGGGCTCTGGTTTTTTTCCTCGGACTCTGGTTTTGTTCCTCGACTCCTGGTTTTATTCCTCGGGCCCTCCTTTTGTTCCTCGGTCTCTGGTTTTGATCCTCAGGCTCTGGTTTTCTTCCTCGGGCTCTAGTTTGTTCCTCCAGCTCTGGTTTTGTTCCTCGGTCTCTCGTTTTTTTCCTCGACATCTGGTTTTGTTCCTTGGGCTCTGGTTTTGTTCCTCAGGCTCTGGTTTTCTTCCTCGGGTTCTGGTTTTGTTCCTCCAGCTCTGGTTTTGTTCCTCGGGCTCTGGTTTTGTTCCTCGGGCTCTGGTTTTGTTCCTTGGCCTCTGGTTTTATTCCTTGGGCTCTTGTTTTGTTCCTCCAGCTCT
Organism: Calonectris borealis; assembly: GCF_964195595.1. Taxonomy (NCBI): domain Eukaryota; kingdom Metazoa; phylum Chordata; class Aves; order Procellariiformes; family Procellariidae; genus Calonectris; species Calonectris borealis. Next base: position 25,688,326 of record NC_134321.1, on the reverse strand, counting down.
GGTTTTATTCCTTGGGCTCTGGTTTTGTTCCTCGGACTCTGGTTTAGTTACTCAGTCTCCGGTTTTCTTCCTCGGGCTGTGGTTTTTGTTCCTCAGGCTCTGGTTTTCTTCCTCGGGATCTGGGTTTGTTCCTTGGGCTCTGGTTTTGTTCCTCGGGCTCTGGTTTTGTTCCTCGGGCTCTGGTTTTGTTCCTCGACATCTGGTTTTGTTCCTCGGGCTCTGTTTTTTTTCCTCGGGCCCTCCTTTTGTTCCTCGGTCTCTGGTTTTGATCCTCAGGCTCTGGTTCTGTTCCTCCGGCTCTGGTTTTGTTCCTCGACATCTGGTTTTGTTCCTCGGGCTCTGGTATTTTTCCTCGAGCCCTCCTTTTGTTCCTCGGTCTCTGGTTTTGATCCTCAGGCTCTGGTTTTCTTCCTAGGCCTCTGGTTTTAATCCTTGGGCTCTTGTTTTGTTCCTCCAGCTCTGGTTTTATTCCTTGGGCTCTGGTTTTGTTCCTCGGGCTCTGGTTTAGTTACTCAGTCTCCAGTTTTCTTCCTCGGGCTGTGGTTTTGTTCCGCTGGCTGTGGTTTAATTCCTCGGGTCCTGATTTATTCCCTCGGGCTCTGGTTTTGTTCCTCGGACTCTGGTTTTGTCCCTCGCACCCTCCTTTTGTTCCTCGGTCTATGGTTTTGTTCCTCAGGCTCTGGTTTTCTTCCTCGGGTTCTGGGTTTGTTCCTTGGGCTCTGGTTTTGTTCCTCGAGCTCTGGTTTTGTTCCTTAGGCTCTGGATTTGTTCCTCGGGCTCTGGTTTAGTTCCTCAGGTACTGGGTTTTTCCCTCAGATCCTGGTTTTCTTCCTCGGCCTCTGGTTTTGTTCCTTGAGCTCTGGTTTTGTTCCTTGGGCTCTGGTTTTTTTCCTCGGGCACTGGTTTTGTTCCTCAGGCTCTAGTTTTGTTCCTCGGGCTCTGGTTTTCTTCCTCTGGCTCTGGTTTTGTTCCCTGGGCTCTGGTTTTATTCCTCGGGCTCTGGTTTAGTTACTCAGTCTCCGGTTTTCTTCCTCGGGCTGTGGTTTTTTTCCGCTGGCTCTGGTTTAATTCCTCGGGTCCTGATTTATTCCCTCGGGCTCTGGTTTTGTTCCTTGGGCTCTGGTTTTGTTGCTCAAGCTCTGGTTTTGTTCCTCGGGCTCTAGTGTAGTTCCAAGGCCTCTGGTTTTGTTCCTCGGGCTCTGGTTTTCTTCCTCGGCCTCTGGTTTTAATCCTTGGGCTCTTGTTTTGTTCCTCCAGCTCTGGTTTTATTCCTTGGGCTCTGGTTTTGTTCCTCGGGCTCTGGTTTAGTTACTCAGTCTCCGGTTTTCTTCCTCGGGCTGTGGTTTTGTTCTGCTGGCTCTGGTTTAATTCCTCCGGTCCTGATTTATTCCCTCGGGCTCTGGGTTTGTTCCTCAGAGTCTGGTTTTGTTCCTCCACACCTGGTTTTATTCCTCGCGCCCTCCTTTTGTTCCTGTGTCTCTGGTTTTGTTACTCGACATCTGGTTTTGTTATTCATCCTCTGGTTTTGTTCCTCGGGCTCTGGTTTTCTCCCTCAGCTTCTGGTTTAATTCCTTGGGCTCTGGTTTTGTTCCTTGGGCTTTGGTTTAGTTACTCAGTCTCCAGTTTTCTTCCTCGGGCTCTGGTTTTGTTCCTCGGGCTCTGGTTTCTTTCCTCCTGCTCTGTTTTTTTTCCTTGGGCTCTGGTGTAGTTTCTCGGTTTCTTTCTTTCTTCCTCGGGGTCTGTTTTTTTTCCTAGGGCTCTGGTTTTCTTCCTCGAGCTCTGGTTTTGTTCCTCGGGCTCTGATTTTGTTCCTCCAGCTCTGGTTTTGTTCCTCGGCCTCTAGTGTAGTTCCAAGGCCTCTGGTTTTGTTCCTCGGGCTCTTGTTTTGTTCCTCAGTCTCTGGTTTTGTTCCTTGAGCTCTGGTTTTGTTCCTCTACATCTGGTTTTATTCCTTGGGCTCTGGTTTTTTTCCTCGGACTCTGGTTTTGTTCCTCGACTCCTGGTTTTATTCCTCGGGCCCTCCTTTTGTTCCTCGGTCTCTGGTTTTGTTCCTCAGGCTCTGGTTTTCTTCCTCGGGCTCTAGTTTGTTCCTCCAGCTCTGGTTTTGGCCTCTGGTTTTTGTTGTTCCTCGGTCTCTCGTTTTTTTCCTCGACATCTGGTTTTGTTCCTTGGGCTCTGGTTTTGTTCCTCAGGCTCTGGTTTTCTTCCTCGGGTTCTGGTTTTGTTCCTCCAGCTCTGGTTTTGTTCCTCGGGCTCTGGTTTTGTTCCTTGGCTTCTGGTTTTATTCCTTGGGCTCTTGTTTTGTTCCTCCAGCTCTAGTTTTATTCCTTGGGCTCTGGTTTTGTTCCTCGGGCTCTGGTTTAGTTACTCAGTCTCCGGTTTTCTTCCTCGGGCTCTGGTTTTTGTTCCGCTGGCTCTGGTTTAATTCCTCGGGTCCTGATTTATTCCCTCGGGCTCTGGGTTTGTTCCTCGGGCTCTGGTTTTGTCCCTCGCGCCCTCCTTTTGTTCCTCGGTCTATGGTTTTGTTCCTCAGGCTCTGGTTTTCTTCCTCGGGCTCTGGGTTTGTTCCTTGGGCTCTGGTTTTGTTCCTCGAGCTCTGGTTTTGTTCCTTAGGCTCTGGATTTGTTCCTCGGGCTCTGGTTTAGTTCCTCAGGTACTGGGTTTTTCCCTCAGACCCTGGTTTTCTTCCTCGGCCTCTTTTTTTTTTCCTTGGGCTCTGGTTTTGTTCCTCGGACTCTGGTTTCTTTCCTCCAGCTATGGTTTTTTTCCTTGGGCTCTGGTGTAGTTTCTCGGGTCCTTTCTTTCTTCCTCGGGGTCTGTTTTTTTTCCTAGGGCTCTGGTTTTCTTCCTCGAGCTCTGGTTTTGTTCCTCGGGCTCTGATTTTGTTCCTCCAGCTCTGGTTTTGTTCCTCGGCCTCTAGAGTAGGTCCACGGACTCTGGTTTTGTTCCTCGGGCTCTTGTTTTGTTCCTCAGTCTCTGGTTTTGTTCCTTGAGCTCTGGTTTTTTTCCTCGGGCTCTGGTTTTGTTCCTCGGACTCTGGTTTTGTTCCTCGACATCTGGTTTTGTTCCTCGGGCTCTGGTTTTTTTCCTCGGGCCCTCCTTTTGTTCCTCGGTCTCTGGTTTTGATCCTCAGGCTCTGGTTTTCTTCCTCGGGCTCTAGTTTGTTCCTCCAGCTCTGGTTTTGTTCCTCGGTCTCTCGTTTTTTTCCTCGACATCTGGTTTTGTTCCTTGGGCTCTGGTTTTGTTCCTCAGGCTCTGGTTTTCTTCCTCGGGTTCTGCTTTTGTTCCTCCAGCTCTGGTTTTGTTCCTCGGGCTCTGGTTTTGTTCCTCGGGCTCTGGTTTTGTTCCTCAAGCTCTGGTTTTGTTCCTCGGGCTCTCGTGTAGTTCCAAGGCCTCTGGTTTTGTTCCTCGGGCTCTGGTTTCTTTCCTCCAGCTCTGTTTTTTTTTCTTGGGCTCTGGTGTAGTTTCTCGGGTCTTTTTTTTCTTCCTCGGGGTCTGTTTTTTTTCCTAGGGCTCTGGTTTTCTTCCTCGAGCTCTGGTTTTGTTCCTCGGGCTTTGGTTTTGTTTCTCGAGCTCTGGTTTTGTTCCTCGGGCTCTGGTTTTGTTCATCAGGCACTGGTATAGTGCCTCAGGTACTGGTTTTGTTCCTCAGACTGTGGTTTTGTTCCTCGGTCTCTTGTTTTTTTCCACGACATCTGGTTTTGTTCCTTGGCCACTGGTTTTGTTCCTCAGGCTCTGGTTTCCTTCCTTGCCCTCTGGTTTAGTTCCTTGGGCTCTGGTTTTGTTCCTCGGGCTCTGGTTTTTTTCCTCGGACTCTGGTTTTGTTCCTCGACTCCTGGTTTTATTCCTCGGGCCCTCCTTTTGTTCCTCGGTCTCTGGTTTTGATCCTCAGGCTCTGGTTTTCTTCCTCGGGCTCTAGTTTGTTCCTCCAGCTCTGGTTTTGTTCCTCGGTCTCTCGTTTTTTTCCTCGACATCTGGTTTTGTTCCTTGGGCTCTGGTTTTGTTCCTCAGGCTCTGGTTTTTTTCCTCGGGTTCTGGTTTTGTTCCTCCAGCTCTGGTTTTGTTCCTCGGGCTCTGGTTTTGTTCCTCAGGCTCTGGTTTTGTTCCTTGGCCTCTGGTTTTATTCCTTGGGCTCTTGTTTTGTTCCTCCAGCTCTGGTTTTATTCCTTGGGCTCTGGTTTTGTTCCTCGGGCTCTGGTTTAGTTACTCAGTCTCCGGTTTTCTTCCTCGGGCTGTGGTTTTTGTTCCGCTGGCTCTGGTTTAATTCCTCGGGTCCTGATTTATTCCCTCGGGCTCTGGGTTTGTTCCTCGGACTCTGGTTTTGTCCCTCGCGCCCTCCTTTTTTTCCTCGGTCTATGGTTTTGTTCCTCAGGCTCTGGTTTTCTTCCTCGGGCTCTGGGTTTGTTCCTTGGGCTCTGGTTTTGTTCCTCGAGCTCTGGTTTTGTTCCTTAGGCTCTGGATTTGTTCCTCGGGCTCTGGTTTAGTTCCTCAGGTACTGGGTTTTTCCCTCAGACCCTGGTTTTCTTCCTCGGCCTCTTTTTTTTTTCCTTGGGCTCTGGTTTTTTTCCTCGGACTCTGGTTTCTTTCCTCCAGCTCTGGTTTTTTTCCTTGGGCTCTGGTGTAATTTCTCGGGTCCTTTCTTTCTTCCTCGGGGTCTGTTTTTTTTCCTAGGGCTCTGGTTTTCTTCCTCGAGCTCTGGTTTTGTTCCTCGGGCTCTGATTTTGTTCCTCCAGCTCTGGTTTTGTTCCTCGGCCTCTAGAGTAGGTCCACGGACTCTGGTTTTGTTCCTCGGGCTCTTGTTTTGTTCCTCAGTCTCTGGTTTTGTTCCTTGAGCTCTGGTTTTGTTCCTCGGGCTCTGGTTTTGTTCCTCGGACTCTGGTTTTGTTCCTCGACATCTGGTTTTGTTCCTCGGGCTCTGGTTTTTTTCCTCGGGCCCTCCTTTTGTTCCTCGGTCTCTGGTTTTGATCCTCAGGCTCTGGTTTTCTTCCTCGGGCTCTAGTTTGTTCCTCCAGCTCTGGTTTTGTTCCTCGGTCTCTCGTTTTTTTCCTCGACATCTGGTTTTGTTCCTTGGGCTCTGGTTTTGTTCCTCAGGCTCTGGTTTTCTTCCTCGGGTTCTGGTTTTGTTCCTCCAGCTCTGGTTTTGTTCCTCGGGCTCTGGTTTTGTTCCTCGGGCTCTGGTTTTGTTCCTCAAGCTCTGGTTTTGTTCCTCGGGCTCTAGTGTAGTTCCAAGGCCTCTGGTTTTGTTCCTCGGGCTCTGGTTTCTTTCCTCCAGCTCTGTTTTTTTTTCTTGGGCTCTGGTGTATTTTCTCGGGTCTTTTTTTTCTTCCTCGGGGTCTGTTTTTTTTCCTAGGGCTCTGGTTTTCTTCCTCGAGCTCTGGTTTTGTTCCTCGGGCTTTGGTTTTGTTTCTCGAGCTCTGGTTTTGTTCCTCGGGCTCTGGTTTCGTTCATCAGGCACTGGTATAGTGCCTCAGGTACTGCTTTTGTTCCTCAGACTGTGGTTTTGTTCCTCGGTCTCTTGTTTTTTTCCTCGACATCTGGTTTTGTTCCTTGGGCTCTGGTTTTGTTCCTCAGGCTCTGGTTTCCTTCCTTGCCCTCTGGTTTAGTTCCTTGGGCTCTGGTTTTGTTCCTCGGGCTCTGGTTTTTTTCCTCGGACTCTGGTTTTGTTCCTCGACTCCTGGTTTTATTCCTCGGGCCCTCCTTTTGTTCCTCGGTCTCTGGTTTTGATCCTCAGGCTCTGGTTTTCTTCCTCGGGCTCTAGTTTGTTCCTCCAGCTCTGGTTTTGTTCCTCGGTCTCTCGTTTTTTTCCTCGACATCTCATTTTGTTCCTTGGGCTCTGGTTTTGTTCCTCAGGTTCTGTTTTTTTTCCTCGGGTTCTGGTTTTGTTCCTCCAGCTCTGGTTTTGTTCCTCGGGCTCTGGTTTTGTTCCTCGGGCTCTGGTTTTGTTCCTTGGCCTCTGGTTTTATTCCTTGGGCTCTTGTTTTGTTCCTCCAGCTCTGGTTTTGTTCCTCGGTCTCTCGTTTTTTTCCTCGACATCTGGTTTTGTTCCTTGGGCTCTGGTTTTGTTCCTCAGGCTCTGGTTTTCTTCCTCGGGTTCTGGTTTTGTTCCTCCAGCTCTGGTTTTGTTCCTCGGGCTCTGGTTTTGTTCCTTGGCTTCTGGTTTTATTCCTTGGGCTCTTGTTTTGTTCCTCCAGCTCTAGTTTTATTCCTTGGGCTCTGGTTTTGTTCCTCGGGCTCTGGTTTAGTTACTCAGTCTCCGGTTTTCTTCCTCGGGCTCTGGTTTTTGTTCCGCTGGCTCTGGTTTAATTCCTCGGGTCCTGATTTATTCCCTCGGGCTCTGGGTTTGTTCCTCGGACTCTGGTTTTGTCCCTCGCGCCCTCCTTTTGTTCCTCGGTCTATGGTTTTGTTCCTCAGGCTCTGGTTTTCTTCCTCGGGCTCTGGGTTTGTTCCTTGGGCTCTGGTTTTGTTCCTCGAGCTCTGGTTTTGTTCCTTAGGCTCTGGATTTGTTCCTCGGGCTCTGGTTTAGTTCCTCAGGTACTGGGTTTTTCCCTCAGACCCTGGTTTTCTTCCTCGGCCTCTTTTTTTTTTCCTTGGGCTCTGGTTTTGTTCCTCGGACTCTGGTTTCTTTCCTCCAGCTATGGTTTTTTTCCTTGGGCTCTGGTGTAGTTTCTCGGGTCCTTTCTTTCTTCCTCGGGGTCTGTTTTTTTTCCTAGGGCTCTGGTTTTCTTCCTCGAGCTCTGGTTTTGTTCCTCGGGCTCTGATTTTGTTCCTCCAGCTCTGGTTTTGTTCCTCGGCCTCTAGAGTAAGTCCACGGACTCTGGTTTTGTTCCTCGGGCTCTTGTTTTGTTCCTCAGTCTCTGGTTTTGTTCCTTGAGCTCTGGTTTTTTTCCTCGGGCTCTGGTTTTGTTCCTCGGACTCTGGTTTTGTTCCTCGACATCTGGTTTTGTTCCTCGGGCTCTGGTTTTTTTCCTCGGGCCCTCCTTTTGTTCCTCGGTCTCTGGTTTTGATCCTCAGGCTCTGGTTTTCTTCCTCGGGCTCTAGTTTGTTCCTCCAGCTCTGGTTTTGTTCCTCGGTCTCTCGTTTTTTTCCTCGACATCTGGTTTTGTTCCTTGGGCTCTGGTTTTGTTCCTCAGGCTCTGGTTTTCTTCCTCGGGTTCTGGTTTTGTTCCTCCAGCTCTGGTTTTGTTCCTCGGGCTCTGGTTTTGTTCCTCGGGCTCTGGTTTTGTTCCTCAAGCTCTGGTTTTGTTCCTCGGGCTCTAGTGTAGTTCCAAGGCCTCTGGTTTTGTTCCTCGGGCTCTGGTTTCTTTCCTCCAGCTCTGTTTTTTTTTCTTGGGCTCTGGTGTAGTTTCTCGGGTCTTTTTTTTCTTCCTCGGGGTCTATTTTTTTTCCTAGGGCTCTGGTTTTCTTCCTCGAGCTCTGGTTTTGTTCCTCGGGCTTTGGTTTTGTTTCTCGAGCTCTGGTTTTGTTCCTCGGGCTCTGGTTTTGTTCATCAGGCACTGGTATAGTGCCTCAGGTACTGCTTTTGTTCCTCAGACTGTGGTTTTGTTCCTCGGTCTCTTGTTTTTTTCCTCGACATCTGGTTTTGTTCCTTGGGCTCTGGTTTTATTCCTCAGGCTCTGGTTTCCTTCCTTGCCCTCTGGTTTAGTTCCTTGGGCTCTGGTTTTGTTCCTCGGGCTCTGGTTTTTTTCCTCGGACTCTGGTTTTGTTCCTCGACTCCTGGTTTTATTCCTCGGGCCCTCCTTTTGTTCCTCGGTCTCTGGTTTTGATCCTCAGGCTCTGGTTTTCTTCCTCGGGCTCTAGTTTGTTCCTCCAGCTCTGGTTTTGTTCCTCGGTCTCTCGTTTTTTTCCTCGACATCTGGTTTTGTTCCTTGGGCTCTGGTTTTGTTCCTCAGGCTCTGGTTTTTTTCCTCGGGTTCTGGTTTTGTTCCTCCAGCTCTGGTTTTGTTCCTCGGGCTCTGGTTTTGTTCCTCGGGCTCTGGTTTTGTTCCTTGGCCTCTGGTTTTATTCCTTGGGCTCTTGTTTTGTTCCTCCAGCTCTGGTTTTATTCCTTGGGCTCTGGTTTTGTTCCTCGGGCTCTGGTTTAGTTACTCAGTCTCCGGTTTTCTTCCTCGGGCTGTGGTTTTTGTTCCGCTGGCTCTGGTTTAATTCCTCGGGTCCTGATTTATTCCCTCGGGCTCTGGGTTTGTTCCTCGGACTCTGGTTTTGTCCCTCGCGCCCTCCTTTTGTTCCTCGGTCTATGGTTTTGTTCCTCAGGCTCTGGTTTTCTTCCTCGGGCTCTGGGTTTGTTCCTCGGTCTCTGGTTTTGATCCTCAGGCTCTGGTTTTCTTCCTCGGGCTCTAGTTTGTTCCTCCAGCTCTGGTTTTGTTCCTCGGTCTCTCGTTTTTTTCCTCGACATCTGGTTTTGTTCCTTGGGCTCTGGTTTTGTTCCTCAGGCTCTGGTTTTCTTCCTCGGGTTCTGGTTTTGTTCCTCCAGCTCTGGTTTTGTTCCTCGGGCTCTGGTTTTGTTCCTCGGGCTCTGGTTTTGTTCCTCAAGCTCTGGTTTTGTTCCTCGGGCTCTAGTGTAGTTCCAAGGCCTCTGGTTTTGTTCCTCGGGCTCTGGTTTCTTTCCTCCAGCTCTGTTTTTTTTTCTTGGGCTCTGGTGTAGTTTCTCGGGTCTTTTTTTTCTTCCTCGGGGTCTATTTTTTTTCCTAGGGCTCTGGTTTTCTTCCTCGAGCTCTGGTTTTGTTCCTCGGGCTTTGGTTTTGTTTCTCGAGCTCTGGTTTTGTTCCTCGGGCTCTGGTTTTGTTCATCAGGCACTGGTATAGTGCCTCAGGTACTGCTTTTGTTCCTCAGACTGTGGTTTTGTTCCTCGGTCTCTTGTTTTTTTCCTCGACATCTGGTTTTGTTCCTTGGGCTCTGGTTTTATTCCTCAGGCTCTGGTTTCCTTCCTTGCCCTCTGGTTTAGTTCCTTGGGCTCTGGTTTTGTTCCTCGGGCTCTGGTTTTTTTCCTCGGACTCTGGTTTTGTTCCTCGACTCCTGGTTTTATTCCTCGGGCCCTCCTTTTGTTCCTCGGTCTCTGGTTTTGATCCTCAGGCTCTGGTTTTCTTCCTCGGGCTCTAGTTTGTTCCTCCAGCTCTGGTTTTGTTCCTCGGTCTCTCGTTTTTTTCCTCGACATCTGGTTTTGTTCCTTGGGCTCTGGTTTTGTTCCTCAGGCTCTGGTTTTTTTCCTCGGGTTCTGGTTTTGTTCCTCCAGCTCTGGTTTTGTTCCTCGGGCTCTGGTTTTGTTCCTCGGGCTCTGGTTTTGTTCCTTGGCCTCTGGTTTTATTCCTTGGGCTCTTGTTTTGTTCCTCCAGCTCTGGTTTTATTCCTTGGGCTCTGGTTTTGTTCCTCGGGCTCTGGTTTAGTTACTCAGTCTCCGGTTTTCTTCCTCGGGCTGTGGTTTTTGTTCCGCTGGCTCTGGTTTAATTCCTCGGGTCCTGATTTATTCCCTCGGGCTCTGGGTTTGTTCCTCGGACTCTGGTTTTGTCCCTCGCGCCCTCCTTTTGTTCCTCGGTCTATGGTTTTGTTCCTCAGGCTCTGGTTTTCTTCCTCGGGCTCTGGGTTTGTTCCTTGGGCTCTGGTTTTGTTCCTCGAGCTCTGGTTTTGTTCCTTAGGCTCTGGATTTGTTCCTCGGGCTCTGGTTTAGTTCCTCAGGTACTGGGTTTTTCCCTCAGACCCTGGTTTTCTTCCTCGGCCTCTTTTTTTTTTCCTTGGGCTCTGGTTTTTTTCCTCGGACTCTGGTTTCTTTCCTCCAGCTCTGGTTTTTTTCCTTGGGCTCTGGTGTAATTTCTCGGGTCCTTTCTTTCTTCCTCGGGGTCTTTTTTTTTTCCTAGGGCTCTGGTTTTCTTCCTCGAGCTCTGGTTTTCTTCCTCGGGCTCTAGTTTGTTCCTCCAGCTCTGGTTTTGTTCCTCGGTCTCTCGTTTTTTTCCTCGACATCTGGTTTTGTTCCTCGGGCTCTGGTTTTGTTCATCAGGCACTGGTATAGTGCCTCAGGTACTGCTTTTGTTCCTCAGACTGTGGTTTTGTTCCTCGGTCTCTTGTTTTTTTCCTCGACATCTGGTTTTGTTCCTTGGGCTCTGGTTTTATTCCTCAGGCTCTGGTTTCCTTCCTTGCCCTCTGGTTTAGTTCCTTGGGCTCTGGTTTTGTTCCTCGGGCTCTGGTTTTTTTCCTCGGACTCTGGTTTTGTTCCTCGACTCCTGGTTTTATTCCTCGGGCCCTCCTTTTGTTCCTCGGTCTCTGGTTTTGATCCTCAGGCTCTGGTTTTCTTCCTCGGGCTCTAGTTTGTTCCTCCAGCTCTGGTTTTGTTCCTCGGTCTCTCGTTTTTTTCCTCGACATCTGGTTTTGTTCCTTGGGCTCTGGTTTTGTTCCTCAGGCTCTGGTTTTTTTCCTCGGGTTCTGGTTTTGTTCCTCCAGCTCTGGTTTTGTTCCTCGGGCTCTGGTTTTGTTCCTCGGGCTCTGGTTTTGTTCCTTGGCCTCTGGTTTTATTCCTTGGGCTCTTGTTTTGTTCCTCCAGCTCTGGTTTTATTCCTTGGGCTCTGGTTTTGTTCCTCGGGCTCTGGTTTAGTTACTCAGTCTCCGGTTTTCTTCCTCGGGCTGTGGTTTTTGTTCCGCTGGCTCTGGTTTAATTCCTCGGGTCCTGATTTATTCCCTCGGGCTCTGGGTTTGTTCCTCGGACTCTGGTTTTGTCCCTCGCGCCCTCCTTTTGTTCCTCGGTCTATGGTTTTGTTCCTCAGGCTCTGGTTTTCTTCCTCGAGCTCTGGTTTTCTTCCTCGGGCTCTAGTTTGTTCCTCCAGCTCTGGTTTTGTTCCTCGGTCTCTCGTTTTTTTCCTCGACATCTGGTTTTGTTCCTTGGGCTCTGGTTTTGTTCCTCAGGCTCTGGTTTTCTTCCTCGGGTTCTGCTTTTGTTCCTCCAGCTCTGGTTTTGTTCCTCGGGCTCTGGTTTTGTTCCTCGGGCTCTGGTTTTGTTCCTCAAGCTCTGGTTTTGTTCCTCGGGCTCTAGTGTAGTTCCAAGGCCTCTGGTTTTGTTCCTCGGGCTCTGGTTTCTTTCCTCCAGCTCTGTTTTTTTTTCTTGGGCTCTGGTGTAGTTTCTCGGGTCTTTTTTTTCTTCCTCGGGGTCTGTTTTTTTTCCTAGGGCTCTGGTTTTCTTCCTCGAGCTCTGGTTTTGTTCCTCGGGCTTTGGTTTTGTTTCTCGAGCTCTGGTTTTGTTCCTCGGGCTCTGGTTTCGTTCATCAGGCACTGGTATAGTGCCTCAGGTACTGCTTTTGTTCCTCAGACTGTGGTTTTGTTCCTCGGTCTCTTGTTTTTTTCCTCGACATCTGGTTTTGTTCCTTGGGCTCTGGTTTTCTTCCTCAGGCTCTGGTTTCCTTCCTTGCCCTCTGGTTTAGTTCCTTGGGCTCTGGTTTTGTTCCTCGGGCTCTGGTTTTTTTCCTCGGACTCTGGTTTTGTTCCTCGACTCCTGGTTTTATTCCTCGGGCCCTCCTTTTGTTCCTCCGTCTCTGGTTTTGATCCTCAGGCTCTGGTTTTCTTCCTCGGGCTCTAGTTTGTTCCTCCAGCTCTGGTTTTGTTCCTCGGTCTCTCGTTTTTTTCCTCGACATCTCATTTTGTTCCTTGGGCTCTGGTTTTGTTCCTCAGGTTCTGTTTTTTTTCCTCGGGTTCTGGTTTTGTTCCTCCAGCTCTGGTTTTGTTCCTCGGGCTCTGGTTTTGTTCCTCGGGCTCTGGTTTTGTTCCTTGGCCTCTGGTTTTATTCCTTGGGCTCTTGTTTTGTTCCTCCAGCTCTGGTTTTATTCCTTGGGCTCTGGTTTTGTTCCTCGGGCTCTGGTTTAGTTACTCAGTCTCCGGTTTTCTTCCTCGGGCTCTGGTTTTTGTTCCGCTGGCTCTGGTTTAATTCCTCGGGTCCTGATTTATTCCCTCGGGTTCTGGGTTTGTTCCTCGGACTCTGGTTTTGTCCCTCGCGCCCTCCTTTTGTTCCTCGGTCTATGGTTTTGTTCCTCAGGCTCTGGTTTTCTTCCTCGGGCTCTGGGTTTGTTCCTTGGGCTCTGGTTTTGTTCCTCGGGCTCTGGTTTTGTTCCTCGGACTCTGGTTTTCTTCCTCGACATCTGGTTTTGTTCCTCGGGCTCTGTTTTTTTTCCTCGGGCCCTCCTTTTGTTCGTCGGTCTCTGGTTTTGATCCTCAGGCTCTGGTTCTGTTCCTCGGGCTCTGGTTTTGTTCCTCGACATCTGGTTTTGTTCCTCGGGCTCTGGTATTTTTCCTCGGGCCCTCCTTTTGTTCCTCGGTCTCTGGTTTTGATCCTCAGGCTCTGGTTTTCTTCCTCGGGCTCTAGTTTGTTCCTCCAGCTCTGGTTTTGTTCCTCGGTCTCTCGTTTTTTTCCTCGACATCTGGTTTTGTTCCTTGGGCTCTGGTTTTGTTCCTCAGGCTCTGGTTTTCTTCCTCGGGTTCTGGTTTTGTTCCTCCAGCTCTTGTTTTGTTCCTCGGGCTCTGGTTTTGTTCTCGGGCTCTGGTTTTGTTCCTCAAGCTCTGGTTTTGTTCCTTGGGCTCTAGTGTAGTTCCAAGGCCTCTGGTTTTGTTCCTTGGGCTCTGGTTTTCTTCCTCGGCCTCTGGTTTTAATGCTTGGGCTCTTGTTTTGTTCCTCCAGCTCTGGTTTTATTCCTCGGGCTCTGGTTTAGTTACTCAGTCTCCGGTTTTCTTCCTCGGGCTGTGGTTTTGTTCCGCTGGCTCTGGTTTAATTCCTCGGGTCCTGATTTATTCCCTCGGGCTCTGGGTTTGTTCCTCAGAGTCTGGTTTTGTTCCTCCACACCTGGTTTTATTCCTCGCGCCCTCCTTTTGTTCCTGTGTCTCTGGTTTTGTTACTCGACATCTGGTTTTGTTATTCATCCTCTGGTTTTGTTCCTCGGGCTCTGGTTTTCTCCCTCAGCTTCTGGTTTAATTCCTTGGGCTCTGGTTTTGTTCCTCCAGCTGTGGTTTTATTCCTTGGGCTCTGGTTTTGTTCCTTGGGCTCTGGTTTAGTTACTCAGTCTCCAGTTTTCTTCATCGGGCTCTGGTTTTGTTCCTCGGGCTCTGGTTTTGTTCCTCCAGCTCTGGTTTTGTTCCTCCAGCTCTGGTTTTGTTCCTCGGCCTCTACTGTAGTTCCAAGGCCTCTGGTTTTGTTCCTCGGGCTCTTGTTTTGTTCCTCAGTCTCTGGTTTTGTTCCTTGAGCTCTGGTTTTGTTCCTCGACATCTGGTTTTATTCCTTGGGCTCTGGTTTTGATCCTCAGGCTCTGGTTTTCTTCCTCGGGCTCTAGTTTGTTCCTCCAGCTCTGGTTTTGTTCCTCGGTCTCTCGTTTTTTTCCTCGACATCTGGTTTTGTTCCTTGGGCTCTGGTTTTGTTCCTCAGGCTCTGGTTTTCTTCCTCGGGTTCTGGTTTTGTTCCTCCAGCTCTGGTTTTGTTCCTCGGGCTCTGGTTTTGTTCCTTGGCCTCTGGTTTTATTCCTTGGGCTCTTGTTTTGTTCCTCCAGCTCTGGTTTTATTCCTTGGGCTCTGGTTTTGTTCCTCAGGCTCTGGTTTAGTTACTCAGTCTCCGGTTTTCTTCCTCGGGCTGTGGTTTTTGTTCCGCTGGCTCTGGTTTAATTCCTCGGGTCCTGATTTATTCCCTCGGGCTCTGGGTTTGTTCCTCGGACCCTGGTTTTGTCCCTCGCGCCCTCCTTTTGTTCCTCGGTCTATGGTTTTGTTCCTCAGGCTCTGGTTTTCTTCCTTGGGCTCTGGGTTTGTTCCTTGGGCTCTGGTTTTGTTCCTTGAGCTCTGGTTTTGTTCCTTAGGCTCTGGATTTGTTCCTCGGGCTCTGGTTTAGTTCCTCAGGTACTGGATTTTTCCCTCAGACCCTGGTTTTCTTCCTCGGCCTCTTTTTTTTTTTCTTGGAATCTGGTTTTGTTCCTCGGACTCTGGTTTCTTTCCTCCAACTCTGGTTTTTTTCCTTGGGATCTGGTGTAATTTCTCGGATCCTTTCTTTCTTCCTCGGGGTCTGTTTTTTTTCCTAGGGCTCTGGTTTTCTTCCTCGAGCTCTGGTTTTGTTCCTCGGGCTCTGATTTTGTTCCTCCAGCTCTGGTTTTGTTCCTCGGCCTCTAGAGTAGTTCCACGGACCCTGGTTTTGTTCCTCGGGCTCTTGTTTTGTTCCTCAGTCTCTGGTTTTGTTCCTTGAGCTCTGGTTTTGTTCCTCGGGCTCTGGTTTTGTTCCTCGGACTCTGGTTTTGTTCCTCGACATCTGGTTTTGTTCCTCGGGCTCTGGTTTTTTTCCTCGGGCCCTCCTTTTGTTCCTCGGTCTCTGGTTTTGATCCTCAGGCTCTGGTTTTCTTCCTCGGGCTCTAGTTTGTTCCTCCAGCTCTGGTTTTGTTCCTCGGTCTCTCGTTTTTTTCCTCGACATCTGGTTTTGTTCCTTGGGCTCTGGTTTTGTTCCTCAGGCTCTGGTTTTTTTCCTCGGGTTCTGGTTTTGTTCCTCCAGCTCTGGTTTTCTTCCTCGAGCTCTAGTTTTCTTCCTCGGGCTCTGATTTTGTTCCTCCAGCTCTGGTTTTGTTCCTCAGCCTCTAGTGTAGTTCCAAGGCCTCTGGTTTTGTTCCTCGGGCTCTTCTTTTGTTCCTCAGTCTCTGGTTTTGTTCCTTGAGCTCTGGTTTTGTTCCTCGACATCTGGTTTTATTCCTTGGGCTCTGGTTTTTTTCCTCGGACTCTGGTTTTGTTCCTCGACTCCTGGTTTTATTCCTCGGGCCCTCCTTTTGTTCCTCGGTCTCTGGTTTTGTTCCTCAGGCTCTGGTTTTCTTCCTCGGGCTCTAGTTTGTTCCTCCAGCTCTGGTTTTGTTCCTCGGTCTCTCGTTTTTTTCCTCGAAATCTGGTTTTGTTCCTTGGGCTCTGGTTTTGTTCCTCAGGCTCTGGTTTTCTTCCTCGGGTTCTTGTTTTGTTCCTCCAGCTCTGGTTTTGTTCCTCCAGCTCTGGTTTTGTTCCTTGGCCTCTGGTTTTATTCCTTGGGCTCTTGTTTTGTTCCTCCAGCTCTGGTTTTATTCCTTGGGCTCTGGTTTTGTTCCTCAGGCTCTGGTTTAGTTACTCAGTCTCCGGTTTTCTTCCTCGGGCTGTGGTTTTTGTTCCGCTGGCTCTGGTTTAATTCCTCGGGTCCTGATTTATTCCCTCGGGCTCTGGGTTTGTTCCTCGGACCCTGGTTTTGTCCCTCGCGCCCTCCTTTTGTTCCTCGGTCTATGGTTTTGTTCCTCAGGCTCTGGTTTTCTTCCTCGGGCTCTGGGTTTGTTCCTTGGGCTCTGGTTTTGTTCCTCGAGCTCTGGTTTTGTTCCTTAGGCTCTGGATTTGTTCCTCGGGCTCTGGTTTAGTTCCTCAGGTACTGGGTTTTTCCCTCAGACCCTGGTTTTCTTCCTCGGCCTCTTTTTTTTTTCCTTGGGCTCTGGTTTTGTTCCTCGGACTCTGGTTTCTTTCCTCCAACTCTGGTTTTTTTCCTTGGGCTCTGGTGTAGTTTCTCGGGTCCTTTCTTTCTTCCTCGGGGTCTGTTTTTTTTCCTAGGGCTCTGGTTTTCTTCCTCGAGCTCTGGTTTTGTTCCTCGGGCTCTGATTTTGTTCCTCCAGCTCTGGTTTTGTTCCTCGGGCTCTGATTTTGTTCCTCCAGCTCTGGTTTTGTTCCTCGGCCTCTAGTGTAGTTCCACGGACTCTGGTTTTGTTCCTCGGGCTCTTGTTTTGTTCCTCAGTCTCTGGTTTAGTTCCTTGAGCTCTGGTTTTGTTCCTCGACATCTGGTTTTATTCCTTGGGCTCCGATTTTATTCCTTGGGCTCTGGTTTTCTTCCTCTGGCGCTGGTTTGGTTCCTCGGACTCTGGTTTTGTTCCTCGGGCTCTGGTTTTATTCTTCAGGCTCTGGATTTGTTCCTTGGGCTGTGGTTTTTTTCCTCGACATCTGGTTTTGTTCCTTGGGCTCTGGTTTTGTTCCTCGACATCTGGTTTTGTTCCTCGGGCTCTGGTTTTTTTCCTCGGGCCCTCCTTTTGTTCCTCGGTCTCTGGTTTTGATCCTCAGGCTCTGGTTTTCTTCCTCGGGCTCTAGTTTGTTCCTCCAGCTCTGGTTTTGTTCCTCGGTCTCTCGTTTTTTTCCTCGACATCTGGTTTTGTTCCTTGGGCTCTGGTTTTGTTCCTCAGGCTCTGGTTTTCTTCCTCGGGTTCTGGTTTTCTTCCTCCAGCTCTGGTTTTCTTCCTCGAGCTCTAGTTTTCTTCCTCGGGCTCTGATTTTGTTCCTCCAGCTCTGGTTTTGTTCCTCGGCCTCTAGTGTAGTTCCAAGGCCTCTGGTTTTGTTCCTCGGGCTCTTGTTTTGTTCCTCAGTCTCTGGTTTTGTTCCTTGAGCTCTGGTTTTGTTCCTCGACATCTGGTTTTATTCCTTGGGCTCTGGTTTTATTCCTCGGGCTCTGGTTTTTTTCCTCGGGCCCTCCTTTTGTTCCTCGGTCTCTGGTTTTGTTCCTCAGGCTCTGGTTTTCTTCCTCGGGCTCTAGTTTGTTCCTCCAGCTCTGGTTTTGTTCCTCGGTCTCTCGTTTTTTTCCTCGACATCTGGTTTTGTTCCTCGGGCTCTGGTTTTGTTCCTCAGGCTCTGGTTTTCTTCCTCGGGTTCTGGTTTTGTTCCTCCAGCTCTGGATTTGTTCCTCGGGCTCTGGTTTTCTTCCTTGGCCTCTGGTTTTATTACTTGGGCTCTTGTTTTGTTCCTCCAGCTCTGGTTTTATTCCTTGGGCTCTGGTTTTGTTCCTCGGGCTCTGGTTTATTTACTCAGTCTCCGGTTTTCTTCCTCGGGCTGTGGTTTTTGTTCCGCTGGCTCTGGTTTAATTCCTCGGGTCCTGATTTATTCCCTCGGGCTCTGGGTTTGTTCCTCGGACTCTGGTTTTGTCCCTCGCGCCCTCCTTTTGTTCCTCGGTCTATGGTTTTGTTCCTCAGGCTCTGGTTTTCTTCCTCGGGCTCTGGGTTTGTTCCTTGGGCTCTGATTTTGTTCCTCCAGCTCTGGTTTTGTTCCTTAGGCTCTGGATTTGTTCCTCGGGCTCTGGTTTAGTTCCTCAGGTACTGGGTTTTTCCCTCAGACCCTGGTTTTCTTCCTCGGCCTCTTTTTTTTTTCCTTGGGCTCTGGTTTTGTTCCTCGGACTCTGGTTTCTTTCCTCCAACTCTGGTTTTTTTCCTTGGGCTCTGGTGTAGTTTCTCGGGTCCTTTCTTTCTTCCTCGGGGTCTGTTTTTTTTCCTAGGGCTCTGGTTTTCTTCCTCGAGCTCTGGTTTTGTTCCTCGGGCTCTGATTTTGTTCCTCCAGCTCTGGTTTTGTTCCTCGGCCTCTAGAGTAGGTCCACGGACTCTGGTTTTGTTCCTCGGGCTCTTGTTTTGTTCCTCAGTCTCTGGTTTTGTTCCTTGAGCTCTGGTTTTGTTCCTCGGGCTCTGGTTTTGTTCCTCGGACTCTGGTTTTGTTCCTCGACATCTGGTTTTGTTCCTCGGGCTCTGGTTTTTTTCCTCGGGCCCTCCTTTTGTTCCTCGGTCTCTGGTTTTGATCCTCAAGCTCTGGTTTTCTTCCTCGGGCTCTAGTTTGTTCCTCCAGCTCTGGTTTTGTTCCTCGGTCTCTCGTTTTTTTCCTCGACATCTGGTTTTGTTCCTTGGGCTCTGGTTTTGTTCCTCAGGCTCTGGTTCTCTTCCTCGGGTTCTGGTTTTGTTCCTCCAGCTCTGGTTTTGTTCCTCGGGCTCTGGTTTTGTTCCTCAAGCTCTGGTTTTATTCCTCGGGCTCTAGTGTAGTTCCAAGGCCTCTGGTTTTGTTCCTCGGGCTCTGGTTTTCTTCCTCGGCTTCTGGTTTTAATCCTTGGGCTCTTGTTTTGTTCCTCCAGCTCTGTTTTATTCCTTGGGCTCTGGTTTTGTTCCTCGGGCTCTGGTTTAGTTACTCAGTCTGTGGTTTTCTTCCTCGGGCTGTGGTTTTGTTCCACTGGCTCTGGTTTAATTCCTCGGTCCTGATTTATTCCCTCGGGCTCTGGGTTTGTTCCTCGGACTCTGGTTTTGTCCCTCGCGCCCTCCTTTTGTTCCTCGGTCTATGGTTTTGTTCCTCAGGCTCTGGTTTTCTTCCTCGGACTCTGGGTTTGTTCCTTGGGCTCTGGTTTTGTTCCTCGAGCTCTGGTTTTGTTCCTTAGGTTCTGGATTTGTTCCTCGGGCTCTGGTTTAGTTCCTCAGGTACTGGGTTTTTCCCTCAGACCCTGGTTTTCTTCCTCGGCCTCTTTTTTTTTTCCTTGGGCTCTGGTTTTGTTCCTCGGACTCTGGTTTCTTTCCTCCAACTCTGGTTTTTTTCCTTGGGCTCTGGTGTAGTTTCTCGGGTCCTTTCTTTCTTCCTCGGGGTCTGTTTTTTTTCCTAGGGCTCTGGTTTTCTTCCTCGAGCTCTGGTTTTGTTCCTCGGGCTCTGATTTTGTTCCTCCAGCTCTGGTTTTGTTCCTCGGGCTCTGATTTTGTTCCTCCAGCTCTGGTTTTGTTCCTCGGCCTCTAGTGTAGTTCCACGGACTCTGGTTTTGTTCCTCGGGCTCTTGTTTTGTTCCTCAGTCTCTGGTTTAGTTCCTTGAGCTCTGGTTTTGTTCCTCGACATCTGGTTTTATTCCTTGGGCTCCGATTTTATTCCTTGGGCTCTGGTTTTCTTCCTCTGGCGCTGGTTTGGTTCCTCGGACTCTGGTTTTGTTCCTCGGGCTCTGGTTTTATTCTTCAGGCTCTGGATTTGTTCCTTGGGCTGTGGTTTTTTTCCTCGACATCTGGTTTTGTTCCTTGGGCTCTGGTTTTGTTCCTCGACATCTGGTTTTGTTCCTCGGGCTCTGGTTTTTTTCCTCGGGCCCTCCTTTTGTTCCTCGGTCTCTGGTTTTGATCCTCAGGCTCTGGTTTTCTTCCTCGGGCTCTAGTTTGTTCCTCCAGCTCTGGTTTTGTTCCTCGGTCTCTCGTTTTTTTCCTCGACATCTGGTTTTGTTCCTTGGGCTCTGGTTTTGTTCCTCAGGCTCTGGTTTTCTTCCTCGGGTTCTGGTTTTGTTCCTCCAGCTCTGGTTTTCTTCCTCGAGCTCTAGTTTTCTTCCTCGGGCTCTGATTTTGTTCCTCCAGCTCTGGTTTTGTTCCTCGGTCTCTAGTGTAGTTCCAAGGCCTCTGGTTTTGTTCCTCGGGCTCTTGTTTTGTTCCTCAGTCTCTGGTTTTGTTCCTTGAGCTCTGGTTTTGTTCCTCGACATCTGGTTTTATTCCTTGGGCTCTGGTTTTTTTCCTCGGACTCTGGTTTTGTTCCTCGACTCCTGGTTTTATTCCTCCGGCCCTCCTTTTGTTCCTCGGTCTCTGGTTTTGTTCCTCAGGCTCTGGTTTTCTTCCTCGGGCTCTAGTTTGTTCCTCCAGCTCTGGTTTTGTTCTTCGTCTCTCGTTTTTTTCCTCGACATCTGGTTTTGTTCCTTGGGCTCTGGTTTTGTTCCTCAGGCTCTGGTTTTCTTCCTCGGGTTCTGGTTTTGTTCCTCCAGCTCTGGATTTGTTCCTCGGGCTCTGGTTTTCTTCCTTGGCCTCTGGTTTTATTCCTTGGGCTCTTGTTTTGTTCCTCCAGCTCTGGTTTTATTCCTTGGTCTCTGGTTTTGTTCCTCGGGCTCTGGTTTAGTTACTCAGTCTCCGGTTTTCTTCCTCAGGCTGTGGTTTTTGTTCCGCTGGCTCTGGTTTAATTCCTCGGGTCCTGATTTATTCCCTCGGGCTCTGGGTTTGTTCCTCGGACTCTGGTTTTGTCCCTCGCGCCCTCCTTTTGTTCCTCGGTCTATGGTTTTGTTCCTCAGGCTCTGGTTTTCTTCCTCGGGCTCTGGGTTTGTTCCTTGGGCTCTGGTTTTGTTCCTCGAGCTCTGGTTTTGTTCCTTAGGCTCTGGATTTGTTCCTCGGGCTCTGGTTTAGTTCCTCAGGTACTGGGTTTTTCCCTCAGACCCTGGTTTTCTTCCTCGGCCTCTTTTTTTTTTCCTTGGGCTCTGGTTTTGTTCCTCGGACTCTGGTTTCTTTCCTCCAACTCTGGTTTTTTTCCTTGGGCTCTGGTGTAGTTTCTCGGGTCCTTTCTTTCTTCCTCGTGGTCTGTTTTTTTTCCTAGGGCTCTGGTTTTCTTCCTCGAGCTCTGGTTTTGTTCCTCGGGCTCTGATTTTGTTCCTCCAGCTCTGGTTTTGTTCCTCGGCCTCTAGAGTAGGTCCACGGACTCTGGTTTTCTTCCTCGGGCTCTGGGTTTGTTCCTTGGGCTCTGGTTTTGTTCCTCGAGCTCTGGTTTTGTTCCTTAGGCTCTGGATTTGTTCCTCGGGCTCTGGTTTAGTTCCTCAGGTACTGGGTTTTTCCCTCAGACCCTGGTTTTCTTCCTCGGCCTCTTTTTTTTTTCCTTGGGCTCTGGTTTTGTTCCTCGGACTCTGGTTTCTTTCCTCCAGCTATGGTTTTTTTCCTTGGGCTCTGGTGTAGTTTCTCGGGTCCTTTCTTTCTTCCTCGGGGTCTGTTTTTTTTCCTAGGGCTCTGGTTTTCTTCCTCGAGCTCTGGTTTTGTTCCTCGGGCTCTGATTTTGTTCCTCCAGCTCTGGTTTTGTTCCTCGGCCTCTAGAGTAGGTCCACGGACTCTGGTTTTGTTCCTCGGGCTCTTGTTTTGTTCCTCAGTCTCTGGTTTTGTTCCTTGAGCTCTGGTTTTGTTCCTCGGGCTCTGGTTTTGTTCCTCGGACTCTGGTTTTGTTCCTCGACATCTGGTTTTGTTCCTCGGGCTCTGGTTTTTTTCCTCGGGCCCTCCTTTTGTTCCTCGGTCTCTGGTTTTGATCCTCAAGCTCTGGTTTTCTTCCTCGGGCTCTAGTTTGTTCCTCCAGCTCTGGTTTTGTTCCTCGGTCTCTCGTTTTTTTCCTCGACATCTGGTTTTGTTCCTTGGGCTCTGGTTTTGTTCCTCAGGCTCTGGTTCTCTTCCTCGGGTTCTGGTTTTGTTCCTCCAGCTCTGGTTTTGTTCCTCGGGCTCTGGTTTTGTTCCTCAAGCTCTGGTTTTATTCCTCGGGCTCTAGTGTAGTTCCAAGGCCTCTGGTTTTGTTCCTCGGGCTCTGGTTTTCTTCCTCGGCTTCTGGTTTTAATCCTTGGGCTCTTGTTTTGTTCCTCCAGCTCTGTTTTATTCCTTGGGCTCTGGTTTTGTTCCTCGGGCTCTGGTTTAGTTACTCAGTCTGTGGTTTTCTTCCTCGGGCTGTGGTTTTGTTCCACTGGCTCTGGTTTAATTCCTCGGTCCTGATTTATTCCCTCGGGCTCTGGGTTTGTTCCTCGGACTCTGGTTTTGTCCCTCGCGCCCTCCTTTTGTTCCTCGGTCTATGGTTTTGTTCCTCAGGCTCTGGTTTTCTTCCTCGGATTCTGGGTTTGTTCCTTGGGCTCTGGTTTTGTTCCTTGAGCTCTGGTTTTGTTCCTTAGGTTCTGGATTTGTTCCTCGGGCTCTGGTTTAGTTCCTCAGGTACTGGGTTTTTCCCTCAGACCCTGGTTTTTTTCCTCGACATCTGGTTTGTTCCTTGGGCTCTGGTTTTGTTCCTCAGGCTCTGGCTTTCTTCCTTGCCCTCTGGTTAAGTTCCTTGGGCTCTGGTTTTGTTCCTTGGGCTCTGGTTTTCTTCCTCGGCCTCTGTTTTTTTTCCTTGGGCTCTGATTTTGTTCCTCGGGCTCTGGTTTCTTTCCTTCAGCTCTGTTTTTTTTCCTTGGGCTCTGGTGTAGTTTCTCGGTTTCTTTCTTTCTTCCTCGGGGTCTGTCTTTTTTCCTAGGGCTCTGGTTTTCTTCCTCGAGCTCTGGTTTTGTTCCTCGGGCTCTGATTTTGATCCTCCAGCTCTGGTTTTGTTCCTCGGCCTCTAGTGTAGGTCCACGGCCTCTGGTTTTGTTCCTCGGGCTCTTGTTTTCTTCCTCAGTCTCTGGTTTTGTTCCTTGAGCTCTTGTTTTGTTCCTCGGGCTCTGGTTTTGTTCCTCCAGCTCTGGTTTTGTTCCTCGGGCTCTGGTTTTGTTCCTCGGGCTCTGGTTTTGTTCCTCGGGCTCTAGTGTAGTTCCAAGGCCTCTGGTTTTGTTCCTCAAGCTCTGGTTTTCTTCCTCGGCCTCTGGTTTTAATCCTTGGGCTCTTGTTTTGTTCCTCCAGCTCTGGTTTTATTCCTTGGGCTCTGGTTTTGTTCCTCGGGCTCTGGTTTAGTTACTCAGTCTCCGGTTTTCTTTCTCGGGCTGTGGTTTTGTTCCGCTGGCTCTGGTTTAATTCCTCGGGTCCTGATTTATTCCCTCGGGCTCTGGTTTTGTTCCTCGGGCTCTGGTTTTGTTCCTCAAGCTCTGGTTTTGTTCCTCGGGCTCTAGTGTAGTTCCAAGGCCTCTGGTTTTGATCCTCAGGCTCTGGCTTTCTTCCTCGGGCTCTGGTTTTGTTCCTCCAGCTCTGGTTTTGTTCCTCGGGCTCTGGTTTTGTTCCTCGGGCTCTGGTTTTGTTCCTCAAGTTCTGGTTTTGTTCCTCGGGCTCTAGTGTAGTTCCAAGGCCTCTGGTTTTGTTCCTAGGGCGCTGGTTTTGTTCCTCAGGCTCTAGTTTTGTTCCTCGGCCTCTGGTTTTGTTCCGCTGGCTCTGGTTTTGTTCCTCAGGCACTGGTTTAGTGCCACAGGTACTGGTTTTGTTCCTCAGACTCTGGTTTTGTTCCTCAGTCTCCCGTTTTTTTCCTCGACATCTGGTTTTGTTCCTTGGGCTCTGGTTTTTTTCCTCAGGCTCTGGTTTTCTTCCTTGCCCTCTGGTTTAGTTCCTTGGACTCTGGTTTTCTTCCTCGGGCTCTGGTTTTCTTCCTCGGCCTGTGTTTTTTTTCCTTGGGCTCTGGTTTTGTTCCTCGGGCTCTGGTTTCTTTCCTCCAGCTCTGGTTTTTTTCCTTGGGCTCTGGTGTAGTTTCTCGGGTCCTTTCTTTCTTCCTCGGCGTCTGTTTTTTTTCCTAGGGCTCTGGTTTTCTTCCTCGAGCTCTGGTTTTGTTCCTCGGGCTCTGATTTTGTTCCTCCAGCTCTGGTTTTGTTCCTCGGCCTCTAGTGTAGTTCCACGGACTCTGGTTTTGTTCCTCGGGCTCTTGTTTTGTTCCTCAGTCTCTGGTTTTGTTCCTTGAGCTCTGGTTTTGTTCCTCGATATCTGGTTTTATTCCTTGGGCTCTGGTTTTTTCCTCGGAGTCTGGTTTTTTTCCTCGACTCCTGGTTTTATTCCTCGGGCCCTCCTTTTGTTCCTCGTTCTCTGGTTTTGATCGTCAGGCTGTGGTTTTGTTCCTCGGGCTCTGGTTTTGTTCCTCGGGCTCTGGTTTTGTTCCTCAAGCTCTGGTTTTCTTCCTCGGGCTCTAGTGTAGTTCCAAGGCCTCTGGTTTTGTTCCTCGGGCTCTGGTTTTCTTCCTTGGCCTCTGGTTTTATTCCTTGGGCTCTTGTTTTGTTCCTCCAGCTCTGGTTTTATTCCTTGGGCTCTGGTTTTGTTCCTCGGGCTCTCGTTTAGTTACTCAGTCACCGGTTTTCTTCCTCGGGCGGTGGTTTTTGTTCCGCTGGCTCTGGTTTAATTCCTCGGGTCCTGATTTATTCCCTCGGGCTCTGGGTTTGTTCCTCGGACTCTGGTTTTGTCCCTCGCGCCCTCCTTTTGTTCCTCGGTCTATGGTTTTGTTCCTCAGGCTCTGGTTTTCTTCCTCGGGCTCTGGGTTTGTTCCTTGGGCTCTGGTTTTGTTCCTCGAGCTCTGGTTTTGTTCCTTAGGCTCTGGATTTGTTCCTCGGGCTCTGGTTTAGTTCCTCAGGTACTGGGTTTTTCCCTCAGACCCTGGTTTTCTTCCTCGGCCTCTTTTTTTTTTCCTTGGGCTCTGGTTTTGTTCCTCGGACTCTGGTTTCTTTCCTCCAGCTCTGGTTTTTTTCCTTGGGCTCTGGTGTAGTTTCTCGGGTCCTTTCTTTCTTCCTCGGGGTCTGTTTTTTTTCCTAGGGCTCTGGTTTTCTTCCTCGAGTTCTGGTTTTGTTCCTCGGGCTCTGATTTTGTTCCTCCAGCTCTGGTTTTGTTCCTCGGCCTCTAAAGTAGGTCCACGGACTCTGGTTTTATTCCTCGTGCTCTTGTTTTGTTCCTCTGTCTCTGGTTTTGTTCCTTGAGCTCTGGTTTTGTTCCTCGGGCTCTGGTTTTGTTCCTCGGACTCTGGTTTTGTTCCTCGACATCTGGTTTTGTTCCTCGGGCTCTGGTTTTTTTCCTCGGGCCCTCCTTTTGTTCCTCGGTCTCTGGTTTTGATCCTCAGGCTCTCGTTTTCTTCCTCGGGCTCTAGTTTGTCCCTCCAGCTCTGGTTTTGTTCCTCGGTCTCTCGTTTTTTTCCTCGACATCTGGTTTTGTTCCTTGGGCTCTGGTTTTGTTCCTCAGGCTCTGGTTTTCTTCCTTGCCCTCTGGTTTAGTTCCTTGGGCTCTGGTTTTGTTCCTTGGGCTCTGGTTTTGTTCCTCGGGCTCTTGTTTTGTTCCTCAAGCTCTGGTTTTGTTCCTCGGGCTCTGGTTTAGTTACTCAGTCTCCGGTTTTCTTCCTCGGGCTGTGGTTTTGTTCTGCTGGCTCTGGTTTAATTCCTCCGGTCCTGATTTATTCCCTCGGGCTCTGGGTTTGTTCCTCAGAGTCTGGTTTTGTTCCTCCACACCTGGTTTTATTCCTCGCGCCCTCCTTTTGTTCCTGTGTCTCTGGTTTTGTTACTCGACATCTGGTTTTGTTACTCATCCTCTGGTTTTGTTCCTCGGGCTCTGGTTTTCTCCCTCAGATTCTGGTTTAATTCCTTGGGCTCTGGTTTTGTTCCTCCAGCTGTGGTTTTATTCCTTGGGCTCTGGTTATGTTCCTTGGGCTCTGGTTTAGTTACTCAGTCTCCAGTTTTCTTCCTCGGGCTCTGGTTTTGTTCCTCGGGCTCTGGTTTCTTTCCTCCTGCTCTGTTTTTTTTCCTTGGGCTCTGGTGTAGTTTCTCGGTTTCTTTCTTTCTTCCTCGGGGTCTGTTTTTTTTCCTAGATCTCTGGTTTTCTTCCTCGAGCTCTGGTTTTGTTCCTCGGGCTCTGATTTTGTTCCTCCAGCTCTGGTTTTGTTCCTCGGCCTCTAGTGTAGTTCCACGGACTCTGGTTTTGTTCCTCGGGCTCTTGTTTTGTTCCTCAATCTCTGGTTTTGTTCCTTGAGCTCTGGTTTTGTTCCTCGACATCTCGTTTTGTTCCTTGGGCTCTGGTTTTTTTCCTCGGACTCTGGTTTTCTTCCTCGACTCCTGGTTTTATTCCTCGGGCCCTCCTTTTGTTCCTCGGTCTCTGGTTTTGATCCTCAGGCTCTGGTTTTCTTCCTCGGGCTCTAGTTTGTTCCTCCAGCTCTGGTTTTGTTCCTCGGTCTCTCGTTTTTTTCCTCGACATCTGGTTTTGTTCCTTGGGCTCTGGTTTTGTTCCTCAGGCTCTGGTTTTCTTCCTCGAGTTCTGGTTTTGTTCCTCCAGCTCTGGTTTTGTTCCTCGGGCTCTGGTTTTGTTCCTCGGGCTCTAGTGTAGTTCCAAGGCCTCTGGTTTTGTTCCTCGGGCTCTGGTTTTCTTCCTCGGCCTCTGGTTTTAATCCTTGGGCTCTTGTTTTGTTCCTCCAGCTCTGGTTTTATTCCTTGGGCTCTGGTTTTGTTCCTCGGGCTCTGGTTTAGTTACTCAGTCCCCGGTTTTCTTCCTCGGGCTGTGGTTTTGTTCCACTGGCCTGGTTTAATTCCTCGGTCCTGATTTATTCCCTCGGGCTCTGGGTTTGTTCCTCGGACTCTGGTTTTGTGCCTCGCGCCCTCCTTTTGTTCCTCGGTCTATGGTTTTGTTCCTCAGGCTCTGGTTTTCTTCCTCGGACTCTGGGTTTGTTCCTTGGGCTCTGGTTTTGTTCCTCGAGCTCTGGTTTTGTTCCTTAGGCTCTGGATTTGTTCCTCGGGCTCTGGTTTAGTTCCTCAGGTACTGGGTTTTTCCCTCAGACCCTGGTTTTTTTCCTCGACATCTGGTTTGTTCCTTGGGCTCTGGTTTTGTTCCTCAGGCTCTGGCTTTCTTCCTTGCCCTCTGGTTAAGTTCCTTGGGCTCTGGTTTTGTTCCTTGGGCTCTGGTTTTCTTCCTCGGCGTCTGTTTTTTTTCCTTGGGCTCTGATTTTGTTCCTCGGGCTCTGGTTTCTTTCCTCCAGCTCTGGTTTTTTTCCTTGGGCTCTGGTGTATTTTCTCAGGTCCTTTTTTTCTTCCTCGGGGTCTGTCTTTTTTCCTAGGGCTCTGGTTTTCTTCCTCGAGCTCTGGTTTTGTTCCTCGGGCTCTAGTGTAGGTCCACGGACTCTGGTTTTGTTCCTCGGGCTCTTGTTTTGTTCCTCAGTCTCTGGTTTTGTTCCTTGAGCTCTTGTTTTGTTCCTCGGGCTCTGGGTTTGTTCCTTGGGCTCTGGTTTTGTTCCTCGAGCTCTGGTTTTGTTCCTTAGGCTCTGGATTTGTTCCTCGGGCTCTGGTTTAGTTCCTCAGGTACTGGGTTTTTCCCTCAGACCCTGGTTTTCTTCCTCGGCCTCTTTTTTTTTTCCTTGGGCTCTGGTTTTGTTCCTCGGACTCTGGTTTCTTTCCTCCAGCTCTGGTTTTTTTCCTTGGGCTCTGGTGTAGTTTCTCGGGTCCTTTCTTTCTTCCTCGGGGTCTGTTTTTTTTCCTAGGGCTCTGGTTTTCTTCCTCGAGTTCTGGTTTTGTTCCTCGGGCTCTGATTTTGTTCCTCCAGCTCTGGTTTTGTTCCTCGGCCTCTAAAGTAGGTCCACGGACTCTGGTTTTGTTCCTCGTGCTCTTGTTTTGTTCCTCTGTCTCTGGTTTTGTTCCTTGAGCTCTGGTTTTGTTCCTCGGGCTCTGGTTTTGTTCCTCGGACTCTGGTTTTGTTCCTCGACATCTGGTTTTGTTCCTCGGGCTCTGGTTTTTTTCCTCGGGCCCTCCTTTTGTTCCTCGGTCTCTGGTTTTGATCCTCAGGCTCTCGTTTTCTTCCTCGGGCTCTAGTTTGTCCCTCCAGCTCTGGTTTTGTTCCTCGGTCTCTCGTTTTTTTCCTCGACATCTGGTTTTGTTCCTTGGGCTCTGGTTTTGTTCCTCAGGCTCTGGTTTTCTTCCTTGCCCTCTGGTTTAGTTCCTTGGGCTCTGGTTTTGTTCCTCGGGCTCTGGTTTTGTTCCTCGGGCTCTTGTTTTGTTCCTCAAGCTCTGGTTTTGTTCCTCGGGCTCTGGTTTAGTTACTCAGTCTCCGGTTTTCTTCCTCGGGCTGTGGTTTTGTTCTGCTGGCTCTGGTTTAATTCCTCCGGTCCTGATTTATTCCCTCGGGCTCTGGGTTTGTTCCTCAGAGTCTGGTTTTGTTCCTCCACACCTGGTTTTATTCCTCGCGCCCTCCTTTTGTTCCTGTGTCTCTGGTTTTGTTACTCGACATCTGGTTTTGTTACTCATCCTCTGGTTTTGTTCCTCGGGCTCTGGTTTTCTCCCTCAGATTCTGGTTTAATTCCTTGGGCTCTGGTTTTGTTCCTCCAGCTGTGGTTTTATTCCTTGGGCTCTGGTTATGTTCCTTGGGCTCTGGTTTAGTTACTCAGTCTCCAGTTTTCTTCCTCGGGCTCTGGTTTTGTTCCTCGGGCTCTGGTTTCTTTCCTCCTGCTCTGTTTTTTTTCCTTGGGCTCTGGTGTAGTTTCTCGGTTTCTTTCTTTCTTCCTCGGGGTCTGTTTTTTTTCCTAGATCTCTGGTTTTCTTCCTCGAGCTCTGGTTTTGTTCCTCGGGCTCTGATTTTGTTCCTCCAGCTCTGGTTTTGTTCCTCGGCCTCTAGTGTAGTTCCACGGACTCTGGTTTTGTTCCTCGGGCTCTTGTTTTGTTCCTCAATCTCTGGTTTTGTTCCTTGAGCTCTGGTTTTGTTCCTCGACATCTCGTTTTGTTCCTTGGGCTCTGGTTTTTTTCCTCGGACTCTGGTTTTCTTCCTCGACTCCTGGTTTTATTCCTCGGGCCCTCCTTTTGTTCCTCGGTCTCTGGTTTTGATCCTCAGGCTCTGGTTTTCTTCCTCGGGCTCTAGTTTGTTCCTCCAGCTCTGGTTTTGTTCCTCGGTCTCTCGTTTTTTTCCTCGACATCTGGTTTTGTTCCTTGGGCTCTGGTTTTGTTCCTCAGGCTCTGGTTTTCTTCCTCGAGTTCTGGTTTTGTTCCTCCAGCTCTGGTTTTGTTCCTCGGGCTCTGGTTTTGTTCCTCGGGCTCTAGTGTAGTTCCAAGGCCTCTGGTTTTGTTCCTCGGGCTCTGGTTTTCTTCCTCGGCCTCTGGTTTTAATCCTTGGGCTCTTGTTTTGTTCCTCCAGCTCTGGTTTTATTCCTTGGGCTCTGGTTTTGTTCCTCGGGCTCTGGTTTAGTTACTCAGTCCCCGGTTTTCTTCCTCGGGCTGTGGTTTTGTTCCGCTGGCTCTGGTTTAATTCCTCGGTCCTGATTTATTCCCTCGGGCTCTGGGTTTGTTCCTCGGACTCTGGTTTTGTGCCTCGCGCCCTCCTTTTGTTCCTCGGTCTATGGTTTTGTTCCTCAGGCTCTGGTTTTCTTCCTCGGACTCTGGGTTTGTTCCTTGGGCTCTGGTTTTGTTCCTCGAGCTCTGGTTTTGTTCCTTAGGCTCTGGATTTGTTCCTCGGGCTCTGGTTTAGTTCCTCAGGTACTGGGTTTTTCCCTCAGACCCTGGTTTTTTTCCTCGACATCTGGTTTGTTCCTTGGGCTCTGGTTTTGTTCCTCAGGCTCTGGCTTTCTTCCTTGCCCTCTGGTTAAGTTCCTTGGGCTCTGGTTTTGTTCCTTGGGCTCTGGTTTTCTTCCTCGGCGTCTGTTTTTTTTCCTTGGGCTCTGATTTTGTTCCTCGGGCTCTGGTTTCTTTCCTCCAGCTCTGGTTTTTTTCCTTGGGCTCTGGTGTATTTTCTCAGGTCCTTTTTTTCTTCCTCGGGGTCTGTCTTTTTTCCTAGGGCTCTGGTTTTCTTCCTCAAGCTCTGGTTTTGTTCCTCGGGCTCTAGTGTAGGTCCACGGACTCTGGTTTTGTTCCTCGGGCTCTTGTTTTGTTCCTCAGTCTCTGGTTTTGTTCCTTGAGCTCTTGTTTTGTTCCTCGGGCTCTGGTTTTGTTCCTCGGGCCCTTATTTTGTTCCTCCAGCTCTGGTTTTGTTCCTCGGGCCCTCCTTTTGTTCCTCGGTCTCTGGTTTTTATCCTCAGGCTCTGGTTTTGTTCCTCGGGCTCTTATTTTGTTCCTCCAGCTCTGGTTTTGTTCCTCGACATCTGGTTTTATTCCTCCAGCTCTGGTTTTTTTCCTCGGACTCTGGTTTTGTTCCTCGACTCCTGGTTTTATTTCACGGGCCCTCCTTTTGTTCCTCGGTCTCTGGTTTTGATC
The DNA here is from genome assembly GCF_964195595.1 of Calonectris borealis. Classification (NCBI taxonomy): domain Eukaryota; kingdom Metazoa; phylum Chordata; class Aves; order Procellariiformes; family Procellariidae; genus Calonectris; species Calonectris borealis. The sequence goes on along the minus strand of NC_134321.1, from coordinate 25,659,006 downwards.
GTCAAGCTCTGGTTTTATTCCTCGGGCTCTGGTTTTGTTCCTCCAGCTCTGGTTTTGTTCCTCGGGCTCTGGTTTTGTTCCTCGGGCTCTGGTTTTGATCCTCCAGCTCTGGTTTTATTCCTTGGGCTCTGGTTTTGTTCCTCGGGCTCTGGTTTTGTTACTCAGTCTCCGGTTTTCTTCCTCGGGCTGTGGTTTTGTTCCGCTGGCTCTGGTTTAATTCCTCGGGTCCTGATTTATTCCCTCGGGCTCTGGGTTTGTTCCTCGGACTCTGGTTTTGTCCCTCGCGCCCTCCTTTTGTTCCTCGGTCTATGGTTTTGTTCCTCAGGCTCTGGTTTTCTTCCTCGGGCTCTGGGTTTGTTCCTTGGGCTCTGGTTTTGTTCCTCGAGCTCTGGTTTTGTTCCTTAGGCTCTGGATTTGTTCCTCGGGCTCTGGTTTAGTTCCTCAGGTACTGGGTTTTTCTCTCAGACGCTGGTTTTCTTCCTCGGCCTCTGGTTTTGTTCCTTGAGCTCTGGTTTTGTTCCTTGGGCTCTGTTTTTGTTCCTCGGGCACTGGTTTTGTTCCTCAGGCTCTAGTTTTGTTCCTCGGGCTCTGGTTTTGTTCCTCTGGCTCTGGTTTTGTTCCTTGGGCTCTGGTTTTATTCCTCGGGCTCTGGTTTAGTTACTCAGTCTCCGGTTTTCTTCCTCGGGCTGTGTTTTTGTTCCGCTGGCTCTGGTTTAATTCCTCGGGTCCTGATTTATTCCCTCGGGCTCTGGTTTTGTTCCTCGGGCTCTGGTTTTGTTCCTCAAGCTCTGGTTTTGTTCCTCGGGCTCTAGTGTAGTTCCAAGGCCTCTGGTTTTGTTCCTCGGGCTCTGGTTTAGTGCCTCACGTACTGGTTTTGTTCCTCAGACTCTGGTTTTGTTCCTCAGTCTCCCGTTTTTTTCCTCGACATCTGGTTTTGTTCCTTGGGCTCTGGTTTTGTTCCTCAGGCTCTGGTTTTCTTCCTTGCCCTCTGGTTTAGTTCCTTGGGCTCTGGTTTAGTTCCTTGGGCTCTGGTTTTGTTTCTCGGGCTCTGGTTTTCTTCCTCGGCCTGTGTTTTTTTTCCTTGGGCTCTGGTGTAGTTTCTCGGACTCTGGTTTTGTTCCTCGGGCTCTTGTTTTGTTCCTCAGTCTCTGGTTTTGTTCCTTGAGCTCTGGTTTTGTTCCTTGACATCTGGTTTTATTCCTTGGGCTCTGGTTTTTTTCCTCGGACTCTGGTTTTGTTCCTCGACTCCTGGTTTTATTCCTCGGGCCCTCCTTTTGTTCCTCGGTCTCTGGTTTTGATCGTCAGGCTCTGGTTTTCTTCCTCGGGCTCTGGTTTTGGTCCTCCAGCTCTGGTTTTGTTCCTCGGGCTCTGGTTTTGTTCCTCAAGCTCTGGTTTTGTTCCTCGGGCTCTAGTGTAGTTCCAAGGCCTCTGGTTTTGTTCCTCGGGCTCTGGTTTTCTTCCTTGGCCTCTGGTTTTATTCCTTGGGCTCTTGTTTTGTTCCTCCAGCTCTGGTTTTATTCCTTGGGCTCTGGTTTTGTCCCTCGGGCTCTGGTTTAGTTACTCAGTCTCCGGTTTTCTTCCTCGGGCTGTGGTTTTTGTTCCGCTGGCTCTGGTTTAATTCCTCGGGTCCTGATTTATTCCCTCGGGCTCTGGGTTTGTTCCTCGGACTCTGGTTTTGTCCCTCGCGCCCTCCTTTTGTTCCTCGGTCTATGGTTTTGTTCCTCAGGCTCTGGTTTTCTTCCTCGGGCTCTGGGTTTCTTCCTTGGGCTCTGGTTTTGTTCCTCGAGCTCTGGTTTTGTTCCTTAGGCTCTGGATTTTTTCCTCGGGCTCTGGTTTAGTTCTTCAGGTACTGGGTTTTTCCCTCAGACGCTGGTTTTCTTCCTCGGCCTCTTTTTTTTTTCCTTGGGCTCTGGTTTTGTTCCTCGGACTCTGGTTTCTTTCCTCCAGCTCTGTTTTTTTTCCTCGGGCTCTGGTGTAGTTTCTCGGGTCCTTTTTTAACTCCTCGGGGTCTGTTTTTTTTCCTAGGGCTCTGGTTTTCTTTCTCGAGCTCTGGTTTTGTTCCTCGGGCTCTGATTTTGTTCCTCCAGCTCTGGTTTTGTTCCTCGGCCTCTAGAGTAGGTCCACGGACTCTGGTTTTGTTCCTCGGGCTCTTATTTTGTTCCTCAGTCTCTGGTTTTGTTCCTTGAGCTCTTGTTTTGTTCCTCGGGCTCTGGTTTTGTTCCTCGGACTCTGGTTTTGTTCCTCGACATCTGGTTTTATTCCTCGGGCTCTGTTTTTTTTCCTCGGACTCTGGTTTTGCTCCTTGACTCCTGGTTTTATTCCTCGGGCTCTCCTTTTGTTCCTCGGTCTCTGGTTTTGTTCCTCGGCCTCTGGTTTTAATCCTTGGGCTCTTGTTTTGTTCCTCCAACTCTGTTTTTTTTCCTCGGGCTCTGGTTTTGCTCCTCGGGCTCTGGTTTTGTTCCTCCAGCTCTGGTTTTATTCCTTGGGCTCTGGTTTTGTTCCTCGGGCTCTCGTTTAGTTACTCAGTCTCCGGTTTTCTTCCTCGGGCTGTGGTTTTGTTCCGCTGGCTCTGGTTTAATTCCTCCGGTCGTGATTTATTCCCTCGGGCTCTAGGTTTGTTCCTCGGACTCTGGTTTTCTTCCTCCACACCTGGTTTTATTCCTCGCGCCCTCCTTTTGTTCCTCGGTCTCTGGTTTTGTTACTCGACATCTGGTTTCTTACTCATCCTCTGGTTTTGTTCCTCGGGCTCTTGTTTTGTTCCTCAACCTCTGGTTTTATTCCTTGGGCTCTGGTTTTGTTCCTCTAACTCTGCTTTTATTACTTGGGCTCTGGTTTTGCTCCTCGGGCTCTGGTTTAGTTACTCAGTCTCCAGTTTTCTTCCTCGGGCTGTGGTTTTGTTCCTCGGGCTCTGGTTTCTTTCCTTCAGCTCTGGTTTTTTTCCTTGGGCTCTGGTATAGTTTCTCGGGTCCTTTTTTTCTTCCTCGGGGTCTGTTTTTTTTCCTAGGGCTCTGGTTTTCTTCCTTTAGCTCTGGTTTTGTTCCTCGGGCTCTGGTTTTGTTCCTCAAGTTCTGGCTTTGATCCTCGGGCTCTAGTGTAGTTCCAAGGCCTCTGGTTTTGTTCCTCGGGCGCTGGTTTTTTCCCTCAGGCTCTAGTTTTGTTCCGCGGGCTCTGGTTTTGTTCCTCTGGCTCTGGTTTTGTTCCTCAGGCACTGGTTTAGTGCCTCAGGTACTGGTTTTGTTCCTCAGACTCTGGTTTTGTTCCTCGGTCTCTCGTTTTTTTCCTCGACATCTGGTTTTGTTCCTTGGGCTCTGGTTTTGTTCCTCAGGCTCTGGTTTTGTTCCTTGCCCTCTGGTTTAGTTCCTTGGGCTCTGGTTTTGTTCCTCGGGCTCTGGTTTCTTTCCTCCAGCTCTGGTTTTTTTCCTTGGGCTCTGGTGTAGTTTCTCGGACTCTGGTTTTGTTCCTCGGGCTCTTGTTTTGTTCCTCAGTCTCTGGTTTTGTTCCTTGAGCTCTGGTTTTGTTCCTCGACATCTGGTTTTATTCCTTGGGCTCTGGTTTTCTTCCTCGGGCTCTGGTTTTGTTCCTCCAGCTCTGGTTTTGTTCCTCGGGCTCTGGTTTTGTTCCTCGGGCTCTGGTTTTGTTCCTCAAGCTCTGGTTTTCTTCCTCGGGCTCTAGTGTAGTTCCTCGGGCTCTGGTTTTGTTCCTCGGGCTCTGGTTTTCTTCCTTGGCCTCTGGTTTTATTCCTTGGGCTCTTGTTTTGTTCCTCCAGCTCTGGTTTTATTCCTTGGGCTCTGGTTTTGTTCCTCGGGCTCTGGTTTAGTTACTCAGTCTCCGGTTTTCTTCCTCGGGCTGTGGTTTTTGTTCCGCTGGCTCTGGTTTAATTCCTCGGGTCCTGATTTATTCCCTCGGGCTCTGGGTTTGTTCCTCGGACTCTGGTTTTGTCCCTCGCGCCCTCCTTTTGTTCCTCGGTCTATGGTTTTGTTCCTCAGGCTCTGGTTTTCTTCCTCGGCTCTGGGTTTGTTCCTTGGGCTCTGGTTTTGTTCCTTGAGCTCTGGTTTTGTTCCTTAGGCTCTGGATTTGTTCCTCGGGCTCTGGTTTAGTTCCTCAGGTACTGGGTTTTTCCCTCAGACCCTGGTTTTCTTCCTCGGCCTCTGGTTTTTTTCCTTGAGCTCTGGTTTTGTTCCTTGGGCTCTGGTTTTGTTCCTCGGACTCTGGTTTCTTTCCTCCAGCACTGGTTTTTTTCCTTGGGCTCTGGTGTAGTTTCTCGGGTCCTTTCTTTCTTGCTCGGGGTCTGTTTTTTTTCCTAGGGCTCTGGTTTTCTTCCTCGAGCTCTGGTTTTGTTCCTCGGGCTCTGATTTTGTTCCTCCAGCTCTGGTTTTGTTCCTCATCCTCTAGAGTAGGTCCACGGACTCTGGTTTTGTTCCTCGGGCTCTTGTTTTGTTCCTCAGTCTCTGGTTTTGTTCCTTGAGCTCTGGTTTTGTTCCTCGGGTTCTGGTTTTGTTCCTCGGACTCTGGTTTTGTTCCTCGAAATCTGGTTTTGTTCCTCGGGCTCTGGTTTTTTTCCTCGGGCCCTCCTTTTGTTCCTCGGTCTCTGGTTTTGATCCTCAGGCTCTGGTTTTCTTCCTCGGGCTCTAGTTTGTTCCTCCAGCTCTGGTTTTGTTCCTCGGTCTCTCGTTTTTTTCCTCGACATCTGGTTTTGTTCCTTGGGCTCTGGTTTTGTTCCTCAGGCTCTGGTTTTCTTCCTCGGGTTCTGGTTTTGTTCCTTTAGCTCTGGTTTTGTTCCTCGGGCTCTGGTTTTGTTCCTCGGGCTCTGGTTTTGTTCCTCAAGCTCTGGTTTTGTTCCTCGGGCTCTAGTGTAGTTCCAAGGCCTCTGGTTTTGTTCCTCGGGCTCTGGTTTTCTTCCTCCGCCTCTGGTTTTAATCCTTGGGCTCTTGTTTTGTTCCTCCAGCTCTGGTTTTATTCCTTGGGCTCTGGTTTTGTTCCTCGGGCTCTGGTTTAGTTACTCAGTCTGTGGTTTTCTTCCTCGGGCTGTGGTTTTGTTCCACTGGCTCTGGTTTAATTCCTCGGTCCTGATTTATTCCCTCGGGCTCTGGGTTTGTTCCTCGGACTCTGGTTTTGTGCCTCGCGCCCTCCTTTTGTTCCTCGGTCTATGGTTTTGTTCCTCAGGCTCTGGTTTTCTTCCTCGGGCTCTGGGTTTGTTCCTTGGGCTCTGGTTTTGTTCCTCGAGCTCTGGTTTTGTTCCTTAGGCTCTGGATTTGTTCCTCGGGCTCTGGTTTAGTTCCTCAGGTACTGGGTTTTTCCCTCAGACCCTGGTTTTTTTCCTCGACATCTGGTTTGTTCCTTGGGTTCTGGTTTTGTTCCTCAGGCTCTGGCTTTCTTCCTTGCCCTCTGGTTAAGTTCCTTGGGCTCTGGTTTTGTTCCTTGGGCTCTGGTTTTCTTCCTCGGCCTCTGTTTTTTTTCCTTGGGCTCTGATTTTGTTCCTCGGGCTCTGGTTTCTTTCCTCCAGCTCTGGTTTTTTTCCTTGGGCTCTGGTGTAGTTTCTCAGGTCCTTTTTTTCTTCCTCGGGGTCTGTCTTTTTTCCTAGGGCTCTGGTTTTCTTCCTCGAGCTCTGGTTTTGTTCCTCGGGCTCTGATTTTGATCCTCCAGCTCTGGTTTTGTTCCTCGGCCTCTAGTGTAGGTCCACGGACTCTGGTTTTGTTCCTCGGGCTCTTGTTTTGTTCCTCAGTCTCTGGTTTTGTTTCTTGAGCTCTTGTTTTGTTCCTCGGGCTCTGGTTTTGTTCCTCGGACTCTGGTTTTGTTCCTCGACATCTGGTTTTATTCCTCGGGCTCTGGTTTTTTTCCTCGGACTCTGGTTTTGTTCCTCCAGCTCTGGTTTTGTTCCTCGGGCTCTGGTTTTGTTCCTCAAGCTCTGGTTTTCTTCCTCGGCCTCTGGTTTTAATCCTTGGGCTCTTGTTTTGTTCCTCCAGCTCTGGTTTTATTCCTTGGGCTCTGGTTTTGTTCCTCGGGCTCTGGTTTAGTTACTCAGTCCCCGGTTTTCTTCCTCGGGCTGTGGTTTTGTTCCGCTGGCTCTGGTTTAATTCCTCGGGTCCTGATTTATTCCCTCGGGCTCTGGGTTTGTTCCTCGGACTCTGGTTTTGTGCCTCGCGCCCTCCTTTTGTTCCTCGTTCTATGGTTTTGTTCCTCAGGCTCTGGTTTTCTTCCTCGGGCTCTGGGTTTGTTCCTTGGGCTCTGGTTTTGTTCCTCGAGCTCTGGTTTTGTTCCTTAGGCTCTGGATTTGTTCCTCGGGCTCTGGTTTAGTTCCTCAGGTACTGGGTTTTTCCCTCAGACGCTGGTTTTCTTCCTCGGCCTCTGGTTTTGTTCCTTGAGCTCTGGTTTTGTTCCTTGGGCTCTTCTTTTGTTCCTCGGGCACTGGTTTTGTTCCTCAGGCTCTAGTTTTGTTCCTCGGGCTCTGGTTTTGTTCCTCGAGCTCTGGTTTTGTTCCTCTGGCTCTGGTTTTGTTCCTTGGGCTCTGGTTTTATTCCTCAGGCTCTGGTTTACTTACTCAGTCTCCGGTTTTCTTTCTCGGGCTGTGGTTTTGTTCCGCTGGCTCTGGTTTAATTCCTCGGGTCCTGATTTATTCCCTCGGGTTCTGGTTTTGTTCCTCGGGCTCTGGTTTTGTTCCTCAAGCTCTGGTTTTGTTCCTCGGGCTCTAGTGTAGTTCCAAGGCCTCTGGTTTTGTTCCTCGGGCTCTGGTTTTCTTCCTTGGCCTCTGGTTTTAATCCTTGGGCTCTTGTTTTGATCCTCAGGCTCTGGCTTTCTTCCTCGGGCTCTGGTTTTGTTCCTCCAGCTCTGGTTTTGTTCCTCGGGATCTGGTTTTGTTCCTCGGGCTCTGGTTTTGTTCCTCAAGCTCTGGTTTTGTTCCTCGGCCTCTAGTGTAGTTCCAAGGCCTCTGGTTTTGTTCCTCGGGCGCTGGTTTTGTTCCTCAGGCTCTAGTTTTGTTCCTCGGGCTCTGGTTTTGTTCCTCAGGCACTGGTTTAGTGCCTCAGGTACTGGTTTTGTTCCTCAGACTCTGGTTTTGTTCCTCAGTCTCCCGTTTTTTTCCTCGACATCTGGTTTTGTTCCTCCAGCTCTGGTTTTGTTCCTCAAGCTCTGGTTTTCTTCCTTGCCCTCTGGTTTAGTTCCTTGGGCTCTGGTTTTCTTCCTCGGGCTCTGGTTTTCTTCCTCGGCCTGTGTTTTTTTTCCTTGGGCTCTGGTTTTGTTCCTCGGGCTCTGGTTTCTTTCCTCCAGCTCTGGTTTTTTTCCTTGGGCTCTGATGTAGTTTCTCGGGTCCTTTCTTTCTTCCTCGGGGTCTGTTTTTTTTCCTAGGGCTCTGGTTTTCTTCCTCGAGCTCTGGTTTTGTTCCTCGGGCCCTTATTTTGTTCCTCCAGCTCTGGTTTTGTTCCTCGGCCTCTAGTGTAGTTCCACGGACTCTGGTTTTGTTCCTCGGGCTCTTGTTTTGTTCCTCAGTCTCTGGTTTTGTTCCTTGAGCTCTGGTTTTGTTCCTCGACATCTGGTTTTATTCCTTGGGCTCTGGTTTTTTTCCTCGGACTCTGGTTTTGTTCCTCGACTCCTGGTTTTATTCCTCGGGCCCTCCTTTTGTTCCTCGGTCTCTGGTTTTGATCCTCAGCCTCTGGTTTTCTTCCTCGGGCTCTGGTTTTGTTCCTCCAGCTCTGGTTTTGTTCCTCGGGCTCTGGTTTTGTTCCTCGGGCTCTGGTTTTCTTTCTTGGCCTCTGGTTTTATTCCTTGGGCTCTTGTTTTGTTCCTCCAGCTCTGGTTTTATTCCTTGGGCTCTGGTTTTGTTCCTCGGGCTCTGTTTTAGTTACTCAGTCTCCGGTTTTCTTCCTCGGGCTGTGGTTTTTGTTCCGCTGGCTCTGGTTTAATTCCTCAGGTCCTGATTTATTCCCTCGGGCTCTGGGTTTGTTCCTCGGACTCTGGTTTTGTCCCTCGCGCCCTCCTTTTGTTCCTCGGTCTATGGTTTTGTTCCTCAGGCTCTGGTTTTCTTCCTCGGGCTCTGGGTTTGTTCCTTGGGCTCTGGTTTTGTTCCTCGAGCTCTGGTTTTGTTCCTTAGGCTCTGGATTTGTTCCTCGGGCTCTGGTTTAGTTCCTCAGGTACTGGGTTTTTCCCTCAGACCCTGGTTTTCTTCCTCGGCCTCTTTTTTTTTTCCTTGGGCTCTGCTTTTGTTCCTCGGACTCTGGTTTCCTTCCTCCAGCTCTGGTTTTTTTCCTTGGGCTCTGGTGTAGTTTCTCGGGTCCTTTCTTTCTTCCTCGGGGTCTGTTTTTTTTCCTAGGGCTCTGGTTTTCTTCCTCAAGCTCTGGTTTTGTTCCTCGGGCTCTGATTTTGTTCCTCCAGCTCTTCTTTTGTTCCTCGGCCTCTAGAATAGGTCCACGGACTCTGGTTTTGTTCCTCGGGCTCTTGTTTTTTTCCTCAGTCTCTGGTTTTGTTCCTTGAGCTCTGGTTTTGTTCCTCGGGCTCTGGTTTTGTTCCTCGGACTCTGGTTTTGTTCCTCGACATCTGGTTTTGTTCCTCGGGCTCTGGTTTTTTTCCTCGGGCCCTCCTTTTTTGCCTCGGTCTCTGGTTTTGATCCTCAGGCTCTGGTTTTCTTCCTCGGGCTCTAGTTTGTTCCTCCAGCTCTGGTTTTGTTCCTCGGACTCTGGTTTTGTTCCTCGACATCTGGTTTTGTTCCTTGGGCTCTGGTTTTGTTCCTCAGGCTCTGGTTTTCTTCCTCGGGTTCTGGTTTTGTTCCTCCTGCTCTGGTTTTGTTCCTCGGGCTCTGGTTTTGTTCCTCGGGCTCTGATTTTGTTCCTCAAGCTCTGGTTTTGTTCCTCGGGCTCTAGTGTAGTTCCAAGGCCTCTGGTTTTGTTCCTCCGGCTCTGGTTTTCTTCCTCGGCCTCTGGTTTTAATCCTTGGGCTCTTGTTTTGTTCCTCCAGCTCTGGTTTTATTCCTTGGGCTCTGGTTTTGTTCCTCGGGCTCTGGTTTAGTTACTCAGTCTCCGGTTTTCTTCCTCGGGCTGTGGTTTTGTTCTGCTGGCTCTGGTTTAATTCCTCGGGTCCTGATTTATTCCCTCGGGCTCTGGGTTTGTTCCTCAGAGTCTGGTTTTGTTCCTCCACACCTGGTTTTATTCCTCGCGCCCTCCTTTTGTTCCTGTGTCTCTGGTTTTGTTACTCGACATCTGGTTTTGTTACTCATCCTCTGGTTTTGTTCCTCTGGCTCTGGTTTTCTCCCTCAGCTTCTGGTTTAATTCCTTGGGCTCTGGTTTTGTTCCTCCAGCTGTGGTTTTATTCCTTGGGCTCTGGTTTTGTTCCTTGGGCTCTGGTTTAGTTACTCAGTCTCCAGTTTTCTTCCTCGGGCTCTGGTTTTGTTCCTCGGGCTCTGCTTTCTTTCCTCCTGCTCTGTTTTTTTCCCTTGGGCTCTGGTGTAGTTTCTCGGTTTCTTTCTTTCTTCCTCGGGGTCTGTTTTTTTTCCTAGGGCTCTGGTTTTCTTCCTCGAGCTCTGGTTTTGTTCCTCGGGCTCTGATTTTGTTCCTCCAGCTCTGGTTTTGTTCCTCGGCCTCTAGTGTAGTTCCAAGGCCTCTGGTTTTGTTCCTCGGGCTCTTGTTTTGTTCCTCAGTCTCTGGTTTTGTTCCTTGAGCTCTGGTTTTTTTCCTCGGACTCTGGTTTTGTTCCTCGACTCCTGGTTTTATTCCTCGGGCCCTCCTTTTGTTCCTCGGTCTCTGGTTTTGATCCTCAGGCTCTGGTTTTCTTCCTCGGGCTCTAGTTTGTTCCTCCAGCACTGGTTTTGTTCCTCGGGCTCTGGTTTTGTTCCTCGGGCTCTGGTTTTGTTCCTCAAGCTCTGGTTTTGTTCCTCGGGCTCTAGTGTAGTTCCAAGGCCTCTGGTTTTGTTCCTCAGGCTCTGGTTTTCTTCCTCGGCCTCTGGTTTTAATCCTTGGGCTCTTGTTTTGTTCCTCCAGCTCTGGTTTTATTCCTTGGGCTCTGGTTTTGTTCCTCGGGCTCTGGTTTAGTTACTCAGTCCCCGGTTTTCTTCCTCGGGCTGTGGTTTTGTTCCACTGGCTCTGGTTTAATTCCTCGGTCCTGATTTATTCCCTCGGGCTCTGGGTTTGTTCCTCGGACTCTGGTTTTGTCCCTCGCGCCCTCCTTTTGTTCCTCGGTCTATGGTTTTGTTCCTCAGGCTCTGGTTTTCTTCCTCGGACTCTGGGTTTGTTCCTTGGGCTCTGGTTTTGTTCCTCGAGCTCTGGTTTTGTTCCTTAGGCTCTGGATTTGTTCCTCGGGCTCTGGTTTAGTTCCTCAGGTACTGGGTTTTTCCCTCAGACCCTGGTTTTTTTCCTCGACATCTGGTTTGTTCCTTGGGCTCTGGTTTTGTTCCTCAGGCTCTGGCTTTCTTCCTTGCCCTCTGGTTAAGTTCCTTGGGCTCTGGTTTTGTTCCTTGGGCTCTGGTTTTCTTCCTCGGCCTCTGTTTTTTTTCCTTGGGCTCTGATTTTGTTCCTCGGGCTCTGGTTTCTTTCCTCCAGCTCTGTTTTTTTTCCTTGGTCTCTGGTGTATTTTCTCAGGTCCTTTTTTTCTTCCTCGGGCTCTGTCTTTTTTCCTAGGGCTCTGGTTTTCTTCCTCGAGCTCTGGTTTTGTTCCTCGGGCTCTGATTTTGTTCCTCCAGCTCTGGTTTTGTTCCTCGGCCTCTAGAGTAGGTCCACGGACTCTGGTTTTGTTCCTCGGGCTCTTGTTTTGTTCCTCAGTCTCTGGTTTTCTTCCTTGAGCTCTGGTTTTGTTCCTCGACATCTGGTTTTATTCCTCGGGCCCTCCTTTTGTTCCTCGGTCTCTGGTTTTGATCCTCAGGCTCTGGTTTTGTTCCTCGGGCTCTTATTTTGTTCCTCCATCTCTGGTTTTGTTCCTCGACATCTGGTTTTATGTGGTGTATGGTTGCACGGACTCTCACATAAGCATGCACAGAATCATTTATTGTTACAATACAGGAGAATATATCCTTTACCATAACGGGGAGGTCCCGCTGTCTACCCCAATCATCACCCAATTCGTATCCCTTATTAACTAAGAAAAACAGTCTCTCTTCCTTTTGGCAAAGATCCACACGACTGCTCTCAGATCCGCTTATTCTCACGGTTAACCAGTTACATAATTCTCTTGATGTTTTTCAGTTTCCTTACAGAGGAGACAACTAAGCCAGGTGTTCAGGTCTTATCTCAGGCTTATATGCGCGTCTGCTAGTTCTCAGCGCACAGGCCGAATTCCTGTCTTATCTTGGCCGAAACTCCCAACTCCACAATTCTTCTCCACATCTCCCCCTTTTTTGTTTATCACCACCCCATTGGTAAGTAAGGTCACCATGATGCGAGCTTCCATTTTGCGCACGTTGCGGATCGCAGACCGAAGGACCTGCAGGAACACTAGGAACAAAATAAACATTCCTGCCCCTATGCCAATAAACACCCACATGCGTAGATTGAGGCCATTAAACCAATTTTTTTGATTTATCCAAGACAAGTCTTGATGTAACCTGTCAAACACACTTTGGCTAGTCAATTCCTGTAATCTGTGAATCTGATGCTGCAGCTGATCATGTAAAGTTGAATATTTCGCTGCAATGACAAATCGAATGCTCCCATCAAATGTCGCTTAATAAAAGTCCAATCATGTTGTGATGAATTCCATGGTAAGGGGGTTACACATAAAGATTTGTGTACGTGTTCCCAATCACACGGCAGACTAATTCTCGTTTTTAACGCTTCCTGCCGATCCCCCAACCACATCACAGTAGCCTCTAGGGCTTGTAGCCGAGATAATACCTCCTCATCAACTTTCTCTTGAATTTGGAATTCTTTAGTAACATTGGTCAATGCCTCACTTACCTCATGTGCAGTTTTTACAGATTGTGTCAAGGAAGTGATAGCTGCAGTGGCACTTGCTAAAATAATAACAGCAGAAATAATTGCAAAAATTAACCAACCTAAGAATCGTTTTGCTCTTTTCTTAGACTTATCTATATCTTCTACTAGAATTCTAACAAATCTACCCAAACCATCCTCCCCTTCCCACTGTCTGGTTAAATTAACTGGTATCCATAGTTCTGCCCGACGTCGAAGGGGAAAAATATAAGCAGTTTCATTAAAATCATGTTTAGATATACAACTTCTAAAAGAAGGAGAATAAAGCTGAATACAAAAGGAGTGATTGCATCGAGTAATGTTTACACGTGAAGTCATAGCAAAAAGATAAGGATGAGTAGTACATACAGTCACATTAATTTCATGTATTATACTCAGATTAGCTTGTGTTTTGTTGACAATCCATACTTGAGATAGTTGCCTCGTAAAAAAAGGCAAAGCTAAACGCCACACATTCGGTTGTGGAGGAGAAAATGAACCATTATACTCCATCTGCAGGATGGGTCCTGCGGACCCACCATTGTGCCAGACTATTGAATGATTGGCTTTCTGAAAAGGCAAAACAGATTGATTCAAAGATGGATCCCAAAATGACCCATAAGGGCCCCAATCTATAATACGACCAACGGTTAAATTTTGCTCTCGAGGCCGTTCTCCCAAGCATGGCTTCCAACCAAATTGTGTGATCGATGAGAGTTTGTGCAAAATGCATTGCGGAAAATCAGGAACAAAGTCACCAATTAACATATCATTATTAATAGTATTTTTTGATGCCAACCCAGGAATGGTGACCATAGTAAGGTTCACCCATTTTCCATGTGACACTGCTACTAAGTGTTGCTGTGTTTCAACGATCACACAATACTCTGACTTATTATCTACGGTAAGACATAATGGAGGAAAATCAGAAACAAACATTGTGTCATTAGCATAATATGTATCATCTTTCCCATCTAGAGATGGGGGAACCCAAATGCCACCTGACCATAAAGTATCACTATTGCTAATCGGTAATGACGCGTCCCACCATGTCAAAGGTCGGAAAAAAGGAGGGTCCACCACATGTGCCCAATAAACGTGAGCTTCCACAGGTTGAAACATCATGGTAGTGCCAATTCCCCATAGCATTATCGTGGGACAAGATTGAACAGAAAACAGCACTATAGACCATATTACTGATGTTGACCTGATTGCATTACCGAACCGTCGTAGGAGCAGCATCCTCGTGTTGTTTTTCCTCGGGTCCTTTTTCTGGGCCATCTGCCAACACTTGCGCTGGCTTGACATTCTTCGCAGGGACCCAATATGGGCCTGTAGGAAGAGAAACACAAGCGTATCCCCGTCCCCAGGTAAGCAAGGGAACCGGACCTTTCCATAGACCAGATTCTAAGTGTTTATAAAATACCTTCGGATACACTTCAGTAACCTCTCCTGTTCGAAAATGCCGGTCAGCAGCTGAATGATATTGCTGCTTTGTCCCTGACAAATTTAAAAAATTTCATACATATGTGGCTTTATCTAACATCTCTTGAGGGGTAGTTCCCAGCGGATTCCCCCTTTTTTGTTTTTCAAGAATCAGCTTTAAGGAAGAGTGAGCACGTTCCACAATTGCTTGACCTGTGGGGGAATGCGGAATACCTGTAACATGATACACGCCCCATGCCTGTAGGAATAATAACAACCGTTTAGAGACATAGGCAGGTCCATTATCTGTTTTGAGTTTACGGGGGACCCCCAATACTGCAAAGCATCGAAGAAGATGTTTGATAACATCACGAACACGTTCACCCGTATGAGCCGTTGCGACCAAAAACCCAGAAAAGGTATCAACAGACACATGAACAAAGCGCAAACGACCAAAGGAGGAAACATGAGTAACATCCATCTGCCATAGTTCATTGGAAGTCAGTCCCCTGGGATTCACAGCAGATACTACTGGCATTGGCGTGAGCCGCTGACAATCTGGGCAAGCACGAACGATGTCCTGGGCCTGTTCAGCTGTAAGAGAAAACTGCTTCCGTAAGGAGCGAGCATTCTGATGAAAAAATTCATGGGATAATTTTGCTTGTTCCAAACGGCGAGGTAGGACTGCCATCAGAGTGAGTGCATCCGCAGCAGCATTACCGGAAATGAGCGGTCCTGGTAAATTAGTATGAGATCGGATATGCATAATAAAATACGGAAATCGTCTAACACGCAGCAGCTGTGCTAACTGTATTAGTAAAGAAAATAGTTGCTTATTATCTACTTCTCGAATAAATGCAGTCTCTATGCGCTGTACTATGCCTGTGACATAAGCTGAGTCTGCCACTATATTAAGTGGTATTTGAGAAAACAATTCAAAAGCGCGAACAGCAGCTGCTAATTCAACTACCTGCGTAGATCCAGGTAGAGAAGTAACATCCGAAGACCAGGGGGCCTGATCTGCTTCCTCCACTTGGTGTTCAGACGTTTTCCGTCCTCCCGGCGTCTTCCACGCCACTACAGCTTTACCTGTTTTTCCAGATCCATCAATGAAAACAGTTTGTGCCTGTGGAATAGGCACAGAACTTAATAGTATGCGTGGCTGTAGTGGTAGAGACTGTAAGGAATTCAAAAGTCGATGGCGTGGTAAGTTGTGTTCTATGGAGTTAACGTAATCCGCCATTGCAATCTGAAAACTCAGGCTGTTTTGTAATAGTGTCCAAAATTCATCTCCTGTGAAAGGCAAATGCATAACATCTGGATCTCGACCTGTCAATTGTTGACATCGTAGTCGACCTTGTGATATCAAACGAGAGATCATTTCAATTGCAGTGGTCAACGTCTTACTAAATGAGTGAGGTAAAAACAGCCATTCCAGAATGCGTAAGGCATCCTTTTCAGTTTGTGCCCTAGCATCCCATTGTCCCAGTAAGGCAAACGGCTGAAAAGAGTGGTAAATAAGGAACAATCGAACTGGCAACGATAGCCGGATTCGATGTGCGAAGGTATCATTAATTTTATCCATTACCTGTTGCAATGCTTCTTGGCCTGGTTCCGAAAGAGATCTGGGGGATGCCAAATCAGGATCCCCTTTCAGCAACGAGAACAAGGGTGACAGTTCATGAGTGGTAATTCCCAATAGAGGTCGCACCCAATTGATTGTGCCCAACAACTTCTGGAGATCGTTCAGAGTACTTACAGTAGTGGCAAGCCGTAAGGCTTGTGGACACACATGCGACTCGAAGAGTTTCCAGCCTAGGTATTTCCAAGGAGAAACTGACTGTACCTTCTCTGCTGCTATCTGAAATCCATATCGATGTAATTCTGTGGACAAACACTCAAAAATTTGAGAGAGATATGATTCCGTCTCAGCTGCCAACAAGATATCATCCATATAATGATACAATACAATATTTTTATACCGTTGACGAATTGACAAAAGTGCCTCTCCCACCACTATTTGACAAATGGTAGGACTATTCTTCATGCCTTGAGGTAAAACAACCCAATGGAACCGTTGCATAGGTCGATCATTGTTAATTATAGGAACAGAAAAAGCAAACCTAATACAATCCTCTGGGTGTAGATAAATTGTAAAAAAACAATCTTTGAGATCAATAACTTTTAAATGCCATTCATCAGGGATCATGGTAGGATTTGGGGTCCCGGGCTGCAAGGCCCCCATGGATACCATAACGGCATTAATAGCTCGCAAATCCTGTAACAATCTCCATTTTCCTGATTTTTTAGGTATGACAAAAATAGGCGTGTTCCAAGGACTGGTGGATGGCACTATGTGTCCTAATTGTAATTGCTCCTGTACTAATTCCCAAGCTTTTTCTAGCCGCTCACCTTTCAAAGGCCACTGATCAACCCACACTGGCTTGTCTGTAAGCCAAGTCAGTTTCAGGCGCGGCTGTACTTCAGTGGCCTTCATTAAAAATGTGTCGTAAGTGCTACATTCCATTGTTGCAACAGATCACGTCCCCATAGGGTACATGGGACATTTAAAACATAGGGTTTCAGCATGGCATGTTTATTTTCCGGACCTTCCACCAGTAAAGAATGCAAGCTCTGCCATGGTATTTGGGTACCACCAACTCCGGTAACGGCAGCAAAAACTTGTACTAATGGCCAATCAGAGGGCCATTCAGATCTCTGAATTATCGAGACATCCGCCCCTGTATCCACCAGTCCAGTAAAAGCACGGCCATTTACTTTACACATCAACATAGGCTGACCCGTAGTTATCTTTTGAGTCCAGAATATTCGAGGCAAACCTGTGCTTCCAAATCCTGCTGACCCCCTCTGCTGGCCTGATATAGGATCTCCCTTCTCCCTTTGAACATTAGGTAACAAAATTAGCTGAGCAATGCGCTCCCCTGCGGGAATAGTACACGGAGGAGTAGGAGTCCAAGCCATAATTTTAATTTCCCCAGTATAATCAGTATCAATCACCCCAGGAAGGACAAAAAGTCCTGCCTTGGAGGTTGAGGAACGTCCTATCAATAAGGCACAAAACCCTGCTGGTAAAGGGCCGTACACTCCAGTGGGGAGTATGTTAACAGATTGATCTCGTATTACTGTTGATTGGCTGGTGGCCAGATCCAACCCGGCGCTTCCGAGTGTAGCTGGCTTAAGGGCATGGACGGTTGGCAATTGTTGACATTTGCTTCGTGTGAATTCACCGCCCAGGTTGAGGCTTGAGCCACCGGCCTTGAAATCGGGGTCCTGTTGAAGGTTCTCGGGGCGCCGGACCTCGCGCCCCTCCTCCCGTTTCCCTGCATCAGTCCTGGGAGCAGGTTACCATTCTTATCAAATTTGGATCGACATTGGTTACCCCAGTGATATCCCTTCTGACAACGAGGACACAGCTGAGCGGGACCTTTAATTTGGCCCTTTGTTCCTCGTCTTGCTCTGGGGCAATCTTTTTTAATATGACCTTCCTGGCCACATACAAAACACTTAGTCGCCGCTCGAGCCACCGTTAGTTGTTGAGCCAACGCCGCTGCTAATATCTCCGCTTTAAACTGTTCTGACCCCACATTTTGACAAGCTCTGATCAAATCAGTTAAAGTCTTTGCCCGATTCCGAATGGGATCTATAGCTTTTCTACAATCAGAATTAGCATTCTCAATTGCAAGCTGAAAAAGCAACAACTCGGCGGCTTCAGGAGACTCTATCTGACGTTGTATAGCAGTTTGTAATCGATCTAAAAATTGCACATAGGGTTCTTGTGCCCCTTGCCGGATCGTAGCAAATGATGATTCCGGCTTGCCAGAATCCGGCACTCGCCTTAATGCTTTCATAGCCAAATCAGCCGCCTGTATAAGCAGTTCACGGGGTAAGGTGGCTTGTGCAGCAGGTGACGCCCAATTCCCTTCACCTAACATTTGATCTCGCCCATAGGGTAGTTGCAAATTGTCCAAATTGTCTACTACCTTTGCAATAACAAGTTCACGATACTCAAAAAACCACACAGAATACTGCACCGCTGACAAAACAAGGCGTAATACAGACTTCCAATCTAAAGGAGTCATCGTATAAGATTCCCCTATTGCTTGCAGTAAGTTTATAGTAAATGAAGCCTGTAACCCGTACTCCTTTATCGATTTGCGCACCTCCTTAATCACCTCATATGGTAAATGAGCATACTCTGGTGCTCTGCCAGGTTGATAAATTACAGGCATTGCCTGGAGAAGCGTTATATCCCCCTTTTTTAATGCCTCTGTACGACACTCATCAAAGGACAGCCTTGGCGCTACCGTACCTAAAGGCTGATATGTGGGGGGGGGGTGCGCGGATCCCTGCAGCGGATCTCCTCGGGTGGGGGGGAGGGGGCAAATGGTGGTGGTTTCATGACGGACAACCGAGAAAGTGTCTTTTGTCTCTGTCGATGTAAGATTTCATCCGCCGTTGGCGCAGATGCAGCCATTGCTTTAATTGGTGAAAGTGGAGGGTATAAATCAGGCTCTCGTTCGGGGTCTATCGAGCCCGTGTCAAGGGGATCGTCTGGCTCCGAATCATCCTTCAGAGGCGGGGGCTCCGCGTGAGGCATTACAGTTTCATCAGGAGCCAACAGTTCAAACGAATCTCCCCCATCTTTTGATTCTCCCCCCGGTATTGCTGGATCAGTCACATTTTGCAACACCTGTTCGGCAGGGCATAACTTTTGCAGAGCCGTATACACAACTCGCCAGGTAATCAATATTCCCTCTGGAACTTCTAGTTGCAAAATCTGTTTAGTCTGTAATTCCTCACCCACTTTTTGCCATTGCTTTAAATCATAACACCCAGCCGTTCCTACAGAAGGGAACCAAGGGCAGTGATCCCGGACCCACGCAAGGAGTCTCACCAATTGTATTGGAGCGACCTTAAAACCTTGTTCCTTTAAAATACGTTGAAATATTTCAAGTTGAAGCTTTTGTGACTGAGATGCCGACTGCCCCATGACCAATGTATAAAGTTCGTATAACTTCCCCGCGGCTGCTCACCTGAATCGTCCTGCGACCGGTGATGAATCGAGCTCGATATGTTGATCCTCCGTTTATCCTCCGTCCAGCTCAACAGGGGTACACCACCGGATATTTCTATTTCCTTTCTTCAAGACCTTCTTTCTTCAGGTCGTTGTCTCCTTTTTTTTTTTCTTTCTCAATCGTGCCCCACGTTGGGCGCCATTTGTGGTGTATGGTTGCACGGACTCTCACATAAGCATGCACAGAATCATTTATTGTTACAATACAGGAGAATATATCCTTTACCATAACGGGGAGGTCCCGCTGTCTACCCCAATCATCACCCAATTCGTATCCCTTATTAACTAAGAAAAACAGTCTCTCTTCCTTTTGGCAAAGATCCACACGACTGCTCTCAGATCCGCTTATTCTCACGGTTAACCAGTTACATAATTCTCTTGATGTTTTTCAGTTTCCTTACAGAGGAGACAACTAAGCCAGGTGTTCAGGTCTTATCTCAGGCTTATATGCGCGTCTGCTAGTTCTCAGCGCACAGGCCGAATTCCTGTCTTATCTTGGCCGAAACTCCCAACTCCACAATTCTTCTCCACAGTTTTATTCCTTGGGCTCTGGTTTTTTTCCTCGGACTCTGGTTTTGTTCCTCGACTCCTGGTTTTATTCCTCGGGCCCTCCTTTTGTTCCTCGGTCTCTGGTTTTGATCCTCAGGCTCTGGTTTTATTCCTCGGGCTCTGGTTTTGTTCCTCCAGCTCTGGTTTTGTTCCTCCAGCTCTGGTTTTGTTCCTCCAGCTCTGGTTTTGTTCCTCGGGCTCTGGTTTTGTTCCTCAAGCTCTGGTTTTGTTCCTCGGGCTCGAGTGTAGTTCCAAGGCCTCTGGTTTTGTTCCTCGGGCTCTGGTTTTCTTCCTCGGCCTCTGGTTTTAATCCTTGGGCTCTTGTTTTGTTCCTCCAGCTCTGGTTTTATTCCTTGGGCTCTGGTTTTGTTCCTCGGGCTCTGGTTTAGTTACTCAGTCTCCGGTTTTCTTCCTCGGGCTGTGGTTTTGTTCCGCTGGCTCTGGTTTAATTCCTCGGGTCCTGATTTATTCCCTCGGGCTCTGGGTTTGTTCCTCGGTCTCTCGTTTTTTTCCTCGACATCTGGTTTTTTTCCTTGGGCTCTGGTTTTGTTCCTCAGGCTCTGGTTTTCTTCCTCGGGTCCTGGTTTTGTTCCTCAGGCTCTGGTTTTGTTCCTCGGGTCCTGTTTTTGTTCCTCCAGCTCTGGTTTTGTTCCTCGGGCTCTGGTTTTGTTCCTCGGGCTCTGGTTTTGTTCCTCAAGCTCTGGTTTTATTCCTCGGGCTCTAGTGTAGTTCCAAGGCCTCTGGTTTTGTTCCTCGGGCTCTGGTTTTCTTCCTCAGCCTCTGGTTTTAATCCTTGGGCTCTTGTTTTGTTCCTCCAGCTCTGGTTTTATTCCTCGGGCTCTGGTTTTGTTCCTCGGGCTCTGGTTTTCTTCCTTGGCCTCTGGTTTTGTTCCTCGGGCACTGGTTTTGTTCCTCAGGCTCTAGTTTTGTTCCTCGGGCTCTGGTTTTGTTCCTCCAGCTCTGGTTTTGTTCCTTGGGCTCTGGTTTTGTTCCTCGGGCTCTGGTTTAGTTACTCAGTCCCCGGTTTTCTTCCTCGGGCTGTGGTTTTGTTCCGCTGGCTCTGGTTTAATTCCTCGGGTCCTGATTTATTCCCTCGGGCTCTGGGTTTGTTCCCCGGACTCTGGTTTTGTCCCTCGCGCCCTCCTTTTGTTCCTCGGTCTATGGTTTTGTTCCTCGGTCTCTGGTTTTCTTCCTCGGGCTCTGGGTTTGTTCCTTGGGCTCTGGTTTTGTTCCTCGAGCTCTGGTTTTGTTCCTTAGGCTCTGGATTTGTTCCTCGGGCTCTGGTTTAGTTCCTCAGGTACTGGGTTTTTCGCTCAGACCCTAGTTTTCTTCCTCGGCCTCTGTTTTTTTTCCTTGGGCTCTGGTTTTGTTCCTCGGGCTCTGGTTTCTTTCCTTCAGCTCTGTTTTTTTTCCTCGGGCTCTGGTGTAGTTTCTCGGGTCCTTTCTTTCTTCCTCGGGGTCTGTTTTTTTTCCTAGGGCTCTGGTTTTCTTCCTCGAGCTCTGGTTTTGTTCCTCGGGCTCTTATTTTGTTCCTCCAGCTCTGGTTTTGTTCCTCGGCCTCTAGTGTAGGTCCACGGACCCTGGTTTTGTTCCTCGGGCTCTTGTTTTGTTCCTCAGTCTCTGGTTTTGTTCCTTGAGCTCTTGTTTTGTTCCTCGGGCTCTGGTTTTGTTCCTCGGACTCTGGTTTTGTTCCTCGACATCTGGTTTTATTCCTCGGGCCCTCCTTTTGTTCCTCGGGCCCTCCTTTTGTTCCTCGGTCTCTGGTTTTGATCCTCAGGCTCTGGCTTTCTTCCTCGGGCTCCGGTTTTGTTCCTCCAGCTCTGGTTTTGTTCGTCGGGCTCTGGTTTTGTTCCTCGGGCTCTGGTTTTGTTCCTCAAGCTCTGGTTTTGTTCCTCGGTCTCTAGTGTAGTTCCAAGGCCTCTGGTTTTGTTCCTCAGGCGCTGGTTTTATTCCTCAGGCTCTAGTTTTGTTCCTCGGGCTCTGGTTTTGTTCCTCTGGGTCTGGTTTTGTTCCTCAGGCACTGGTTTAGTGCCTCAGGTACTGGTTTTGTTCCTCAGACTCTGGTTTTGTTCCTCGGTCTCTCGTTTTTTTCCTCGACATCTGGTTTTGTTCCTTGGGCTCTGGTTTTGTTCCTCAGGCTCTGGTTTTGTTCCTTGCCCTCTGGTTTAGTTCCTTGGGCTCTGGTTTTGTTCCTCGGGCTCTGGTTTTCTTCCTCGGCCTCTGTTTTTTTTCCTTGGGCTCTGGTTTTGTTCCTCGGGCTCTGGTTTCTTTCCTCCAGCTCTGGTTTTTTTCCTTGGGCTCTGGTGTAGTTTCTCGGGTCCTTTCTTTCTTCCTCGGGGTCTGTTATTTTTCCTAGGCTCTGGTTTTCTTCCTCGAGCTCTGGTTTTGTTCCACGGACTCTGGTTTTGTTCCTCGGGCTCTTGTTTTGTTCCTCAGTCTCTGGTTTTGTTCCTTGAGCTCTGGTTTTGTTCCTCGACATCTGGTTTTATTCCTTGGGCTCTGGTTTTGTTCCTCGGGCTCTGGTTTCTTTCCTCCACCTCTGGTTTTTTTCCTTGGGCTCTGGTGTAGTTTCTCGGGTCCTTTCTTTCTTCCTCGGGGTCTCTTTTTTTTCCTAGGCTCTGGTTTTCTTCCTCGAGCTCTGGTTTTGTTCCTCGGGCTCTTATTTTGTTCCTCCAGCTCTGGTTTTGTTCCTCGACCTCTAGTGTAGTTCCACTGACTCTGGTTTTGTTCCTCGGGCTCTTGTTTTGTTCCTCAGTCTCTGGTTTTGTTCCTTGAGCTCTGGTTTTGTTCCTCGACATCTGGTTTTATTCCTTGGGCTCTGGATTTTTTCATCGGACTCTGGTTCTGTTCCTCGACTCCTGGTTTTATTCCTCGGGCCCTCCTTTTGTTCCTCGGTCTCTGGTTTTGATCCTCAGGCTCTGGTTTTCTTCCTCGGGCTCTGGTTTTGGTCCTCCAGCTCTGGTTTTGTTCCTCGGACTCTGGTTTTGTTCCTCGGGCTCTGGTTTTGTTCCTCAAGCTCTGGTTTTGTTCCTCGGGCTCTAGTGTAGTTCCTCGGGCTCTGGTTTTGTTCCTCGGGCTCTGGTTTTGTTCCTTGGCCTCTGGTTTTATTCCTTGGGCTCTTGTTTTGTTCCTCCAGCTCTGGTTTTATTCCTTGGGCTCTGGTTTTGTTCCTCGGGCTCTGGTTTAGTTACTCAGTCTCCGGTTTTCTTCCTCGGGCGCTGGTTTTTGTTCCGCTGGCTCTGGTTTAATTCCTCGGGTCCTGATTTATTCCCTCGGGCTCTGGGTTTGTTCCTCGGACTCTGGTTTTGTCCCTCGTGCCCTCCTTTTGTTCCTCGGTCTATGGTTTTGTTCCTCAGGCTCTGGTTTTCTTCCTCGGGCTCTGGGTTTGTTCCTTGGGCTCTGGTTTTGTTCCTCGAGCTCTGGTTTTGTTCCTTAGGCTCTGGATTTGTTCCTCGGGCTCTGGTTTAGTTCCTCAGGTACTGGGTTTTTCCCTCAGACCCTGGTTTTCTTCCTTGGCCTCTTTTTTTTTTCCTTGGGCTCTGGTTTTGTTCCTCGGAATCTGGTTTCTTTCCTCCAGCTCTGGTTTTTTTCCTCGGACTCTGGTGTAGTTTCTGGGGTCCTTTCTTTCTTCCTCGAGCTCTGGTTTTGTTCCTTGGGCTCTTATTTTGTTCCTCCAGCTCTGGTTTTTTCCTCGGCCTCTAGAGTAGGTCCACGGACTCTGGTTTTCTTCCTCGGGCTCTGGTTTTGTTCCTCCAGCTCTGGTTTTGTTACTCGGGATCTGGTTTTCTTCCTCGGGCTCTGGTTTTGTTCCTCAAGCTCTGGTTTTGTTCCTCGGGCTCTAGTGTAGTTCCAAGGCCTCTGGTTTTGTTGCTCGGGCTCTGGTTTTCTTCCGCGGCCTCTGGTTTTAATCCTTGGGCTCCTGTTTTGTTCCTCCAGCTCTGGTTTTATTCCTTTGGCTCTGGTTTTGTTCCTTGGGCTCTGGTTTATTTACTCAGTCTCGAGTTTTCTTCCTCGGGCTGTGGTTTTGTTCCGCTGGCTCTGGTTTAATTCCTCCGGTCCTGATTTATTCCCTCGGGCTCTGGGTTTGTTCCTCGGACTCTGGTTTTGTCCCTCGCGCCCTCCTTTTGTTCCTCGGTCTAGGGTTTTTTTCCTCAGGATCTTGTTTTCTTCCTCGGCCTCTGGTTTTAATCCTTGGGCTCTTGTTTTGTTCCTCCAGCTCTGGTTTTATTCCTTGGGCTCTGGTTTTGTTCCTCGGGCTCTGGTTTAGTTACTCAGTCTCCGGTTTTCTTCCTCTGGCTGTGGTTTTTTTCCGCTGGCTCTGGTTTAATTCCTCGGGTCCTGATTTATTCCCTCGGGCTCTGGGTTTGTTCCTCGGAGTCTGGTTTTGTTCCTCCACACCTGGTTTTATTCCTCGCGCCCTCCTTTTGTTCCTGTGTCTCTGGTTTTGTTCCTCGACATCTGGTTTTGTTACTCATCCTCTGGTTTTGGTCCTCGGGCTCTGGTTTTCTCCCTCAGCTCCTGGTTTAATTCCTTGGGCTCTGGTTTTGTTCCTCTAACTCTGGTTTTATTACTTGGGCTCTGGTTTTGCTCCTTGGGCTCTGGTTTTGTTCCTCCAGCTGTGGTTTTATTCCTTGGGCTCTGGTTTTGTTCCTCGGGCTCTAGTTTAGTTACTCAGTCTCCAGTTTTCTTCCTCGGGCTGTGGTTTTGTTCCTCGGGCTCTGATTTCTTTCCTCCAGCTCTTTTTTTTTTCCTTGGTCTCTGGTGTAGTTTCTCGGGTCCTTTCTTTCTTCCTCGGGGTCTTTTTTTTTTCCTAGGGTTCTGGTTTTCTTCCTCGGCCTCTGGTTTTGTTCCTCCAGCTCTTGTTTTGTTCCTCGGGCTCTGGTTTTGTTCCTCAAGCTCTGGTTTTGTTCCTCGGGCTCTAGTGTAGTTCCAAGGCCTCTGGTTTTGTTCCTCGGGCTCTGGTTTTCTTCCTCGGCCTCTGGTTTTAATCCTTGGGCTCTTGTTTTGTTCCTCCAGCTCTGGTTTTATTCCTTGGGCTCTGGTTTTGTTCCTCGGGCTCTGGTTTAGTTACTCAGTCTCCGGTTTTCTTCCTCGGGCTGTGGTTTTGTTCCGCTGGCTCTGGTTTAATTCCTCGGGTCCTGATTTATTCCCTCGGGCTCTGGGTTTGTTCCTCGGACTCTGGTTTTGTCCCTCACACCCTCCTTTTGTTCCTCGGTCTATGGTTTTGTTCCTCAGGCTCTGGCTTTCTTCCTCGGGCTCTGGGTTTGTTCCTTGGGCTCTGGTTTTGTTCCTTGAGCTCTGGTTTTGTTCCTCGGGCTCTGGTTTCTTTCCTCCAGCTCTGGTTTTTTTCCTTGGGCTCTGGTGTAGTTTCTCGGGTCCTTTCTTTCTTCCTCGGGGTCTGTTATTTTTCCTAGGCTCTGGTTTTCTTCCTCGAGCTCTGGTTTTGTTCCACGGACTCTGGTTTTGTTCCTCGGGCTCTTGTTTTGTTCCTCAGTCTCTGGTTTTGTTCCTTGAGCTCTGGTTTTGTTCCTCGACATCTGGTTTTATTCCTTGGGCTCTGGTTTTGTTCCTCGGGCTCTGGTTTCTTTCCTCCACCTCTGGTTTTTTTCCTTGGGCTCTGGTGTAGTTTCTCGGGTCCTTTCTTTCTTCCTCGGGGTCTCTTTTTTTTCCTAGGCTCTGGTTTTCTTCCTCGAGCTCTGGTTTTGTTCCTCGGGCTCTTATTTTGTTCCTCCAGCTCTGGTTTTGTTCCTCGACCTCTAGTGTAGTTCCACGGACTCTGGTTTTGTTCCTCGGGCTCTTGTTTTGTTCCTCAGTCTCTGGTTTTGTTCCTTGAGCTCTGGTTTTGTTCCTCGACATCTGGTTTTATTCCTTGGGCTCTGGATTTTTTCATCGGACTCTGGTTCTGTTCCTCGACTCCTGGTTTTATTCCTCGGGCCCTCCTTTTGTTCCTCGGTCTCTGGTTTTGATCCTCAGGCTCTGGTTTTCTTCCTCGGGCTCTGGTTTTGGTCCTCCAGCTCTGGTTTTGTTCCTCGGACTCTGGTTTTGTTCCTCGGGCTCTGGTTTTGTTCCTCAAGCTCTGGTTTTGTTCCTCGGGCTCTAGTGTAGTTCCTCGGGCTCTGGTTTTGTTCCTCGGGCTCTGGTTTTCTTCCTTGGCGTGTGGTTTTATTCCTTGGGCTCTTGTTTTGTTCCTCCAGCTCTGGTTTTATTCCTTGGGCTCTGGTTTTGTTCCTCGGGCTCTGGTTTAGTTACTCAGTCTCCGGTTTTCTTCCTCGGGCTGTGGTTTTTGTTCCGCTGGCTCTGGTTTAATTCCTCGGGTCCTGATTTATTCCCTCGGGCTCTGGGTTTGTTCCTCGGACTCTGGTTTTGTCCCTCGTGCCCTCCTTTTGTTCCTCGGTCTATGGTTTTGTTCCTCAGGCTCTGGTTTTCTTCCTCGGGCTCTGGGTTTGTTCCTTGGGCTCTGGTTTTGTTCCTCGAGCTCTGGTTTTGTTCCTTAGGCTCTGGATTTGTTCCTCGGGCTCTGGTTTAGTTCCTCAGGTACTGGGTTTTTCCCTCAGACCCTGGTTTTCTTCCTTGGCCTCTTTTTTTTTTCCTTGGGCTCTGGTTTTGTTCCTCGGAATCTGGTTTCTTTCCTCCAGCTCTGGTTTTTTTCCTCGGACTCTGGTGTAGTTTCTGGGGTCCTTTCTTTCTTCCTCGAGCTCTGGTTTTGTTCCTTGGGCTCTTATTTTGTTCCTCCAGCTCTGGTTTTTTCCTCGGCCTCTAGAGTAGGTCCACGGACTCTGGTTTTCTTCCTCGGGCTCTGGTTTTGTTCCTCCAGCTCTGGTTTTGTTACTCGGGATCTGGTTTTCTTCCTCGGGCTCTGGTTTTGTTCCTCAAGCTCTGGTTTTGTTCCTCGGGCTCTAGTGTAGTTCCAAGGCCTCTGGTTTTGTTGCTCGGGCTCTGGTTTTCTTCCGCGGCCTCTGGTTTTAATCCTTGGGCTCCTGTTTTGTTCCTCCAGCTCTGGTTTTATTCCTTTGGCTCTGGTTTTGTTCCTTGGGCTCTGGTTTATTTACTCAGTCTCGAGTTTTCTTCCTCGGGCTGTGGTTTTGTTCCGCTGGCTCTGGTTTAATTCCTCCGGTCCTGATTTATTCCCTCGGGCTCTGGGTTTGTTCCTCGGACTCTGGTTTTGTCCCTCGCGCCCTCCTTTTGTTCCTCGGTCTAGGGTTTTTTTCCTCAGGATCTTGTTTTCTTCCTCGGCCTCTGGTTTTAATCCTTGGGCTCTTGTTTTGTTCCTCCAGCTCTGGTTTTATTCCTTGGGCTCTGGTTTTGTTCCTCGGGCTCTGGTTTAGTTACTCAGTCTCCGGTTTTCTTCCTCTGGCTGTGGTTTTTTTCCGCTGGCTCTGGTTTAATTCCTCGGGTCCTGATTTATTCCCTCGGGCTCTGGGTTTGTTCCTCGGAGTCTGGTTTTGTTCCTCCACACCTGGTTTTATTCCTCGCGCCCTCCTTTTGTTCCTGTGTCTCTGGTTTTGTTCCTCGACATCTGGTTTTGTTACTCATCCTCTGGTTTTGGTCCTCGGGCTCTGGTTTTCTCCCTCAGCTCCTGGTTTAATTCCTTGGGCTCTGGTTTTGTTCCTCTAACTCTGGTTTTATTACTTGGGCTCTGGTTTTGCTCCTTGGGCTCTGGTTTTGTTCCTCCAGCTGTGGTTTTATTCCTTGGGCTCTGGTTTTGTTCCTCGGGCTCTAGTTTAGTTACTCAGTCTCCAGTTTTCTTCCTCGGGCTGTGGTTTTGTTCCTCGGGCTCTGATTTCTTTCCTCCAGCTCTTTTTTTTTTCCTTGGTCTCTGGTGTAGTTTCTCGGGTCCTTTCTTTCTTCCTCGGGGTCTTTTTTTTTTCCTAGGGTTCTGGTTTTCTTCCTCGAGCTCTGGTTTTGTTCCTCGTGCTCTTATTTTGTTCCTCGGACTCTGGTTTTGTTCCTCGACTCCTGGTTTTATTCCTCGGGCCCTCCTTTTGTTCCTCTGTTTCTGGTTTTAATCCTCAGGCTCTGGTTTTCTTCCTCGGCCTCTGGTTTTGTTCCTCCAGCTCTTGTTTTGTTCCTCGGGCTCTGGTTTTGTTCCTCAAGCTCTGGTTTTGTTCCTCGGGCTCTAGTGTAGTTCCAACGCCTCTGGTTTTGTTCCTCGGGCTCTGGTTTTCTTCCTCGGCCTCTGGTTTTAATCCTTGGGCTCTTGTTTTGTTCCTCCAGCTCTGGTTTTATTCCTTGGGCTCTGGTTTTGTTCCTCGGGCTCTGGTTTAGTTACTCAGTCTCCGGTTTTCTTCCTCGGGCTGTGGTTTTGTTCCGCTGGCTCTGGTTTAATTCCTCGGGTCCTGATTTATTCCCTCGGGCTCTGGGTTTGTTCCTCGGACTCTGGTTTTGTCCCTCACACCCTCCTTTTGTTCCTCGGTCTATGGTTTTGTTCCTCAGGCTCTGGCTTTCTTCCTCGGGCTCTGGGTTTGTTCCTTGGGCTCTGGTTTTGTTCCTTGAGCTCTGGTTTTGTTCCTTGGGCTCTGGTTTTGTTCCTCGGGCTCTGGTTTTGTTCCTCGATTCCTGGTTTTATTCCTCGGGCCCTCCTTTTGTTCCTGTGTCTCTGGTTTTGTTACTCAACATCTGGTTTTGTTACTCATCCTCTGGTTTTGTTCCTCGGACTGTGGTTTTGTTCCTCGATTCCTGGTTTTATTCCTCGGGCCCTCCTTTTGTTCCTCGGTCTCTGGTTTTGATCGTTAGGCTCTGGTTTTCTTCCTCGGGCTCTGGTTTTGTTCCTCCAGCTCTGGTTTTGTTCCTCGGGCTCTGGTTTTCTTCCTCGGGCTCTGGCGTTGTTCCTCAAGCTCTGGTTTTGTTCCTCGGCCTCTAGTGTAGTTCCAAGGCCTCTGGTTTTGTTCCTCGGGCTCTGGTTTTCTTCCTCGGCTTCTGGTTTTAATCCTTGGGCTCTTGTTTTGTTCCTCGGGCTCTGGTTTATTTACTTAGTCTCCAGTTTTCTTCCTCGGGCTGTGGTATCGTTCTGCTGGCTCTGGTTTAATTCCTCGGGTCCTGATTTATTCCCTCGGGCTCTGGGTTTGTTCCTCGGACTCTGGTTTTGTCCCTCGCGCCCTCCTTTTGTTCCTCGGTCTATGGTTTTGTTCCTCAGGCTCTGGTTTTCTTCCTCGGGCTCTGGGTTTGTTCCTTGGGCTCTGGTTTTGTTCCTTGAGCTCTGGTTTTGTTCCTTGAGCTCTCGTTTTGTTCCTCTTGTGCTGGTTTTGTTCCTCAGGCTCTAGTTTTGTTCCTCGGGCTCTGGTTTTGATCCTCAGGCTCTGCTTTTGTTCCTCCAGCTCTGGTTGTGTTCCTCCAGCTCTGGTTTTGTTCCTTGGGCTCTGGTTTTGTTCCTCAGGCTCTGGTTTTCTTCCTTGCCCTCTGGTTTAGTTCCTTGGGCTCTGGTTTTGTTCCTCGGGCTCTGGTTTTCTTCCTCGGACTCTGTTTTTTTCCTTGGGCTCTGGTTTTGTTCCTCGGGCTCTGGTTTCTTTCCTCCAGCTCTGTTTTTTTTCCTCGGGCTCTGGTGTAGTTTCTCGGGTCCTTTTTTAATTCCTCGGGGTCTGTTTTTTTTCCTAGGGCTCTGGTTTTCTTCCTCGAGCTCTGGTTTTGTTCCTCGGGCTCTGATTTTGTTCCTCCAGCTCTGCTTTTGTTCCTCGGCCTCTAGAGTAGGTCCACGGACTCTGGTTTTGTTCCTCGGGCTCTTGTTTTGTTCCTCAGTCTCTGGTTTTGTTCCTTGAGCTCTGGTTTTGTTCCTCGGGCTCTGGTTTTGTTCCTCGACATCTGGTTTTCTTCCTCGGGCTCTGGTTTTGTTCCTCAAATTCTGGATTTGTCCCTCGGGCTCTAGTGTAGTTCCAAGGCCTCTGGTTTTGTTCCTCGGGCTCTGGTTTTCTTCCTCGGCTTCTGGTTTTAATCCTTGGGCTCTTGTTTTGTTCCTCCAACTCTGTTTTTTTTCCTCTGGCTCTGGTTTTGTTCCTCGGGCTCTGATTTTGTTCCTCCAGCTCTGGTTTTGTTCCTCGGCCTCTAGAGTAGGTCCACGGACTCTGGTTTTGTTCCTCGGGCTCTTGTTTTGTTCCTCAGTCTCTGGTTTTGTTCCTCGAGCTCTGGTTTTGTTCCTCGGGCTCTGGTTTTGTTCCTCGGACTCTGGTTTTGTTCCTCGACATCTGGTTTTATTCCTCGGGCTCTGGTTTTTTTCCTCGGACTCTGGTTTTGTTCCTCGACTCCTGGTTTTATTCCTCGGGCCCTCCTTTTGTTCCTCGGTCTCTGGTTTTAATTCTCAGGCTCTGGTTTTCTTCCTCAGGCTCTGGTTTTGTTCCTCCAGCTCTGGTTTTGTTCCTCGGGCTCTGGTTTTGTTCCTCGGGCTCTGGTTTTCTTCCTCGGGCTCTGGTTTTGTTCCTCGGGCTCTAGTGTAGTTCCAAGGCCTCTGGTTTTGTACCTCGGGCTCTGGTTTTCTTCCTCGGCTTCTGGTTTTAATCCTTGGGCTCTTGTTTTGTTCCTCCAACTCTGTTTTTTTTCCTCGGGCTCTGGTTTTGCTCCTCGGGCTCTGGTTTTGGTCCTCCAGCTCTGGTTTATTCCTTGGGCTCTGGTTTTGTTCCTCGGGCTCTGGTTTAGTTACTCAGTCTCCAGTTTTCTTCCTCGGGCTGTAGTTTTGTTCCTCGGGTCTGGTTTCTTTCCTCCAGCTCTGTTTTTTTTCCTTGGGCTCTGGTGTAGTTTCTCGGATCCTTTTTTTCTTCCTCGGGGTCTGTTTTTTTTCCTAGGGCTCTGGTTTTCTTCCTCGAGCTCTGGTTTTGTTCCTCGGGCTCTGATTTTGTTCCTCCAGCTCTGGTTTTGTTCCTCTGCCTCTAGTGTAGTTCCACGGACTCTGGTTTTGTTCCTCGGGCTCTTGTTTTGTTCCTCAGTCTCTGGTTTTGTTCCTTGAGCTCTGGTTTTGTTCCTCGACTCCTGGTTTTATTCCTCGGGCCCTCCTTTTGTTCCTCGGTCTCTGGTTTTCATCCTCAGGCTCTGGCTTTCTTGCTCAGGCTCTGGTTTTCTTCCTCGGGCTCTGATTTTGTTCCTCCAGCTCTGGTTTTGTTTCTCGGGCTCTGGTTTTGTTCCTCGGGCTCTGGTTTTGTTCCTCAAGCTCTGGTTTTGTTCCTCGGCCTCTAGTGTAGTTCCAAGGCCTCTGGTGTTGTTCCTCGGGCTCTGGTTTTCTTCCTCGGCCTCTGGTTTTAATCCTTGGGCTCTTGTTTTCTTCCTCGGGCTCTGGTTTATTTACTCAGTCTCCAGTTTTCTTCCTCGGGCTGTGGTTTTGTTCTGCTGGCTCTGGTTTAATTCCTCGGGTCCTGATTTATTCCCTTGGGCTCTGGGTTTGTTCCTCGGACTCTGGTTTTGTTCCTCAGGCTGTAGTTTTGTTCCTCGGGCTCTGGTTTTGTTCCTCTGGCTATGGTTTTGTTCCTCAGGCACTGGTTTAGTGCCTCAGGTACTGGTTTTGTTCCTCAGACTCTGGTTTTGTTCCTCGGTCTCTCGTTTTTTTCCTCGACATCTGGTTTAGTTCCTTGGGCTCTGGTTTTGTTCCTCGGGCTCTGGTTTTCTTCCTCGGCCTCTGTTTTTTTTCCTTGGGCTCTGGTTTTGTTCCTCGGGCTCTGGTTTCTTTCCTCCAGCTCTGGTTTTTTTCCTTGGGCTCTGCTGTAGTTTCTCGGGTCCTTTTTTAATTTCTCGGGGTCTGTTTTTTTTCCTAGGGCTCTGGTTTTTTTCCTCGAGCTCTGGTTTTGTTCCTCGGGCTCTTATTTTGTTCCTCGGTCTCTGGTTTTGATCCTCAGGCTCTGGTTTTGTTCCTCCAGCTCTGGTTGTGTTCCTCCAGCTCTTGTTTTGTTCCTTGGGCTCTGGTTTTCTTCCTTGCCCTCTGGTTTAGTTCCTTGGGCTCTGGTTTTCTTCCTCGGCCTCTGTTTTTTTTCCTTGGGGTCTGGTTTTGTTCCTCGGGCTCTGGCTTTGTTCCTCAACCTCTGGTTTTGTTCCTCGGGCTCTGGTTTTCTTCCTCGGCTTCTGGTTTTAATCCTTGGGCTCTTGTTTTGTTCCTCCAGCTCTGGTTTTATTCCTTGGGCTCTGGTTTTCTTCCTCGAGCTCTGGTTTTGTTCCTCGGGCTCTGATTTTGTTCCTCCAGCTCTGGTTTTGTTCCTCGGCCTCTAGAGTATGTCCACGGACTCTGGTTTTGTTCCTCGGGCTCTTGTTTTGTTCCTCAGTCTCTGGTTTTGTTCCTTGAGCTCTGGTTTTGTTCCTCGGACTCTGGTTTTGATCCTCGGGCTCTGGTTTTGTTCCTCGGGCTCTGGTTTTGTTCCTCGAGCTCTGGTTTTGTTCCTCGGGCTCTGATTTTGTTCCTCCAGCTCTGGTTTTGTTTCTCGGCCTCTAGAGTAGGTCCACGGACTCTGGTTTTGTTCCTCGGGCTCTGGTTTTCTTCCTCGAGCTCTGGTTTTGTTCCTCGGGCTCTGATTTTGTTCCTCCAGCTGTGGTTTTGTTCCTCGGCCTCTAGAGTAGGTCCATGGACTCTGGTTTTCTTCCTCGGCTTCTGGTTTTAATCCTTGGGCTCTTGTTTTGTTCCTCCTACTCTGTTTTATTTCCTCGGGCTCTGGTTTTGCTCCTCGGGCTCTGGTTTTGATCCCCAGGCTCTGGTTTTATTCCTTGGGCTCTAGTGTAGTTCCAAGGCCTCTGGTTTTGTTCCTCGGGCTCTGGTTTTCTTCCTCGGCCTCTGGTTTTATTCCTTGGGCTCTGGTTTTGTTCCTCGGGCTCTGGTTTATTTACTCAGTCTCCAGTTTTCTTCCTCGGGCTGTGGTTTTGTTCTGCTGGCTCTGGTTTAATTCCTCGGGTCCTGATTTATTCCCTCGGGCTCTGGGTTTTTTCCTCGGACTCTGGTTTTGTCCCTCGCGCCCTCCTTTTGTTCCTCGGTCTATGGTTTTGTTCCTCAGGCTCTGGTTTTCTTCCTCGGGCTCTGGGTTTGTTCCTTGGGCTCTGGTTTTGTTCCTCGAGCTCTGGTTTTGATCCTTAGGCTCTGGATTTGTTCCTCGGGCTCTGGTTTAGTTCCTCAGGTACTGGGTTTTTCCCGCACACCCCGGTTTTCTTCCTCGGCCTCTGGTTTTGTTCCTTGAGCTCTGGTTTTGTTCCTTGAGCTCTGGTTTTGTTCCTCTTGTGCTGGTTTTGTTCCTCAGGCTGTAGTTTTGTTCCTCTGGCTCTGGTTTTGTTCCTCTGGCTCTGGTTTTGTTCCTCAGGCACTGATTTAGTGTCTCAGGTACTGGTTTTGTTCCTCAGACTCTGGTTTTGTTCCTCGGTCTCTCGTTTTTTTCCTCGACATCTCGTTTAGTTCCTTGGGCTCTGGTTTTGTTCCTCGGGCTCTGGTTTTCTTCCTCGGCCTCTGTTTTTTTTCCTTGGGCTATGGTTTTGTTCCTCGGGCTCTGGTTTTGATCCTCAGGCTCTGGTTTTCTTCCTCAGGCTCTGGTTTTGTTCCTCCAGCTCTGGTTTTGTTCCTCAGGCTCTGGTTTTGTTCCTCGGGCTCTGGTTTTGTTCCTCCAGCTCTGGTTTTGTTCCTTGGGCTCTGGTTTTGTTCCTCAGGCTCTGGTTTTCTTCCTTGCCCTCTGGTTTAGTTCCTTGGGCTCTGGTTTTGTTCCTCGGGCTCTGGTTTTCTTCCTCGGGCTCTGGTTTTTTTCCTTAGGCTCTGGTTTTGTTCCTCGGGCTCTGGTTTCTTTCCTCCAGCTCTGGTTTTTTTCCTCGTGCTCTGGTTTTGTTCCTCGACTCCTGGTTTTATTCCTCGGGCCCTCCTTTTATTCCTCGGTCTCTGGTTTTGATCCTCAGGCTCTGGTTTTCTTCCTCAGGCTATGGTTTTGTTCCTCCAGCTCTAGTTTTGTTCCTCAGGCTCTGGTTTTGTTCCTCGGGCTCTGGTTTTGTTCCTCAAATTCTGTTTTTTTTCCTCGGGCTCTAGTGTAGTTCCAAGGCCTCTGGTTTTGTTCCTCGGGCTCTGGTTTTGTTCCTCGGCTTCTGGTTTTAATCCTTGGGCTCTTGTTTTGTTCCTCCAACTCTGTTTTTTTTCCTCGGGCTCTGGTTTTGCTCCTCGGGCTCTGGTTTTGATCCTCAGGCTCTGGTTTTATTCCTCGGGCTCTGGTTTTGTTCCTCGGGCTCTGGTTTAGTTACTCAGTCTCCAGTTTTCTTCCTCGGGCTGTGGTTTTGTTCCTCGGGCTCTGGTTTAATTCCTCGGGTCCTGATTTATTCCCTCGGGCTCTGGGTTTGTTCCTCGGAGTCTGGTTTTGTTCCTCCACACCTGGTTTTATTCCTCGAGCCCTCTTTTTGTTCCTGTGTCTCTGGTTTTGTTACTCGACATCTGGTTTTGTTACTCATCCTCTGGTTTTGTTCCTCGGGCTCTGGTTTTCTCCCTCAGCTTCTGGTTTAATTCCTTGGGCTCTGGTTTTGTTCCTCTAACTCTGGTTTTATTACTTGGGCTCTGGTTTTGCTCCTCGGGCTCTGGTTTTGGTCCTCCAGCTCTGGTTTTATTCCTTGGGCTCTGGTTTTGTTCCTCGACATCTGGTTTTGTTCCTCGGACTCTGGTTTTGTTCCTCGGACTCTGGTTTTGTTCCTCGACATCTGGTTTTATTCCTCGGGCCCTCCTTTTGTTCCTCGGTCTCTGGTTTTAATCCTCACGCTCTGCTTTTCTTCCTCAGCCTCTGGTTTTGTTCCTCGGGCTCTGGTTTTGTTCCTCGGGCTCTCGTTTTCTTCCTCGGGCTCTGGTTTTGTTCCTCAAATTCTGGTTTTGTTCCTCGGGCTCTAGTGTAGTTCCAAGGCCTCTGGTTTTGCTCCTCGGGCTCTGGTTTTCTTCCTCGGCCTCTGGTTTTAATCCTTGGGCTCTTGTTTTGTTCCTCCAGCTCTGGTTTTATTCCTTGGGCTCTGGTGTAGTTTCTTGGGTCCTTTTTTAATTCCTTGGTGTCTGTTTTTTTCCTAGGGCTCTGGTTTTCTTCCTCGAGCTCTGGTTTTGTTCCTCGGGCTCTGATTTTGTTCCTCCAGCTCTGGTTTTGTTCCTCGGCCTCTAGAGTAGGTCCACGGACTCTGGTTTTGTTCCTTGAGCTCTGGTTTTGTTCCGCAGACTCTGGTTTTGTTCCTCGGTCTCTCATTTTTTTCCTCAACATCTGGTTTTGTTCCTTGGGCTCTGGTTTTGTTCCTCAGGCTCTGGTTTTCTTCCTTGCCCTCTGGTTTAGTTCCTTGGGCTCTGCTTTTGTTCCTCACGCTCTGGTTTTTCTTCCTCGGCCTCTGTTTTTTTTCCTTGGCCTCTGGTTTTGTTCCTCGGGCTCTGGTTTCTTTCCTCCAGCTCTGTCTTTCTTCCTCGGGCTCTGGTTTTGTTCCTTGAGCTCTGGTTTTGTTCCTCGGGCTCTGGTTTAGTTACTCAGTCTCTGATTTTGTTCCTCAAGCTCTGGTTTTGTTCCTCGGGCTCTAGTGTAGTTCCAAGGCCTCTGGTTTTGTTCCTCGGGCTCTGGTTTTCTTCCTCGGCCTCTGGTTTTAATCCTTGGGCTCTTGTTTTGTTCCTCCACCTCTGGTTTTATTCCTTGGGCTCTGGTTTTGTACCTCGGGCTCTGGTTTATTTACTCAGTCTCCTGTTTTCTTCCTCGGGCTGTGGTTTTTTTCCGCTGGCTCTGGTTTAATTCCTCGGGTCCTGATTTATTCCCTCGGGCTCTGGGTTTGTTCCTCGGGCTCTGGTTTTGTCCCTCGCACCCTCCTTTTGTTCCTCGGTCTATGGTTTTTTTCCTCAGGCTCTGGTTTTCTTCCTCGAGCTCTGGTTTTGTTCCTTAGGCTCTGGATTTGTTCCTCGGGCTCTGGTTTAGTTCCTCAGGTACTGGGTTTTTCCCTCAGGCACTGGTTTTCTTCCTCGGCCTCTGGTTTTCTTCCTTGAGCTCTGGTTTTGTTCCTTGGGCTCTGGTATTGTTCCTCGGGCTCTGGTTTTGTTCCTCCGGCGCTGGTTTTATTCCTCAGGCTCTAGTTTTGTTCCTCGGGCTCTGGTTTTGTTCCTCTGGCAGTGGTTTTGTTCCTCAGGCACTGGTTTAGTGCCTCAGGTACTGGTTTTTTTCCTCAGACTCTGGTTTTGTTCCTCGGTCTCTCGTTTTTTTCCTTGACATCTGGTTTTGTTCCTTGGGCTCTAGTTTAGTTCCAAGGCCTCTGGTTTTGTTCCTCGGGCTCTGGTTTTCTTCCTCGGCCTCTGGTTTTAATCCTTGGGCTCTTCTTTTGTTCCTCCAACTCTGTTTTTTTTCCTCGGGCTCTGGTTTTGCTCCTCGGGCTCTGGTTTTGATCCTCAGGCTCTGGTTTTATTCCTTGGGCTCTGGTTTTGTTCCTCGGGCTCTCGTTTAGTTACTCAGTCTCCGGTTTTCTTCCTCGGGCTGTGGTTTTGTTCCGCTGGCTCTGGTTTAATTCCTCGGGTCCTGATTTATTCCCTCGGGCTCTGGGTTTGTTCCTCGGAGTCTGGTTTTGTTCCTCCACACCTGGTTTTATTCCTCGCGCCCTTCTTTTGTTCCTGTGTCTCTGGTTTTGTTACTCAACATCTGGTTTTGTTACTCATCCTCTGGTTTTGTTCCTCGGGCTCTGGTTTTCTCCCTCAGCTTCTGGTTTAATTCCTTGGGCTCTGGTTTTGTTCCTCTAACTCTGCTTTTATTCCTTGGGCTCTGGTTTTGTTCCTCGGGCTCTGGTTTAGTTACTCAGTCTCCAGTTTTCTTCCTCGGGCTCTGGTTTTGTTCCTCGGGCTCTGGTTTCTATCCTCCAGCTCTGGTTTTTTTCCTTGGTCTCTGGTGTATTTTCTCGGGTCCTTTCTTTCTTCCTCGGGGTCTGTTTTTTTTCCTAGGGCTCTGGTTTTCTTCCTCGAGCTCTGGTTTTGTTCCTCGGGCTCTGATTTTGATCCTCCAGCTCTGGTTTTGTTCCTCGTCCTCTAGTGTAGGTCCACGGACTCTGGTTTTGTTCCTCGGGCTCTGGTTTTGTTCCTCGGACTCTGGTTTTGTTCCTCGACATCTGGTTTTATTCCTCGGGCTCTGGTTTTTTTCCTCGGACTCTGGTTTTGTTCCTCGACTCCTGGTTTTATTCCTCGGGCCCTCCTTTTGTTCCTCGGTCTCTGGTTTTGATCCTCAGGCTGTGGTTTTCTTCCTCGGGCTCTGGTTTTGTTCCTCCAGCTCTGGTTTTGTTCCTCGGGCTCTGGTTTTGTTCCTCGGGCTCTGGTTTTGTTCCTCAAGCTCTGGTTTTGTTCCTCGGGCTCTAGTGTAGTTCCAAGGCCTCTGGTTTTCTTCCTCGGCCTCTGGTTTTAATCGTTGGGCTCTTGTTTTGTTCCTCCAACTCTGTTTTTTTCCTCGGGCTCTGGTTTTGCTCCTCGAGCTCTGGTTTTGTTCCTCCAGCTCTGGTTTTATTCCTTAGGCTCTGGTTTTGTTCCTCGGGCTCTCGTTTAGTTACTCAGTCTCCGGTTTTCTTCCTCAGGCTGTGGTTTTGTTCCGCTGGCTCTGGTTTAATTCCTCGGGTCCTGATTTATTCCCTCGGGCTCTGGGTTTGTTCCTCGGAGTCTGGTTTTGTTCCTCCGAGTCTGGTTTTGTTCCTCCACACCTGGTTTTATTCCTCGCGCCCTCCTTTTGTTCCTGTGTCTCTGGTTTTGTTCCTCGACATCTGGTTTTGTTACTCATCCTCTGGTTTTCTTCCTCGGGCTCTGGTTTTCTCCCTCAGCTCCTGGTTTAATTCCTTGAGCTCTGATTTTGTTCCTCTAACTCTGGTTTTATTACTTGGGCTCTGGTTTTGTTCCTCGGCCTCTAGAGTAGGTCCACTGACTCTGGTTTTGTTCCTCGGGCTCTTCTTTTGTTCCTCAGTCTCTGGTTTTGTTCCTTGAGCTTTGGTTTTGTTCCTCGGGCTCTGGTTTTTTTCCTCGGACTCTGGTTTTGTTCCTCGACATCTGGTTTTATTCCTCGGACTCTGGTTTTTTTCCTCGGACTCTGGTTTTGTTCCTCGACTCCTGGTTTTATTCCTCGGCCCCTCCTTTTGTTCCTCGGTTTCTGGTTTTAATCCTCAGGCTCTGGTTTTCTTCCTCAGGCTCTGGTTTTGTTCCTCGGGCTCTGGTTTTCTTCCTCGGGCTCTGGTTTTGTTCCTCAAATTCTGGTTTTGTTCCTTGGTCTCTAGTGTAGTTCCATGGCCTCTGGTTTTGTTCCCCGGGCTCTGGTTTTGTTCCTTAGGCTCTGGATTTGTTCCTCGGGCTCTGGTTTAGTTCCTCAGGTACTGGGTTTTTCCCTCAGACCCTGGTTTTCTTCCTCGGCCTCTGGTTTTGTTCCTTGAGCTCTGGTTTTGTTCCTTGAGCTCTGGTTTTGTTCCTCTTGTGCTGGTTTTGTTCCTCAGGCTCTAGTTTTGTTCCTCGGGCTCTGGTTTTATTCCTCTGGCTCTGGTTTTGTTCCTCAGGCAATGGTTTAGTGCCTCAGGTACTGGTTTTGTTCCTCAGACTCTGGTTTTGTTCCTCGATCTCTCATTTTTTTCCTCAACATCTGGTTTTGTTCCTTGGGCTCTGGTTTTGTTCCTCAGGCTCTGGTTTTCTTCCTTGCCCTCTGGTTTAGTTCCTTGGGCTCTGCTTTTGTTCCTCACGCTCTGGTTTTTCTTCCTCGGCCTCTGTTTTTTTTCCTTGGCCTCTGGTTTTGTTCCTCGGGCTCTGGTTTCTTTCCTCCAGCTCTGTCTTTCTTCCTCGGGCTCTGGTTTTGTTCCTTGAGCTCTGGTTTTGTTCCTCGGGCTCTGGTTTAGTTACTCAGTCTCTGATTTTGTTCCTCAAGCTCTGGTTTTGTTCCTCGGGCTCTAGTGTAGTTCCAAGGCCTCTGGTTTTGTTCCTCGGGCTCTGGTTTTCTTCCTCGGCCTCTGGTTTTAATCCTTGGGCTCTTGTTTTGTTCTTCCACCTCTGGTTTTATTCCTTGGGCTCTGGTTTTGTACCTCGGGCTCTGGTTTATTTACTCAGTCTCCTGTTTTCTTCCTCGGGCTGTGGTTTTTTTCCGCTGGCTCTGGTTTAATTCCTCGGGTCCTGATTTATTCCCTCGGGCTCTGGGTTTGTTCCTCCGGCTCTGGTTTTGTCCCTCGCACCCTCCTTTTGTTCCTCGGTCTATGGTTTTTTTCCTCAGGCTCTGGTTTTCTTCCTCGAGCTCTGGTTTTGTTCCTTAGGCTCTGGATTTGTTCCTCGGGCTCTGGTTTAGTTCCTCAGGTACTGGGTTTTTCCCTCAGGCACTGGTTTTCTTCCTCGGCCTCTGGTTTTCTTCCTTGAGCTCTGGTTTTGTTCCTTGGGCTCTGGTATTGTTCCTCGGGCTCTGGTTTTGTTCCTCCGGCGCTGGTTTTATTCCTCAGGCTCTAGTTTTGTTCCTCGGGCTCTGGTTTTGTTCCTCTGGCAGTGGTTTTGTTCCTCAGGCACTGGTTTAGTGCCTCAGGTACTGGTTTTTTTCCTCAGACTCTGGTTTTGTTCCTCGGTCTCTCGTTTTTTTCCTTGACATCTGGTTTTGTTCCTTGGGCTCTAGTTTAGTTCCAAGGCCTCTGGTTTTGTTCCTCGGGCTCTGGTTTTCTTCCTCGGCCTCTGGTTTTAATCCTTGGGCTCTTCTTTTGTTCCTCCAACTCTGTTTTTTTTCCTCGGGCTCTGGTTTTGCTCCTCGGGCTCTGGTTTTGATCCTCAGGCTCTGGTTTTATTCCTTGGGCTCTGGTTTTGTTCCTCGGGCTCTCGTTTAGTTACTCAGTCTCCGGTTTTCTTCCTCGGGCTGTGGTTTTGTTCCGCTGGCTCTGGTTTAATTCCTCGGGTCCTGATTTATTCCCTCGGGCTCTGGGTTTGTTCCTCGGAGTCTGGTTTTGTTCCTCCACACCTGGTTTTATTCCTCGCGCCCTTCTTTTGTTCCTGTGTCTCTGGTTTTGTTACTCAACATCTGGTTTTGTTACTCATCCTCTGGTTTTGTTCCTCGGGCTCTGGTTTTCTCCCTCAGCTTCTGGTTTAATTCCTTGGGCTCTGGTTTTGTTCCTCTAACTCTGCTTTTATTCCTTGGGCTCTGGTTTTGTTCCTCGGGCTCTGGTTTAGTTACTCAGTCTCCAGTTTTCTTCCTCGGGCTCTGGTTTTGTTCCTCGGGCTCTGGTTTCTATCCTCCAGCTCTGGTTTTTTTCCTTGGTCTCTGGTGTATTTTCTCGGGTCCTTTCTTTCTTCCTCGGGGTCTGTTTTTTTTCCTAGGGCTCTGGTTTTCTTCCTCGAGCTCTGGTTTTGTTCCTCGGGCTCTGATTTTGATCCTCCAGCTCTGGTTTTGTTCCTCGTCCTCTAGTGTAGGTCCACGGACTCTGGTTTTGTTCCTCGGGCTCTGGTTTTGTTCCTCGGACTCTGGTTTTGTTCCTCGACATCTGGTTTTATTCCTCGGGCTCTGGTTTTTTTCCTCGGACTCTGGTTTTGTTCCTCGACTCCTGGTTTTATTCCTCGGGCCCTCCTTTTGTTCCTCGGTCTCTGGTTTTGATCCTCAGGCTGTGGTTTTCTTCCTCGGGCTCTGGTTTTGTTCCTCCAGCTCTGGTTTTGTTCCTCGGGCTCTGGTTTTGTTCCTCGGGCTCTGGTTTTGTTCCTCAAGCTCTGGTTTTGTTCCTCGGGCTCTAGTGTAGTTCCAAGGCCTCTGGTTTTCTTCCTCGGCCTCTGGTTTTAATCGTTGGGCTCTTGTTTTGTTCCTCCAACTCTGTTTTTTTCCTCGGGCTCTGGTTTTGCTCCTCGAGCTCTGGTTTTGTTCCTCCAGCTCTGGTTTTATTCCTTAGGCTCTGGTTTTGTTCCTCGGGCTCTCGTTTAGTTACTCAGTCTCCGGTTTTCTTCCTCAGGCTCTGGTTTTGTTCCGCTGGCTCTGGTTTAATTCCTCGGGTCCTGATTTATTCCCTCGGGCTCTGGGTTTGTTCCTCGGAGTCTGGTTTTGTTCCTCCGAGTCTGCTTTTGTTCCTCCACACCTGGTTTTATTCCTCGCGCCCTCCTTTTGTTCCTGTGTCTCTGGTTTTGTTCCTCGACATCTGGTTTTGTTACTCATCCTCTGGTTTTCTTCCTCGGGCTCTGGTTTTCTCCCTCAGCTCCTGGTTTAATTCCTTGAGCTCTGATTTTGTTCCTCTAACTCTGGTTTTATTACTTGGGCTCTGGTTTTGTTCCTCGGCCTCTAGAGTAGGTCCACTGACTCTGGTTTTGTTCCTCGGGCTCTTCTTTTGTTCCTCAGTCTCTGGTTTTGTTCCTTGAGCTTTGGTTTTGTTCCTCGGGCTCTGGTTTTTTTCCTCGGACTCTGGTTTTGTTCCTCGACATCTGGTTTTATTCCTCGGACTCTGGTTTTTTTCCTCGGACTCTGGTTTTGTTCCTCGACTCCTGGTTTTATTCCTCGGCCCCTCCTTTTGTTCCTCGGTTTCTGGTTTTAATCCTCAGGCTCTGGTTTTCTTCCTCAGGCTCTGGTTTTGTTCCTCGGGCTCTGGTTTTCTTCCTCGGGCTCTGGTTTTGTTCCTCAAATTCTGGTTTTGTTCCTTGGTCTCTAGTGTAGTTCCATGGCCTCTGGTTTTGTTCCCCGGGCTCTGGTTTTGTTCCTTAGGCTCTGGATTTGTTCCTCGGGCTCTGGTTTAGTTCCTCAGGTACTGGGTTTTTCCCTCAGACCCTGGTTTTCTTCCTCGGCCTCTGGTTTTGTTCCTTGAGCTCTGGTTTTGTTCCTTGAGCTCTGGTTTTGTTCCTCTTGTGCTGGTTTTGTTCCTCAGGCTCTAGTTTTGTTCCTCGGGCTCTGGTTTTATTCCTCTGGCTCTGGTTTTGTTCCTCAGGCAATGGTTTAGTGCCTCAGGTACTGGTTTTGTTCCTCAGACTCTGGTTTTGTTCCTCGATCTCTCGTTTTTTTCCTCGACATCTGGTTTAGTTCCTTGGGCTCTGGTTTTGTTCCTCGGGCGCTGGTTTTGTTCCTCCAGCTCTGGTTGTGTTCCTCCAGCTCTGGTTTTGTTCCTTGGGCTCTGGTTTTGTTCCTCAGGCTCTGCTTTTCTTCCTTGCTCTTTGGTTTAGTTCCTTGGGCTCTGGTTTTGTTCCTTGGGCTCTGGTTTTCTTCCTCGGCCTCTGTTTTTTTCCTTGGGCTCTGGTTTTGTTCCTCGGACTCTGGTTTCTTTCCTCCAGCTATGGTTTTTTTCCTCGGGCTCTGGTGTATTTTCTCGGTTCCTTTTTTTCTTCCTCGGGGTCTGTTTTTTTTCCTAGGGCTCTGGTTTTCTTCCTCGAGCTCTGGTTTTGTTCCTCGGGCTCTGATTTTGTTCCTCCAGCTCTGGTTTTGTTCCTCGGCCTCTAGAGTAGGTCCACTGACTCTGGTTTTGTTCCTCGGGCTCTTGTTTTGTTCCTCAGTCTCTGGTTTTGTTCCTTCAGCTTTGGTTTTGTTCCTCGGGCTCTGGTTTTGTTCCTCGGACTCTGGTTTTGTTCCTCGACATCTGGTTTTATTCCTCGGGCTCTGTTTTTTTTCCACGGACTCTGGTTTTGTTCCTCGACTCCTGGTTTTATTCCTCGGCCCCTCCTTTTGTTCTTCGAGATCTGGTCTTCTTCCTCGGGCTCTGGTTTTCTTCCTCGAGCTCTGGTTCTGTTCCTCGGGCTCTGATTTTGTTCCTCCAGCTCTGGTTTTGTTCCTCAGCCTCTAGAGTAGGTCCACGGACTCTGGTTTTGTTCCTCGGGCTCTTGTTTTGTTCCTCAGTCTCTGGTTTTGTTCCTTGAGCTCTGGTTTTGTTCCTCGGGCTCTGGTTTTGTTCCTCGGACTCTGGTTTTGTTCCTCGACATCTGGTTTTATTCCTCGGGCTCTGGTTTTTTTCCTCGGACTCTGGTTTTGTTCCTCGACTCCTGGTTTTATTCCTCGGGCCCTCCTTTTGTTCCTCGGTCTCTGGTTTTGATCCTCAGGCTCTGGTTTTCTTCCTCAGGCTCTGGTTTTGTTCCTCCAGCTCTGGTTTTCTTCCTCGGGCTCTGGTTTTGTTCCTCAAATTCTGGTTTTGTTCCTCGGGCTCTAGTGTAGTTCCAAGGCCTCTGGTTTTGTTCCTCGGGCTCTGGTTTTCTTCCTCGGCCTCTGGTTTTAATCCTTGGGCTCTTCTTTTGTTCCTCCAACTCTGTTTTTTTTCCTCGGGCTCTGGGTTTGTTCCTCGGGCTCTGGTTTTGATCCTCAGGCTCTGGTTTTATTCCTTGGGCTCTGGTTTTGTTCCTCGGGCTCTCGTTTAGTTACTCAGTCACCGGTTTTCTTCCTCGGTCTGTGGTTTTGTTCCGCTGGCTCTGGTTTAATTCCTCGGGTCCTGATTTATTCCCTCGGGCTCTGGGTTTGTTCCTCGGAGTCTGGTTTTGTTCCTCCGAGTCTGGTTTTGTTCCTCCACACCTGGTTTTATTCCTCGCGCCCTCCTTTTGTTCCTGTGTCTCTGGTTTTGTTACTCGACATCTGGTTTTGTTACTCATCCTCTGGTTTTGTTCCTCGGGCTCTGGTTTTCTCCCTCAGCTCCTGGTTTAATTCCTTGAGCTCTGGTTTTGTTCCTCTAACTCTTGTTTTATTACTTGGGCTCTGGTTTTGCTCCTCGGGCTCTGGTTTTGTTCCTCCAGCTGTGGTTTTATTCCTTGGGCTCTGGTTTTGTTCCTCGGGCTCTGGTTTAGTTACTCAGTCTCCAGTTTTCTTCCTCGGGCTGTGGTTTTGTTCCTCGGGCTCTGGTTTCTTTCCTCCAGCTCTGGTTTTTTTCCTTCGTCTCTGGTGTATTTTCTTGGGTCCTTTTTTCCTTCCTCGGGGTCTGTCTTTTTTCCTCGGGCTCTGGTTTTCTGCCTCGAGCTCTGGTTTTGTTCCTCGGGCTCTGATTTTGTTCCTCCAGCTCTGGTTTTGTTCCTCGGCCTCTAGTGTAGTTCCACGGACTCTGGTTTTGTTCCTCTGGCTCTGGTTTTGTTCCTCAGGCACTGATTTAGTGTCTCAGGTACTGGTTTTGTTCCTCAGACTCTGGTTTTGTTCCTCGGTCTCTCGTTTTTTTCCTCGACATCTCGTTTAGTTCCTTGGGCTCTGGTTTTGTT
This sequence comes from Calonectris borealis, assembly GCF_964195595.1. Classification (NCBI taxonomy): domain Eukaryota; kingdom Metazoa; phylum Chordata; class Aves; order Procellariiformes; family Procellariidae; genus Calonectris; species Calonectris borealis. The sequence goes on along the minus strand of NC_134321.1, from coordinate 25,616,030 downwards.
CCTCGGGCTCTGGTTTTCTTCCTCGGCCTCTGTTTTTTTTCCTTGGGCTATGGTTTTGTTCCTCGGGCTCTGGTTTTGATCCTCAGGCTCTGGTTTTCTTCCTCAGGCTCTGGTTTTGTTCCTCCAGCTCTGGTTTTGTTCCTCAGGCTCTGGTTTTGTTCCTCGGGCTCTGGTTTTGTTCCTCCAGCTCTGGTTTTGTTCCTTGGGCTCTGGTTTTGTTCCTCAGGCTCTGGTTTTCTTCCTTGCCCTCTGGTTTAGTTCCTTGGGCTCTGGTTTTGTTCCTCGGGCTCTGGTTTTCTTCCTCGGGCTCTGGTTTTTTTCCTTAGGCTCTGGTTTTGTTCCTCGGGCTCTGGTTTCTTTCCTCCAGCTCTGGTTTTTTTCCTCGTGCTCTGGTTTTGTTCCTCGACTCCTGGTTTTATTCCTCGGGCCCTCCTTTTATTCCTCGGTCTCTGGTTTTGATCCTCAGGCTCTGGTTTTCTTCCTCAGGCTATGGTTTTGTTCCTCCAGCTCTAGTTTTGTTCCTCAGGCTCTGGTTTTGTTCCTCGGGCTCTGGTTTTGTTCCTCAAATTCTGTTTTTTTTCCTCGGGCTCTAGTGTAGTTCCAAGGCCTCTGGTTTTGTTCCTCGGGCTCTGGTTTTGTTCCTCGGCTTCTGGTTTTAATCCTTGGGCTCTTGTTTTGTTCCTCCAACTCTGTTTTTTTTCCTCGGGCTCTGGTTTTGCTCCTCGGGCTCTGGTTTTGATCCTCAGGCTCTGGTTTTATTCCTCGGGCTCTGGTTTTGTTCCTCGGGCTCTGGTTTAGTTACTCAGTCTCCAGTTTTCTTCCTCGGGCTGTGGTTTTGTTCCTCGGGCTCTGGTTTAATTCCTCGGGTCCTGATTTATTCCCTCGGGCTCTGGGTTTGTTCCTCGGAGTCTGGTTTTTTTCCTCCACACCTGGTTTTATTCCTCGAGCCCTCTTTTTGTTCCTGTGTCTCTGGTTTTGTTACTCGACATCTGGTTTTGTTACTCATCCTCTGGTTTTGTTCCTCGGGCTCTGGTTTTCTCCCTCAGCTTCTGGTTTAATTCCTTGGGCTCTGGTTTTGTTCCTCTAACTCTGGTTTTATTACTTGGGCTCTGGTTTTGCTCCTCGGGCTCTGGTTTTGGTCCTCCAGCTCTGGTTTTATTCCTTGGGCTCTGGTTTTGTTCCTCGACATCTGGTTTTGTTCCTCGGACTCTGGTTTTGTTCCTCGGACTCTGGTTTTGTTCCTCGACATCTGGTTTTATTCCTCGGGCCCTCCTTTTGTTCCTCGGTCTCTGGTTTTAATCCTCACGCTCTGCTTTTCTTCCTCAGCCTCTGGTTTTGTTCCTCGGGCTCTGGTTTTGTTCCTCGGGCTCTCGTTTTCTTCCTCGGGCTCTGGTTTTGTTCCTCAAATTCTGGTTTTGTTCCTCGGGCTCTAGTGTAGTTCCAAGGCCTCTGGTTTTGCTCCTCGGGCTCTGGTTTTCTTCCTCGGCCTCTGGTTTTAATCCTTGGGCTCTTGTTTTGTTCCTCCAGCTCTGGTTTTATTCCTTGGGCTCTGGTGTAGTTTCTTGGGTCCTTTTTTAATTCCTTGGTGTCTGTTTTTTTCCTAGGGCTCTGGTTTTCTTCCTCGAGCTCTGGTTTTGTTCCTCGGGCTCTGATTTTGTTCCTCCAGCTCTGGTTTTGTTCCTCGGCCTCTAGAGTAGGTCCACGGACTCTGGTTTTGTTCCTCGGGCTCTTGTTTTGTTCCTCAGTCTCTGGTTTTGTTCCTTGAGCTCTGGTTTTGTTCCGCAGACTCTGGTTTTGTTCCTCGGTCTCTCATTTTTTTCCTCAACATCTGGTTTTGTTCCTTGGGCTCTGGTTTTGTTCCTCAGGCTCTGGTTTTCTTCCTTGCCCTCTGGTTTAGTTCCTTGGGCTCTGCTTTTGTTCCTCACGCTCTGGTTTTTCTTCCTCGGCCTCTGTTTTTTTTCCTTGGCCTCTGGTTTTGTTCCTCGGGCTCTGGTTTCTTTCCTCCAGCTCTGTCTTTCTTCCTCGGGCTCTGGTTTTGTTCCTTGAGCTCTGGTTTTGTTCCTCGGGCTCTGGTTTAGTTACTCAGTCTCTGATTTTGTTCCTCAAGCTCTGGTTTTGTTCCTCGGGCTCTAGTGTAGTTCCAAGGCCTCTGGTTTTGTTCCTCGGGCTCTGGTTTTCTTCCTCGGCCTCTGGTTTTAATCCTTGGGCTCTTGTTTTGTTCCTCCACCTCTGGTTTTATTCCTTGGGCTCTGGTTTTGTACCTCGGGCTCTGGTTTATTTACTCAGTCTCCTGTTTTCTTCCTCGGGCTGTGGTTTTTTTCCGCTGGCTCTGGTTTAATTCCTCGGGTCCTGATTTATTCCCTCGGGCTCTGGGTTTGTTCCTCGGGCTCTGGTTTTGTCCCTCGCACCCTCCTTTTGTTCCTCGGTCTATGGTTTTTTTCCTCAGGCTCTGGTTTTCTTCCTCGAGCTCTGGTTTTGTTCCTTAGGCTCTGGATTTGTTCCTCGGGCTCTGGTTTAGTTCCTCAGGTACTGGGTTTTTCCCTCAGGCACTGGTTTTCTTCCTCGGCCTCTGGTTTTCTTCCTTGAGCTCTGGTTTTGTTCCTTGGGCTCTGGTATTGTTCCTCGGGCTCTGGTTTTGTTCCTCCGGCGCTGGTTTTATTCCTCAGGCTCTAGTTTTGTTCCTCGGGCTCTGGTTTTGTTCCTCTGGCAGTGGTTTTGTTCCTCAGGCACTGGTTTAGTGCCTCAGGTACTGGTTTTTTTCCTCAGACTCTGGTTTTGTTCCTCGGTCTCTCGTTTTTTTCCTTGACATCTGGTTTTGTTCCTTGGGCTCTAGTTTAGTTCCAAGGCCTCTGGTTTTGTTCCTCGGGCTCTGGTTTTCTTCCTCGGCCTCTGGTTTTAATCCTTGGGCTCTTCTTTTGTTCCTCCAACTCTGTTTTTTTTCCTCGGGCTCTGGTTTTGCTCCTCGGGCTCTGGTTTTGATCCTCAGGCTCTGGTTTTATTCCTTGGGCTCTGGTTTTGTTCCTCGGGCTCTCGTTTAGTTACTCAGTCTCCGGTTTTCTTCCTCGGGCTGTGGTTTTGTTCCGCTGGCTCTGGTTTAATTCCTCGGGTCCTGATTTATTCCCTCGGGCTCTGGGTTTGTTCCTCGGAGTCTGGTTTTGTTCCTCCACACCTGGTTTTATTCCTCGCGCCCTTCTTTTGTTCCTGTGTCTCTGGTTTTGTTACTCAACATCTGGTTTTGTTACTCATCCTCTGGTTTTGTTCCTCGGGCTCTGGTTTTCTCCCTCAGCTTCTGGTTTAATTCCTTGGGCTCTGGTTTTGTTCCTCTAACTCTGCTTTTATTCCTTGGGCTCTGGTTTTGTTCCTCGGGCTCTGGTTTAGTTACTCAGTCTCCAGTTTTCTTCCTCGGGCTCTGGTTTTGTTCCTCGGGCTCTGGTTTCTATCCTCCAGCTCTGGTTTTTTTCCTTGGTCTCTGGTGTATTTTCTCGGGTCCTTTCTTTCTTCCTCGGGGTCTGTTTTTTTTCCTAGGGCTCTGGTTTTCTTCCTCGAGCTCTGGTTTTGTTCCTCGGGCTCTGATTTTGATCCTCCAGCTCTGGTTTTGTTCCTCGTCCTCTAGTGTAGGTCCACGGACTCTGGTTTTGTTCCTCGGGCTCTGGTTTTGTTCCTCGGACTCTGGTTTTGTTCCTCGACATCTGGTTTTATTCCTCGGGCTCTGGTTTTTTTCCTCGGACTCTGGTTTTGTTCCTCGACTCCTGGTTTTATTCCTCGGGCCCTCCTTTTGTTCCTCGGTCTCTGGTTTTGATCCTCAGGCTGTGGTTTTCTTCCTCGGGCTCTGGTTTTGTTCCTCCAGCTCTGGTTTTGTTCCTCGGGCTCTGGTTTTGTTCCTCGGGCTCTGGTTTTGTTCCTCAAGCTCTGGTTTTGTTCCTCGGGCTCTAGTGTAGTTCCAAGGCCTCTGGTTTTCTTCCTCGGCCTCTGGTTTTAATCGTTGGGCTCTTGTTTTGTTCCTCCAACTCTGTTTTTTTCCTCGGGCTCTGGTTTTGCTCCTCGAGCTCTGGTTTTGTTCCTCCAGCTCTGGTTTTATTCCTTAGGCTCTGGTTTTGTTCCTCGGGCTCTCGTTTAGTTACTCAGTCTCCGGTTTTCTTCCTCAGGCTGTGGTTTTGTTCCGCTGGCTCTGGTTTAATTCCTCGGGTCCTGATTTATTCCCTCGGGCTCTGGGTTTGTTCCTCGGAGTCTGGTTTTGTTCCTCCGAGTCTGGTTTTGTTCCTCCACACCTGGTTTTATTCCTCGCGCCCTCCTTTTGTTCCTGTGTCTCTGGTTTTGTTCCTCGACATCTGGTTTTGTTACTCATCCTCTGGTTTTCTTCCTCGGGCTCTGGTTTTCTCCCTCAGCTCCTGGTTTAATTCCTTGAGCTCTGATTTTGTTCCTCTAACTCTGGTTTTATTACTTGGGCTCTGGTTTTGTTCCTCGGCCTCTAGAGTAGGTCCACTGACTCTGGTTTTGTTCCTCGGGCTCTTCTTTTGTTCCTCAGTCTCTGGTTTTGTTCCTTGAGCTTTGGTTTTGTTCCTCGGGCTCTGGTTTTTTTCCTCGGACTCTGGTTTTGTTCCTCGACATCTGGTTTTATTCCTCGGACTCTGGTTTTTTTCCTCGGACTCTGGTTTTGTTCCTCGACTCCTGGTTTTATTCCTCGGCCCCTCCTTTTGTTCCTCGGTTTCTGGTTTTAATCCTCAGGCTCTGGTTTTCTTCCTCAGGCTCTGGTTTTGTTCCTCGGGCTCTGGTTTTCTTCCTCGGGCTCTGGTTTTGTTCCTCAAATTCTGGTTTTGTTCCTTGGTCTCTAGTGTAGTTCCATGGCCTCTGGTTTTGTTCCCCGGGCTCTGGTTTTGTTCCTTAGGCTCTGGATTTGTTCCTCGGGCTCTGGTTTAGTTCCTCAGGTACTGGGTTTTTCCCTCAGACCCTGGTTTTCTTCCTCGGCCTCTGGTTTTGTTCCTTGAGCTCTGGTTTTGTTCCTTGAGCTCTGGTTTTGTTCCTCTTGTGCTGGTTTTGTTCCTCAGGCTCTAGTTTTGTTCCTCGGGCTCTGGTTTTATTCCTCTGGCTCTGGTTTTGTTCCTCAGGCAATGGTTTAGTGCCTCAGGTACTGGTTTTGTTCCTCAGACTCTGGTTTTGTTCCTCGATCTCTCATTTTTTTCCTCAACATCTGGTTTTGTTCCTTGGGCTCTGGTTTTGTTCCTCAGGCTCTGGTTTTCTTCCTTGCCCTCTGGTTTAGTTCCTTGGGCTCTGCTTTTGTTCCTCACGCTCTGGTTTTTCTTCCTCGGCCTCTGTTTTTTTTCCTTGGCCTCTGGTTTTGTTCCTCGGGCTCTGGTTTCTTTCCTCCAGCTCTGTCTTTCTTCCTCGGGCTCTGGTTTTGTTCCTTGAGCTCTGGTTTTGTTCCTCGGGCTCTGGTTTAGTTACTCAGTCTCTGATTTTGTTCCTCAAGCTCTGGTTTTGTTCCTCGGGCTCTAGTGTAGTTCCAAGGCCTCTGGTTTTGTTCCTCGGGCTCTGGTTTTCTTCCTCGGCCTCTGGTTTTAATCCTTGGGCTCTTGTTTTGTTCTTCCACCTCTGGTTTTATTCCTTGGGCTCTGGTTTTGTACCTCGGGCTCTGGTTTATTTACTCAGTCTCCTGTTTTCTTCCTCGGGCTGTGGTTTTTTTCCGCTGGCTCTGGTTTAATTCCTCGGGTCCTGATTTATTCCCTCGGGCTCTGGGTTTGTTCCTCGGGCTCTGGTTTTGTCCCTCGCACCCTCCTTTTGTTCCTCGGTCTATGGTTTTTTTCCTCAGGCTCTGGTTTTCTTCCTCGAGCTCTGGTTTTGTTCCTTAGGCTCTGGATTTGTTCCTCGGGCTCTGGTTTAGTTCCTCAGGTACTGGGTTTTTCCCTCAGGCACTGGTTTTCTTCCTCGGCCTCTGGTTTTCTTCCTTGAGCTCTGGTTTTGTTCCTTGGGCTCTGGTATTGTTCCTCGGGCTCTGGTTTTGTTCCTCCGGCGCTGGTTTTATTCCTCAGGCTCTAGTTTTGTTCCTCGGGCTCTGGTTTTGTTCCTCTGGCAGTGGTTTTGTTCCTCAGGCACTGGTTTAGTGCCTCAGGTACTGGTTTTTTTCCTCAGACTCTGGTTTTGTTCCTCGGTCTCTCGTTTTTTTCCTTGACATCTGGTTTTGTTCCTTGGGCTCTAGTTTAGTTCCAAGGCCTCTGGTTTTGTTCCTCGGGCTCTGGTTTTCTTCCTCGGCCTCTGGTTTTAATCCTTGGGCTCTTCTTTTGTTCCTCCAACTCTGTTTTTTTTCCTCGGGCTCTGGTTTTGCTCCTCGGGCTCTGGTTTTGATCCTCAGGCTCTGGTTTTATTCCTTGGGCTCTGGTTTTGTTCCTCGGGCTCTCGTTTATTTACTCAGTCTCCGGTTTTCTTCCTCGGGCTGTGGTTTTGTTCCGCTGGCTCTGGTTTAATTCCTCGGGTCCTGATTTATTCCCTCGGGCTCTGGGTTTGTTCCTCGGAGTCTGGTTTTGTTCCTCCACACCTGGTTTTATTCCTCGCGCCCTTCTTTTGTTCCTGTGTCTCTGGTTTTGTTACTCAACATCTGGTTTTGTTACTCATCCTCTGGTTTTGTTCCTCGGGCTCTGGTTTTCTCCCTCAGCTTCTGGTTTAATTCCTTGGGCTCTGGTTTTGTTCCTCTAACTCTGCTTTTATTCCTTGGGCTCTGGTTTTGTTCCTCGGGCTCTGGTTTAGTTACTCAGTCTCCAGTTTTCTTCCTCGGGCTCTGGTTTTGTTCCTCGGGCTCTGGTTTCTATCCTCCAGCTCTGGTTTTTTTCCTTGGTCTCTGGTGTATTTTCTCGGGTCCTTTCTTTCTTCCTCGGGGTCTGTTTTTTTTCCTAGGGCTCTGGTTTTCTTCCTCGAGCTCTGGTTTTGTTCCTCGGGCTCTGATTTTGATCCTCCAGCTCTGGTTTTGTTCCTCGTCCTCTAGTGTAGGTCCACGGACTCTGGTTTTGTTCCTCGGGCTCTGGTTTTGTTCCTCGGACTCTGGTTTTGTTCCTCGACATCTGGTTTTATTCCTCGGGCTCTGGTTTTTTTCCTCGGACTCTGGTTTTGTTCCTCGACTCCTGGTTTTATTCCTCGGGCCCTCCTTTTGTTCCTCGGTCTCTGGTTTTGATCCTCAGGCTGTGGTTTTCTTCCTCGGGCTCTGGTTTTGTTCCTCCAGCTCTGGTTTTGTTCCTCGGGCTCTGGTTTTGTTCCTCGGGCTCTGGTTTTGTTCCTCAAGCTCTGGTTTTGTTCCTCGGGCTCTAGTGTAGTTCCAAGGCCTCTGGTTTTCTTCCTCGGCCTCTGGTTTTAATCGTTGGGCTCTTGTTTTGTTCCTCCAACTCTGTTTTTTTCCTCGGGCTCTGGTTTTGCTCCTCGAGCTCTGGTTTTGTTCCTCCAGCTCTGGTTTTATTCCTTAGGCTCTGGTTTTGTTCCTCGGGCTCTCGTTTAGTTACTCAGTCTCCGGTTTTCTTCCTCAGGCTGTGGTTTTGTTCCGCTGGCTCTGGTTTAATTCCTCGGGTCCTGATTTATTCCCTCGGGCTCTGGGTTTGTTCCTCGGAGTCTGGTTTTGTTCCTCCGAGTCTGGTTTTGTTCCTCCACACCTGGTTTTATTCCTCGCGCCCTCCTTTTGTTCCTGTGTCTCTGGTTTTGTTCCTCGACATCTGGTTTTGTTACTCATCCTCTGGTTTTCTTCCTCGGGCTCTGGTTTTCTCCCTCAGCTCCTGGTTTAATTCCTTGAGCTCTGATTTTGTTCCTCTAACTCTGGTTTTATTACTTGGGCTCTGGTTTTGTTCCTCGGCCTCTAGAGTAGGTCCACTGACTCTGGTTTTGTTCCTCGGGCTCTTCTTTTGTTCCTCAGTCTCTGGTTTTGTTCCTTGAGCTTTGGTTTTGTTCCTCGGGCTCTGGTTTTTTTCCTCGGACTCTGGTTTTGTTCCTCGACATCTGGTTTTATTCCTCGGACTCTGGTTTTTTTCCTCGGACTCTGGTTTTGTTCCTCGACTCCTGGTTTTATTCCTCGGCCCCTCCTTTTGTTCCTCGGTTTCTGGTTTTAATCCTCAGGCTCTGGTTTTCTTCCTCAGGCTCTGGTTTTGTTCCTCGGGCTCTGGTTTTCTTCCTCGGGCTCTGGTTTTGTTCCTCAAATTCTGGTTTTGTTCCTTGGTCTCTAGTGTAGTTCCATGGCCTCTGGTTTTGTTCCCCGGGCTCTGGTTTTGTTCCTTAGGCTCTGGATTTGTTCCTCGGGCTCTGGTTTAGTTCCTCAGGTACTGGGTTTTTCCCTCAGACCCTGGTTTTCTTCCTCGGCCTCTGGTTTTGTTCCTTGAGCTCTGGTTTTGTTCCTTGAGCTCTGGTTTTGTTCCTCTTGTGCTGGTTTTGTTCCTCAGGCTCTAGTTTTGTTCCTCGGGCTCTGGTTTTATTCCTCTGGCTCTGGTTTTGTTCCTCAGGCAATGGTTTAGTGCCTCAGGTACTGGTTTTGTTCCTCAGACTCTGGTTTTGTTCCTCGATCTCTCGTTTTTTTCCTCGACATCTGGTTTAGTTCCTTGGGCTCTGGTTTTGTTCCTCGGGCGCTGGTTTTGTTCCTCCAGCTCTGGTTGTGTTCCTCCAGCTCTGGTTTTGTTCCTTGGGCTCTGGTTTTGTTCCTCAGGCTCTGCTTTTCTTCCTTGCTCTTTGGTTTAGTTCCTTGGGCTCTGGTTTTGTTCCTTGGGCTCTGGTTTTCTTCCTCGGCCTCTGTTTTTTTCCTTGGGCTCTGCTTTTGTTCCTCGGACTCTGGTTTCTTTCCTCCAGCTATGGTTTTTTTCCTCGGGCTCTGGTGTATTTTCTCGGTTCCTTTTTTTCTTCCTCGGGGTCTGTTTTTTTTCCTAGGGCTCTGGTTTTCTTCCTCGAGCTCTGGTTTTGTTCCTCGGGCTCTGATTTTGTTCCTCCAGCTCTGGTTTTGTTCCTCGGCCTCTAGAGTAGGTCCACTGACTCTGGTTTTGTTCCTCGGGCTCTTGTTTTGTTCCTCAGTCTCTGGTTTTGTTCCTTCAGCTTTGGTTTTGTTCCTCGGGCTCTGGTTTTGTTCCTCGGACTCTGGTTTTGTTCCTCGACATCTGGTTTTATTCCTCGGGCTCTGTTTTTTTTCCACGGACTCTGGTTTTGTTCCTCGACTCCTGGTTTTATTCCTCGGCCCCTCCTTTTGTTCTTCGAGATCTGGTCTTCTTCCTCGGGCTCTGGTTTTCTTCCTCGAGCTCTGGTTCTGTTCCTCGGGTTCTGATTTTGTTCCTCCAGCTCTGGTTTTGTTCCTCAGCCTCTAGAGTAGGTCCACGGACTCTGGTTTTGTTCCTCGGGCTCTTGTTTTGTTCCTCAGTCTCTGGTTTTGTTCCTTGAGCTCTGGTTTTGTTCCTCGGGCTCTGGTTTTGTTCCTCGGACTCTGGTTTTGTTCCTCGACATCTGGTTTTATTCCTCGGGCTCTGGTTTTTTTCCTCGGACTCTGGTTTTGTTCCTCGACTCCTGGTTTTATTCCTCGGGCCCTCCTTTTGTTCCTCGGTCTCTGGTTTTGATCCTCAGGCTCTGGTTTTCTTCCTCAGGCTCTGGTTTTGTTCCTCCAGCTCTGGTTTTCTTCCTCGGGCTCTGGTTTTGTTCCTCAAATTCTGGTTTTGTTCCTCGGGCTCTAGTGTAGTTCCAAGGCCTCTGGTTTTGTTCCTCGGGCTCTGGTTTTCTTCCTCGGCCTCTGGTTTTAATCCTTGGGCTCTTCTTTTGTTCCTCCAACTCTGTTTTTTTTCCTCGGGCTCTGGGTTTGTTCCTCGGGCTCTGGTTTTGATCCTCAGGCTCTGGTTTTATTCCTTGGGCTCTGGTTTTGTTCCTCGGGCTCTCGTTTAGTTACTCAGTCACCGGTTTTCTTCCTCGGTCTGTGGTTTTGTTCCGCTGGCTCTGGTTTAATTCCTCGGGTCCTGATTTATTCCCTCGGGCTCTGGGTTTGTTCCTCGGAGTCTGGTTTTGTTCCTCCGAGTCTGGTTTTGTTCCTCCACACCTGGTTTTATTCCTCGCGCCCTCCTTTTGTTCCTGTGTCTCTGGTTTTGTTACTCGACATCTGGTTTTGTTACTCATCCTCTGGTTTTGTTCCTCGGGCTCTGGTTTTCTCCCTCAGCTCCTGGTTTAATTCCTTGAGCTCTGGTTTTGTTCCTCTAACTCTTGTTTTATTACTTGGGCTCTGGTTTTGCTCCTCGGGCTCTGGTTTTGTTCCTCCAGCTGTGGTTTTATTCCTTGGGCTCTGGTTTTGTTCCTCGGGCTCTGGTTTAGTTACTCAGTCTCCAGTTTTCTTCCTCGGGCTGTGGTTTTGTTCCTCGGGCTCTGGTTTCTTTCCTCCAGCTCTGGTTTTTTTCCTTCGTCTCTGGTGTATTTTCTTGGGTCCTTTTTTCCTTCCTCGGGGTCTGTCTTTTTTCCTCGGGCTCTGGTTTTCTGCCTCGAGCTCTGGTTTTGTTCCTCGGGCTCTGATTTTGTTCCTCCAGCTCTGGTTTTGTTCCTCGGCCTCTAGTGTAGTTCCACGGACTCTGGTTTTGTTCCTCGGGCTCTTGTTTTGTTCCTCAGTCTCTGGTTTTGTTCCTTGAGCTCTGGTTTTGTTCCTCGACATCTGGTTTTATTCCTTGGGCTCCGATATTATTCCTTGGGCTCTGGTTTTCTTCCTCTGGCGCTGGTTTGGTTCCTCGGACTCTGGTTTTGTTCCTCGGGCTCTGGTTTTATTCTTCAGGCTCTGGATTTGTTCCTCCAGCTCTGGTTTTGTTCCTCGGGCTCTGGTTTTGTTCCTCAGGCTCTAGTTTTGATCCTCGCTTTCTGGTTTTGTTTCTCTAGCTCTCGTTTCATTCCTCGGGCACTGATTATTTTCGTCGGGCACTGGTATTGTTCGTCTCGCTCTGGTTTTGTTCCTCGGACTCTGGCTTTGTTCCTCGACACCTGGTTTTATTCCTCGGGCCCTCCTTTTATTCCTCGGTCTCTGGTTTTGTTCCTCGGGCTCTGGTTTTGTTTCTCAAATTCTGGTTTTGTTCCTCGGGCTCTAGTGTAGTTCCAAGGCCTCTGGTTTTGTTCCTCGGGCTCTGGTTTTCTTTTTCGGTTTCTGGTTTTAATCCTTGGGCTCTTGTTTTGTTCCTCCAACTCTGTTTTTTTTCCTCGGGCTCTGGTTTTGCTCCTCGGGCTCTGGTTTTGATCCTCAGACTCTGGTTTTAATCCTTGGGCTCTTGTTTTGTTCCTCGGGCTCTGGTTTATTTACTCAGTCTCCAGTTTTCTTCCTCGGGCTGTTGTTTTGTTCCGATGGCTCTGGTTTAATTCCTTGGGTCCTGATTTATTCCCTCGGGCTCTGGGTTTGTTCCTCGGACTCTGGTTTTGTTCCTCCACACCTGGTTTTATTCCTCGCGCCCTCCTTTTGTTCCTGTGTCTCTGGTTTTGTTACTCAACATCTGGTTTTGTTACTCATCCTCTGGTTTTGTTCCTCGGGCTCTGGTTTTCTCCCTCAGCTTCTGGTTTAAGTCCTTGGGCTCTGGTTTTGTTCCTCTGACTCTGCTTTTATTCCTTGAGCTCTGGTTTTGTTCCTCGGGCTCTGGTTTAGTTACTCAGTCTCCAGTTTTCTTCCTCGGGCTCTGGTTTTGTTCCTCGGGCTCTGGTTTCTTTCCTCCAGCTCTGGTTTTTTTCTTTGGTCTCTGGTGTATTTTCTCGGGTCCTTTTTTTCTTCCTCGGGGTCTGTCTTTTTTCCTAGGGCTCTGGTTTTCTTCCTCGAGCTCTGGTTTTGTTCCTCGGGCTCTGATTTTGATCCTCCAGGTCTGGTTTTGTTCCTCGTCCTCTAGTGTAGGTCCACGGACTCTGGTTTTGTTCCTCGGGCTCTTGTTTTGTTCCTCAGTCTCTGGTTTTGTTCCTTGAGCTTTGGTTTTGTTCCTCGGGCTCTGGTTTTGTTCCTCGGACTCTGGTTTTGTTCCTCGACTCCTGGTTTTATTCCTCGGGCTCTGGATTTTTCCTCGGACTCTGGTTTTGTTCCTCGACTCCTGGTTTTATTCCTCGGCCCCTCCTTTTGTTCTTCGGGATCTGGTCTTCTTCCTCGGGCTCTGGTTTTCTTCCTCGAGCTCTGGTTCTGTTCCTCGGGCTCTGATTTTGTTCCTCAAGCTCTGGTTTTGTTCCTCGGCCTCTAGAGTAGGTCCATGGACTCTGGTTTTGTTCCTCGGGCTCTTGTTTTGTTCCTCAGTCTCTGGTTTTGTTCCTTGAGCTCTGGTTTTGTTCCTCGGGCTCTGGTTTTGTTCCTCGGACTCTGGTTTTGTTCCTCGACATCTGGTTTTATTCCTCGGACTCTGGTTTTTTTCCTCGGACTCTGGTTTTGTTCCTCGACTCCTGGTTTTATTCCTCGGGCCCTCCTTTTGTTCCTCGATCTCTGGTTTTGATCCTCAGGCTCTGGTTTTCTTCCTCAGGCTCTGGTTTTGTTCCTCCAGCTCTGGTTTTGTTCCTCGGGCTCTGGTTTTTTTCCTCGGGCTCTGGTTTTGTTCCTCAAATTCTGGTTTTGTTCCTCGGGCTCTGGTTTTCTTCCTCCGCCTCTGGTTTTAATCCTTGGGCTCTTGTTTTGTTCCTCCAACTCTGTTTTTTTCCCTCGGGCTCTGGTTTTGCTCCTCGGGCTCTGGTTTAGTTACTCAGTCTCCAGTTTTCTTCCTCGGGCTGTGGTTTTGTTCTGCTGGCTCTGGTTTAATTCCTCGGGTCCTGATTTATTCCCTCGGGCTCTGGGTTTGTTCCTCGGACTCTGGTTTTGTCCCTCGCGCCCTCCTTTTGTTCCTCGGTCTATGGTTTTGTTCCTCAGGCTCTGGTTTTCTTCCTCGGGCTCTGGGTTTGTTCCTTGGGCTCTGGTTTTGTTCCTTGAGCTCTGGTTTAGTTCCTTAGGCTCTGGATTTGTTCCTCGGGCTCTGGTTTATTTCCTCAGGTACTGGGTTTTTCCCTCAGACCCTGGTTTTCTTCCTCGGCCTCTGGTTTTGTTCCTTGAGCTCTGGTTTTGTTCCTCAGGCTCTGGTTTTCTTCCTTGCCCTCTGGTTTAGTTCCTTGGGCTCTGGTTTTGTTCCTCGGTCTCTGGTTTTCTTCCTCAGCCTCTGTTTTTTTCCCTTGGCCTCTGGTTTTGTTCCTCGGGCTCTGGTTTCTTTCCTCTAGCTCTGTTTTTTTTCCTCGGGCTCTGGTATAGTTTCTTGGGTCCTTTTTTAATTCCTCGGGGTCTGTTTTTTTTCCTAGGGCTCTGGTTTTCTTCCTCGAGCTCTGGTTTTGTTCCTCGGGCTCTGATTTTGTTCCTCCAGCTGTGCTTTTGTTCCTCGGCCTCTAGTGTAGGTCCACAGACTCTGGTTTTGTTCCTCGGGCTCTTGTTTTGTTCCTCAGTCTCTGGTTTTGTTCCTTTAGCTTTGGTTTTATTCCTCGGGCTCTGGTTTTGTTCCTCGGACTCTGGTTTTGTTCCTCGACATCTGGTTTTATTCCTCGGGCTCTGGTTTTTTTCCTCGGACTCTGGTTTTGTTCCTCGACTCCTGGTTTTATTCCTCGGCCCCTCCTTTTGTTGTTCGGGATCTGGTCTTCTTCCTCGGGCTCTGGTTTTGTTCCTCGGGCTCTTGTTTTTTTCCTCAGTCTCTGGTTTTTTTCCTTGAGCTCTGGTTTTGTTCCTCGGGCTCTGGTTTTGTTCCTCGGACTCTGGTTTTGTTCCTCGGGCTCTGGTTTTCTTCCTCGGGCTCTGGTTTTGTTCCTCAAATTCTGGTTTTGTTCCTTGGTCTCTAGTGTAGTTCCAAGGCCTCTGGTTTTGTTCCTCGGGCTCTGGTTTTCTTCCTCGGCTTCTGGTTTTAATCCTTGGGCTCTTGTTTTGTTCCTCCAACTCTTTTTTTTTTCCTCGGGCTCTGGTTTTGCTCCTCGGGCTCTGGTTTTGATCCTCAGGCTCTGGTTTTATTCCTTGGGCTCTGGTTTTGTTCCTCGGGCTCTCGTTTAGTTACTCAGTCTCCGGTTTTCTTCCTCGGGCTGTGGTTTTGTTCCGCTGGCTCTGGTTTAATTCCTCGGGTCCTGATTTATTCCCTCGGGCTCTGGGTTTGTTCCTCGGACTCTGGTTTTGTTCCTCGACATCTGGTTTTATTCCTCGGGCTCTGTTTTTTTTCCTCGGACTCTGGTTTTGTTCCTCGACTCCTGGTTTTATTCCTCGGGCCCTCCTTTTGTTCCTCGGTCTCTGGTTTTGATCCTCAGGCTCTAGTTTTCTTCCTCGGGCTCTGGTTTTGTTCCTCCAGCTCTGGTTTTGTTCCTCGGGCTCTGGTTTTGTTCCTCGGGCTCTGGTTTTGTTCCTCAAGCTCTGGTTTTGTTCCTCGGGCTCTAGTGTAGTTCCAAGGCCTCTGGTTTTGTTCCTCGGGCTCTGGTTTTCTTCCTCAGCCTCTGGTTTTTATCCTTGGGCTCTTGTTTTGTTCCTCCAACTCTGTTTTTTTCCTCGGGCTCTGGTTTTTCTCCTCGGGCTCTGGTTTTGTTCCTCTAGCTCTGGTTTTATTCCTTGGGCTCTGGTTTTGTTCCTCGGGCTCTCGTTTAGTTACTCAGTCTCCGGTTTTCTTCCTCGGGCTGTGGTTTTGTTCCGCTGGCTCTGGTTTAATTCCTCGGGTCCTGATTTATTCCCTCGGGCTCTGGCTTTGTTCCTCGGAGTTTGGTTTTGTTCCTCCGAGTCTGCTTTTGTTCCTCCACACCTGGTTTTATTCCTCGCGCCCTCCTTTTCTTCCTGTGTCTCTGGTTTTGTTACTCGACATCTGGTTTTGTTACTCATCCTCTGGTTTTGTTCCTCGGGCTCTGGTTTTCTCCCTCAGCTCCTGGTTTAATTCCTTGAGCTCTGGTTTTGTTCCTCTAACTCTTGTTTTATTACTTGGGCTCTGGTTTTGCTCCTCGGGCTCTGGTTTTGTTCCTCCAGCTCTGGTTTTATCCTTGGGCTCTGGTTTTGTTCCTCGGGCTCTGGTTTAGTTACTCAGTCTCCAGTTTTCTTCCTCGGGCTGTGGTTTTGTTCCTCGGGCTCTGGTTTCTTTCCTCCAGCTCTGGTTTTTTTCCTTGGGCTCTGGTGTAGTTTCTCGGTTCCTTTATTTCTTCCTCGGGGTCTGTTTTTTTTCCTAGGGCTCTGGTTTTCTTCCTCGAGCTCTGGTTTTGTTCCTCGGGCTCTGATTTTGTTCCTCCAGCTCTGCTTTTGTTCCTCGGCCTCTAGTGTAGTTCCACGGACTCTGGTTTTGTTCCTCGGGCTCTTGTTTTTTCCTCAGTCTCTCGTTTAGTTCCTTGAGCTCTGGTTTTGTTCCTCGACATCTGGTTTTATTCCTTGGGCTCCGATTTTATTCCTTGGGCTCTGGTTTTCATCCTCTGGCGCTGGTTTGGTTCCTCGGACTCTGGTTTTGTTCCTCGGGCTCTGGTTTTATTCTTCAGGCTCTGGATTTGTTCCTTGGGCTCTGGTTTTGTTCCTCGGGCTCTGGTTTTGTTCCTCAGGCTCTAGTTTTGTTCCTCGGGTTCTGGTTTTATTTCTCTAGCTCTCGTTTCTTTCCTCGGGCACTGATTATTTTCGTCGGGCACTGGTTTTGTTCGTCTCGCTCTGGTTTTGTTCCTCGGACTCTGGCTTTGTTCCTCGACACCTGGTTTTATTCCTCGGGCCCTCCTTTTGTTCCTCGGGCTCTGGTTTTGTTCCTCGGGCTCTGGTTTTGTTTCTCAAATTCTGGTTTTGTTCCTCGGGCTCTAGTGTAGTTCCAAGGCCTCTGGTTTTGTTCCTCGGGCTCTGGTTTTCTTCCTCGGCTTCTGGTTTTAATCCTTGGGCTCTTCTTTTGTTCCTCCAACTCTGTTTTTTTTCCTCGGGCTCTGGTTTTGCTCCTCGGGCTCTGGTTTTGATCCTCAGGCTCTGGTTTTAATCCTTGGGCTCTTGTTTTATTCCTCGGGCTCTGGTTTAGTTACTCAGTCTCCAGTTTTCTTCCTCGGGCTGTGGTTTTGTTCCGCTGGCTCTGGTTTAATTCCTCGGGTCCTGATTTATTCCCTCGGGCTCTGGGTTTGTTCCTCGTTCTCTGGTTTTGTCCCTCGCGCCCTCCTTTTGTTCCTCGGTCTATGGTTTTGTTCCTCAGGCTCTGGTTTTCTTCCTCGGGCTCTGGGTTTGTTCCTTGGGCTCTGGTTTTGTTCCTCGGGCTCTGGTTTTGTTCCTTAGGCTCTGGATTTGTTCCTCGGGCTCTGGTTTAGTTCCTCAGGTACTGGGTTTTTCCCTCAGACCCTGGTTTTCTTCCTCGGCCTCTGGTTTTGTTCCTTGAGCTCTGGTTTTGTTCCTTGAGCTCTGGTTTTGTTCCTCTTGTGCTGGTTTTGTTCCTCAGGCTCTAGTTTTGTTCCTCGGGCTCTGGTTTTATTCCTCTGGCTCTGGTTTTGTTCCTCAGGCAATGGTTTAGTGCCTCAGGTACTGGTTTTGATCCTCAGACTCTGGTTTTGTTCCTCGATCTCTCGTTTTTTTCCTCGAATCTGGTTTAGTTCCTTGGGCTCTGGTTTTGTTCCTTGGGCTCTGGTTTTGTTCCTCAGGCTCTGGTTTTCTTCTTTGCTCTTTGGTTTAGTTCCTTGGGCTCTGGTTTTGT
Organism: Calonectris borealis; assembly: GCF_964195595.1. Lineage (NCBI taxonomy): Eukaryota > Metazoa > Chordata > Aves > Procellariiformes > Procellariidae > Calonectris > Calonectris borealis. The sequence continues at coordinate 25,599,438 of NC_134321.1, read as the reverse complement.
TCCTTGGGCTCTGGTTTTCTTCCTCGGCCTCTGTTTTTTTCCTTGGGCTCTGGTTTTGTTCCTCGGACTCTGGTTTCTTTCCTCCAGCTCTGTTTTTTTTCCTCGGGCTCTGGTGTAGTTTCTCGGTTCCTTTTTTAATTCCTCGGGGTCTGTTTTTTTTCCTAGGGCTCTGGTTTTCTATCCTCGACCTCTGGTTTTGTTCCTCGGGCTCTGATTTTGTTCCTCCAGCTCTGCTTTTGTTCCTCGGCCTCTAGAGTAGGTCCACTGACTCTGCTTTTGTTCCTCGGGCTCTTGTTTTGTTCCTCAGTCTCTGGTTTTGTTCCTTGAGCTTTGGTTTTGTTCCTCGGGCTCTGGTTTTGTTCCTCGGGCTCTGGTTTTGTTCCTCGACATCTGGTTTTATTCCTCGGGCTCTGGTTTTTTTCCTCGGACTCTGGTTTTGTTCCTCGACTCCTGGTTTTATTCCTCGGCCCCTCCTTTTGTTCTTCGAGATCTGGTCTTCTTCCTCGGGCTCTGGTTTTCTTCCTCGACCTCTGGTTTTGTTCCTCGGGCTCTGATTTTGTTCCTCCAGCTCTGGTTTTGTTCCTCGGCCTCTAGAGTAGGTCCACGGACTCTGGTTTTGTTCCTCGGGCTCTTGTTTTGTTCCTCAGTCTCTGGTTTTGTTCCTCGGGCTCTGGTTTTGTTCCTCAGACTCTGGTTTTGTTCCTCGACATCTGGTTTTATTCCTCAGGCTCTGTTTTTTTTCCTCGGACTCTGGTTTTGTTCCTCGACTCCTGGTTTTATTCCTCGGGCCCTCCTTTTGTTCCTCGGTCTCTGGTTTTGATCCTCAGGCTCTGGTTTTCTTCCTCAGGCTCTGGTTTTGTTCCTCCAGCTCTGGTTTTCTTCCTCGGGCTCTGGTTTTGTTCCTCAAATTCTGGTTTTGTTCCTCGGGCTCTAGTGTAGTTCCAAGGCCTCTGGTTTTGTTCCTCGGGCTCTGGTTTTCTTCCTCGGCCTCTGGTTTTAATCCTTGGGCTCTTGTTTTGTTCCTCCAACTCTGTTTTTTTTCTTCGGGCTCTGGGTTTGTTCCTCGGGCTCTGGTTTTGATCCTCAGGCTCTGGTTTTATTCCTTGGGCTCTGGTTTTGTTCCTCGGGCTCTCGTTTAGTTACTCAGTCACCGGTTTTCTTCCTCGGGCTGTGGTTTTGTTCCGCTGGCTCTGGTTTAATTCCTCGGGTCCTGATTTATTCCCTCGGGCTCTGGGTTTGTTCCTCGGAGTCTGGTTTTGTTCCTCCACACCTGGTTTTATTCCTCGCGCCCTCCCTTTGTTCCTGTGTCTCTGGTTTTGTTACTCAACATCTGGTTTTGTTACTCATCCTCTGGTTTTGTTCCTCGGGCTCTGGTTTTCTCCCTCAGCTCCTGGTTTAATTCCTTGGGCTCTGGTTTTGTTCCTCTAACTCTGCTTTTATTCCTTGGGCTCTGGTTTTGTTCCTCGGGCTCTGGTTTAGTTACTCAGTCTCCAGTTTTCTTCCTCGGGCTCTGGTTTTGTTCCTCGGGCTCTGGTTTCTATCCTCCAGCTCTGGTTTTTTTCCTTGGTCTCTGGTGTATTTTCTCGGGTCCTTTTTTTCTTCCTCGGGGTCTGTCTTTTTTCCTAGGGCTCTGGTTTTCTTCCTCGAGCTCTGGTTTTGTTCCACGGGCTCTGATTTTGATCCTCCAGCTCTGGTTTTGTTCCTCGTCCTCTAGTGTAGGTCCACGGACTCTGGTTTTGTTCCTCGGGCTCTGGTTTTGTTCCTCGGACTCTGGTTTTGTTCCTCGACATCTGGTTTTATTCCTCGGGCTCTGGTTTTGTTCCTTGGACTCTGGTTTTGTTCCTCGACTCCTGGTTTTATTCCTCGGGCCCTCCTTTTGTTCCTCGGTCTCTGGTTTTGATCCTCAGGCTGTGGTTTTCTTCCTCGGGCTCTGGTTTTGTTCCTCCAGCTCTGGTTTTGTTCCTCGGGCTCTGGTTTTGTTCCTCGGGCTCTGGTTTTGTTCCTCAAGCTCTGGTTTTGTTCCTCGGGCTCTAGTGTAGTTCCAAGGCCTCTGGTTTTCTTCCTCGGCCTCTGGTTTTAATCCTTGGGCTCTTGTTTTGTTCCTCCAGCTCTGTTTTTTTCCTCGGGCTCTGGTTTTGCTCCTCGAGCTCTGGTTTTGTTCCTCCAGCTCTGGTTTTATTCCTTAGGCTCTGGTTTTGTTCCTCGGGCTCTCGTTTAGTTACTCAGTCTCCGGTTTTCTTCCTCAGGCTCTGGTTTTGTTCCGCTGGCTCTGGTTTAATTCCTCGGGTCCTGATTTATTCCCTCGGGCTCTGGGTTTGTTCCTCGGAGTCTGGTTTTGTTCCTCCGAGTCTGCTTTTGTTCCTCCACACCTGGTTTTATTCCTCGCGCCCTCCTTTTGTTCCTGTGTCTCTGGTTTTGTTCCTCGACATCTGGTTTTGTTACTCATCCTCTGGTTTTGTTCCTCGGGCTCTGGTTTTCTCCCTCAGCTCCTGGTTTAATTCCTTGAGCTCTGGTTTTGTTCCTCTAACTCTTGTTTTATTACTTGGGCTCTGGTTTTGCTCCTCGGGCTCTGGTTTTGTTCCTCCATCTGTGGTTTTATTCCTTGGGCTCTGGTTTTGTTCCTCGGGCTCTGGATTAGTTACTCAGTCTCCAGTTTTCTTCCTCGGGCTGTGGTTTTGTTCCTCGGGCTCTGGTTTCTTTCCTCCAGCTCTGGTTTTTTTCCTTGGGCTCTGGTGTAGTTTCTCGGGTCCTTTTTTCCTTCCTCGGGGTCTGTCTTTTTTCCTCGGGCTCTGGTTTTCTTCCTCGAGCTCTGGTTTTGTTCCTCGGGCTCTGATTTTGTTCCTCCAGCTCTGCTTTTGTTCCTCGGCCTCTAGTGTAGTTCCACGGACTCTGGTTTTGTTCCTCGGGCTCTTGTTTTGTTCCTCAGTCTCTGGTTTTGTTCCTTGAGCTCTGGTTTTGTTCCTCGACATCTGGTTTTATTCCTTGGGCTCCGATATTATTCCTTGGGCTCTGGTTTTATTCCTCTGGCGCTGGTTTGGTTCCTCGGACTCTGGTTTTGTTCCTCGGGCTCTGGTTTTATTCTTCAGGCTCTGGATTTGTTCCTCCAGCTCTGGTTTTGTTCCTCGGGCTCTGGTTTTGTTCCTCAGGCTCTAGTTTTGATCCTCGGGTTCTGGTTTTATTTCTCTAGCTCTCGTTTCATTCCTCGGGCACTGATTATTTTCGTCGGGCACTGGTTTTGTTCGTCTCGCTCTGGTTTTGTTCCTCGGACTCTGGCTTTGTTCCTCGACACCTGGTTTTATTCCTCGGGCCCTCCTTTTTTTCCTCGGTCTCTGGTTTTGTTCCTCGGGCTCTGGTTTTGTTCCTCAAATTCTGGTTTTGTTCCTCGGGCTCTAGTGTAGTTCCAAGGCCTCTGGTTTTGTTCCTCGGGCTCTGGTTTTCTTCCTCGGTTTCTGGTTTTAATCCTTGGGCTCTTGTTTTGTTCCTCGGGCTCTGGTTTATTTACTCAGTCTCCAGTTTTCTTCCTCGGGCTGTGGTTTTGTTCCGATGGCTCTGGTTTAATTCCTTGGTCCTGATTTATTCCCTCGGGCTCTGGTTTGTTCCTCGGAGTCTGGTTTTGTTCCTCCACACCTGGTTTTATTCCTCGCGCCCTCCTTTTGTTCCTGTTTCTCTGGTTTTGTTACTCAACATCTGGTTTTGTTACTCATCCTCTGGTTTTGTTCCTCGGGCTCTGGTTTTCTCCCTCAGCTTCTGGTTTAATTCCTTGGGCTCTGGTTTTGTTCCTCTAACTCTGCTTTTATTCCTTGGGCTCTGGTTTTGTTCCTTGGGCTCTGGTTTAGTTACTCAGTCTCCAGTTTTCTTCCTCGGGCTCTGGTTTTGTTCCTCGGGCTCTGGTTTCTATCCTCCAGCTCTGGTTTTTTTCCTTGGTCTCTGGTGTATTTTCTCGGGTCCTTTTTTTCTTCCTCGGGGTCTGTCTTTTTTCCTAGGGCTCTGGTTTTCTTCCTCGAGCTCTGGTTTTGTTCCTCGGGCTCTGATTTTGATCCTCCAGCTCTGGTTTTGTTCCTCGTCCTCTAGTGTAGGTCCACGGACTCTGGTTTTGTTCCTCGGGCTCTGGTTTTGTTCCTCGGACTCTGGTTTTGTTCCTCGACATCTGGTTTTATTCCTCGGGCTCTGGTTTTGTTCCTTGGACTCTGGTTTTGTTCCTCGACTCCTGGTTTTATTCCTCGGGCCCTCCTTTTGTTCCTCGGTCTCTGGTTTTGATCCTCAGGCTGTGGTTTTCTTCCTCGGGCTCTGGTTTTGTTCCTCCAGCTCTGGTTTTGTTCCTCGGGCTCTGGTTTTGTTCCTCGGGCTCTGGTTTTGTTCCTCAAGCTCTGGTTTTGTTCCTCGGGCTCTAGTGTAGTTCCAAGGCCTCTGGTTTTCTTCCTCGGCCTCTGGTTTTAATCGTTGGGCTCTTGTTTTGTTCCTCCAGCTCTGTTTTTTTCCTCGGGCTCTGGTTTTGCTCCTCGAGCTCTGGTTTTGTTCCTCCAGCTCTGGTTTTATTCCTTAGGCTCTGGTTTTGTTCCTCGGGCTCTCGTTTAGTTACTCAGTCTCCGGTTTTCTTCCTCAGGCTCTGGTTTTGTTCCGCTGGCTCTGGTTTAATTCCTCGGGTCCTGATTTATTCCCTCGGGCTCTGGGTTTGTTCCTCGGAGTCTGGTTTTGTTCCTCCGAGTCTGCTTTTGTTCCTCCACACCTGGTTTTATTCCTCGCGCCCTCCTTTTGTTCCTGTGTCTCTGGTTTTGTTACTCGACATCTGGTTTTGTTACTCATCCTCTGGTTTTGTTCCTCGGGCTCTGGTTTTCTCCCTCAGCTCCTGGTTTAATTCCTTGAGCTCTGGTTTTGTTCCTCTAACTCTTGTTTTATTACTTGGGCTCTGGTTTTGCTCCTCGGGCTCTGGTTTTGTTCCTCCATCTGTGGTTTTATTCCTTGGGCTCTGGTTTTGTTCCTCGGGCTCTGGTTTAGTTACTCAGTCTCCAGTTTTCTTCCTCGGGCTGTGGTTTTGTTCCTCGGGCTCTGGTTTCTTTCCTCCAGCTCTGGTTTTTTTCCTTGGGCTCTGGTGTAGTTTCTCGGGTCCTTTTTTCCTTCCTCGGGGTCTGTCTTTTTTCCTAGGGCTCTGGTTTTCTTCCTCGAGCTCTGGTTTTGTTCCTCGGGCTCTGATTTTGTTCCTCCAGCTCTGCTTTTGTTCCTCGGCCTCTAGTGTAGTTCCACGGACTCTGGTTTTGTTCCTCGGGCTCTGGTTTTGTTCCTCCAGCTCTGGTTTTATTCCTTAGGCTCTGGTTTTGTTCCTCGGGCTCTCGTTTAGTTACTCAGTCTCCGGTTTTCTTCCTCAGGCTCTGGTTTTGTTCCGCTGGCTCTGGTTTAATTCCTCGGGTCCTGATTTATTCCCTCGGGCTCTGGGTTTGTTCCTCGGAGTCTGGTTTTGTTCCTCCGAGTCTGCTTTTGTTCCTCCACACCTGGTTTTATTCCTCGCGCCCTCCTTTTGTTCCTGTGTCTCTGGTTTTGTTACTCGACATCTGGTTTTGTTACTCATCCTCTGGTTTTGTTCCTCGGGCTCTGGTTTTCTCCCTCAGCTCCTGGTTTAATTCCTTGAGCTCTGGTTTTGTTCCTCTAACTCTTGTTTTATTACTTGGGCTCTGGTTTTGCTCCTCGGGCTCTGGTTTTGTTCCTCCATCTGTGGTTTTATTCCTTGGGCTCTGGTTTTGTTCCTCGGGCTCTGGTTTAGTTACTCAGTCTCCAGTTTTCTTCCTCGGGCTGTGGTTTTGTTCCTCGGGCTCTGGTTTCTTTCCTCCAGCTCTGGTTTTTTTCCTTGGGCTCTGGTGTAGTTTCTCGGGTCCTTTTTTCCTTCCTCGGGGTCTGTCTTTTTTCCTAGGGCTCTGGTTTTCTTCCTCGAGCTCTGGTTTTGTTCCTCGGGCTCTGATTTTGTTCCTCCAGCTCTGCTTTTGTTCCTCGGCCTCTAGTGTAGTTCCACGGACTCTGGTTTTGTTCCTCGGGCTCTTGTTTTGTTCCTCAGTCTCTGGTTTTGTTCCTTGAGCTCTGGTTTTGTTCCTCGACATCTGGTTTTATTCCTTGGGCTCCGATATTATTCCTTGGGCTCTGGTTTTCTTCCTCTGGCGCTGGTTTGGTTCCTCGGACTCTGGTTTTGTTCCTCGGGCTCTGGTTTTATTCTTCAGGCTCTGGATTTGTTCCTCCAGCTCTGGTTTTGTTCCTCGGGCTCTGGTTTTGTTCCTCAGGCTCTAGTTTTGATCCTCGGGTTCTGGTTTTATTTCTCTAGCTCTCGTTTCATTCCTCGGGCACTGATTATTTTCGTCGGGCACTGGTTTTGTTCGTCTCGCTCTGGTTTTGTTCCTCGGACTCTGGCTTTGTTCCTCGACACCTGGTTTTATTCCTCGGGCCCTCCTTTTTTTCCTCGGTCTCTGGTTTTGTTCCTCGGGCTCTGGTTTTGTTCCTCAAATTCTGGTTTTGTTCCTCGGGCTCTAGTGTAGTTCCAAGGCCTCTGGTTTTGTTCCTCGGGCTCTGGTTTTCTTCCTCGGTTTCTGGTTTTAATCCTTGGGCTCTTGTTTTGTTCCTCGGGCTCTGGTTTATTTACTCAGTCTCCAGTTTTCTTCCTCGGGCTGTGGTTTTGTTCCGATGGCTCTGGTTTAATTCCTTGGTCCTGATTTATTCCCTCGGGCTCTGGTTTGTTCCTCGGACTCTGGTTTTGTTCCTCCACACCTGGTTTTATTCCTCGCGCCCTCCTTTTGTTCCTGTGTCTCTGGTTTTGTTACTCAACATCTGGTTTTGTTACTCATCCTCTGGTTTTGTTCCTCGGGCTCTGGTTTTCTCCCTCAGCTTCTGGTTTAATTCCTTGGGCTCTGCTTTTGTTCCTCTAACTCTGCTTTTATTCCTTTGGCTCTGGTTTTGTTCCTCGGGCTCTGGTTTAGTTACTCAGTCTCCAGTTTTCTTCCTCGGGCTCTGGTTTTGTTCCTCGGGCTCTGGTTTCTTTCCTCCAGCTCTGGTTTTTTTCTTTGGTCTCTGGTGTATTTTCTCGGGTCCTTTTTTTCTTCCTTGGGGTCTGTCTTTTTTCCTAGGGCTCTGGTTTTCTTCCTCGAGCTCTGGTTTTGTTCCTCGGGCTCTGATTTTGATCCTCCAGGTCTGGTTTTGTTCCTCGTCCTCTAGTGTAGGTCCACGGACTCTGGTTTTGTTCCTCGGGCTCTTGTTTTGTTCCTCAGTCTCTGGTTTTGTTCCTTCAGCTTTGGTTTTGGTCCTCGGGCTCTGGTTTTGTTCCTCGGACTCTGGTTTTGTTCCTCGACTCCTGGTTTTATTCCTCGGGCTCTGGATTTTTCCTCGGACTCTGGTTTTGTTCCTCGACTCCTGGTTTTATTCCTCGGCCCCTCCTTTTGTTCTTCGGGATCTGGTCTTCTTCCTCGGGCTCTGGTTTTCTTCCTCGAGCTCTGGTTCTGTTCCTCGGGCTCTGATTTTGTTCCTCCAGCTCTGGTTTTGTTCCTCGGCCTCTAGAGTAGGTCCATGGACTCTGGTTTTGTTCCTCGGGCTCTTGTTTTGTTCCTCAGTCTCTGGTTTTGTTCCTTGAGCTCTGGTTTTGTTCCTCGGGCTCTGGTTTTGTTCCTCGGACTCTGGTTTTGTTCCTCGACATCTGGTTTTATTCCTCGGGCTCTGGTTTTTTTCCTCGGACTCTGGTTTTGTTCCTCGACTCCTGGTTTTATTCCTCGGGCCCTCCTTTTGATCCTCGATCTCTGGTTTTGATCCTCAGGCTCTGGTTTTCTTCCTCAGGCTCTGGTTTTGTTCCTCCAGCTCTGGTTTTGTTCCTCGGGCTCTGGTTTTGTTCCTCGGGCTCTGGTTTTGTTCCTCAAATTCTGGTTTTGTTCCTCGGGCTCTGGTTTTCTTCCTCCGCCTCTGGTTTTAATCCTTGGGCTCTTGTTTTGTTCCTCCAACTCTGTTTTTTTTCCTCGGGCTCTGGTTTTGTTCCTCGGGCTCTGGTTTATTTACTCAGTCTCCAGTTTTCTTCCTCGGGCTGTGGTTTTGTTCTGCTGGCTCTGGTTTAATTCCTCGGGTCCTGATTTATTCCCTCGGGCTCTGGGTTTGTTCCTCGGACTCTGGTTTTGTCCCTCGCGCCCTCCTTTTGTTCCTCGGTCTATGGTTTTGTTCCTCAGGCTCTGGTTTTCTTCCTCGGGCTCTGGGTTTGTTCCTTGGGCTCTGGTTTTGTTCCTTGAGCTCTGGTTTAGTTCCTTAGGCTCTGGATTTGTTCCTCGGGCTCTGGTTTATTTCCTCAGGTACTGGGTTTTTCCCTCAGACCCTGGTTTTCTTCCTCGGCCTCTGGTTTTGTTCCTTGAGCTCTGGTTTTGTTCCTCAGGCTCTGGTTTTCTTCCTTGCCTTCTGGTTTAGTTCCTTGGGCTCTGGTTTTGTTCCTCGATCTCTGGTTTTCTTCCTCAGCCTCTGTTTTTTTCCCTTGGCCTCTGGTTTTGTTCCTCGGGCTCTGGTTTCTTTCCTCTAGCTCTGTTTTTTTTCCTCGGGCTCTGGTGTAGTTTCTCGGGTCCTTTTTTAATTCCTCGGGGTCTGTTTTTTTTCCTAGGGCTCTGGTTTTCTTCCTCGACCTCTGGTTTTGTTCCTCGGGCTCTGATTTTGTTCCTCCAGCTCTGCTTTTGTTCCTCGGCCTCTAGAGTAGGTCCACTGACTCTGCTTTTGTTCCTCGGGCTCTTGTTTTGTTCCTCAGTCTCTGGTTTTGTTCCTTGAGCTTTGGTTTTGTTCCTCGGGCTCTGGTTTTGTTCCTCGGACTCTGGTTTTGTTCCTCGACATCTGGTTTTATTCCTCGGGCTCTGGTTTTTTTCCTCGGACTCTGGTTTTGTTCCTCGACTCCTGGTTTTATTCCTCGGCCCCTCCTTTTGTTCTTCGAGATCTGGTCTTCTTCCTCGGGCTCTGGTTTTCTTCCTCGAGCTCTGGTTCTGTTCCTCGTGTTCTGATTTTGTTTCTCCAGCTCTGGTTTTGTTCCTCGGCCTCTAGAGTAGGTCCACGGACTCTGGTTTTGTTCCTCGGGCTCTTGTTTTGTTCCTCAGTCTCTGGTTTTGTTCCTTCAGCTTTGGTTTTGTTCCTCGGGCTCTGGTTTTGTTCCTCGGACTCTGGTTTTGTTCCTCGACTCCTGGTTTTATTCCTCGGGCTCTGGATTTTTCCTCGGACTCTGGTTTTGTTCCTCGACTCCTGGTTTTATTCCTCGGCCCCTCCTTTTGTTCTTCGGGATCTGGTCTTCTTCCTCGGGCTCTGGTTTTCTTCCTCGAGCTCTGGTTCTGTTCCTCGGGCTCTGATTTTGTTCCTCCAGCTCTGGTTTTGTTCCTCGGCCTCTAGAGTAGGTCCACGGACTCTGGTTTTGTTCCTCGGGCTCTTGTTTTGTTCCTCAGTCTCTGGTTTTGTTCCTCGGGCTCTGGTTTTGTTCCTCAGACTCTGGTTTTGTTCCTCGACATCTGGTTTTATTCCTCGGGCTCTGGTTTTTTTCCTCGGACTCTGGTTTTGTTCCTCGACTCCTGGTTTTATTCCTCGGGCCCTCCTTTTGTTCCTCGGTCTCTGGTTTTGATCCTCAGGCTCTGGTTTTCTTCCTCAGGCTCTGGTTTTGTTCCTCCAGCTCTGGTTTTCTTCCTCGGGCTCTGGTTTTGTTCCTCAAATTCTGGTTTTGTTCCTCGGGCTCTAGTGTAGTTCCAAGGCCTCTGGTTTTGTTCCTCGGGCTCTTGTTTTCTTCCTCGGCCTCTGGTTTTAATCCTTGGGCTCTTGTTTTGTTCCTCCAACTCTGTATTTTTTTCCTCGGGCTCTGGGTTTGTTCCTCGGGCTCTGGTTTTGATCCTCAGGCTCTGGTTTTATTCCTTGGGCTCTGGTTTTGTTCCTCGGGCTCTCGTTTAGTTACTCAGTCTCCGGTTTTCTTCCTCGGGCTGTGGTTTTGTTCCGCTGGCTCTGGTTTAATTCCTCGGGTCCTGATTTATTCCCTCGGGCTCTGGGTTTGTTCCTCGGAGTCTGGTTTTGTTCCTCCACACCTGGTTTTATTCCTCGCGCCCTCCTTTTGTTCCTGTGTCTCTGGTTTTGTTACTCAACATCTGGTTTTGTTACTCATCCTCTGGTTTTGTTCCTCGGGCTCTGGTTTTCTCCCTCAGCTTCTGGTTTAATTCCTTGGGCTCTGGTTTTGTTCCTCTAACTCTGCTTTTATTCCTTGGGCTCTGGTTTTGTTCCTCGGGCTCTGGTTTAGTTACTCAGTCTCCAGTTTTCTTCCTCGGGCTCTGGTTTTGTTCCTCGGGCTCTGGTTTCTATCCTCCAGCTCTGGTTTTTTTCCTTGGTCTCTGGTGTATTTTCTCGGGTCCTTTTTTTCTTCCTCGGGGTCTGTCTTTTTTCCTAGGGCTCTGGTTTTCTTCCTCGAGCTCTGGTTTTGTTCCACGGGCTCTGATTTTGATCCTCCAGCTCTGGTTTTGTTCCTCGTCCTCTAGTGTAGGTCCACGGACTCTGGTTTTGTTCCTCGGGCTCTGGTTTTGTTCCTCGGACTCTGGTTTTGTTCCTCGACTCCTGGTTTTATTCCTCGGGCCCTCCTTTTGTTCCTCGGTCTCTGGTTTTGATCCTCAGGCTCTGGTTTTCTTCCTCAGGCTCTGGTTTTGTTCCTCCAGCTCTGGTTTTCTTCCTCGGGCTCTGGTTTTGTTCCTCAAATTCTGGTTTTGTTCCTCGGGCTCTAGTGTAGTTCCAAGGCCTCTGGTTTTGTTCCTCAAGCTCTGGTTTTCTTCCTCGGCCTCTGGTTTTAATCCTTGGGCTCTTGTTTTGTTCCTCCAACTCTGTTTTTTTTCCTCGGGCTCTGGGTTTGTTCCTCGGGCTCTGGTTTTGATCCTCAGGCTCTGGTTTTATTCCTTGGGCTCTGGTTTTTTTCCTCGGGCTCTCGTTTAGTTACTCAGTCTCCGGTTTTCTTCCTCGGGCTGTGGTTTTGTTCCGCTGGCTCTGGTTTAATTCCTCGGGTCCTGATTTATTCCCTCGGGCTCTGGGTTTGTTCCTCGGAGTCTGGTTTTGTTCCTCCACACCTGGTTTTATTCCTCGCGCCCTCCTTTTGTTCCTGTGTCTCTGGTTTTGTTACTCAACATCTGGTTTTGTTACTCATCCTCTGGTTTTGTTCCTCGGGCTCTGGTTTTCTCCCTCAGCTTCTGGTTTAATTCCTTGGGCTCTGGTTTTGTTCCTCTAACTCTGCTTTTATTCCTTGGGCTCTGGTTTTGTTCCTTGGGCTCTGGTTTAGTTACTCAGTCTCCAGTTTTCTTCCTCGGGCTCTGGTTTTGTTCCTCGGGCTCTGGTTTCTATCCTCCAGCTCTGGTTTTTTTCCTTGGTCTCTGGTGTATTTTCTCGGGTCCTTTTTTTCTTCCTCGGGGTCTGTCTTTTTTCCTAGGGCTCTGGTTTTCTTCCTCGAGCTCTGGTTTTGTTCCTCGGGCTCTGATTTTGATCCTCCAGCTCTGGTTTTGTTCCTCGTCCTCTAGTGTAGGTCCACGGACTCTAGTTTTGTTCCTCGGGCTCTGGTTTTGTTCCTCGGGCTCTGGTTTTGTTCCTCAGACTCTGGTTTTGTTCCTCGATCTCTCGTTTTTTTCCTCGAATCTGGTTTAGTTCCTTGGGCTCTGGTTTTGTTCCTTGGGCTCTGGTTTTGTTCCTCAGGCTCTGGTTTTCTTCTTTGCTCTTTGGTTTAGTTCCTTGGGCTCTGGTTTTGTTCCTTGGGCTCTGGTTTTCTTCCTCGGCCTCTGTTTTTTTCCTTGGGCTCTGGTTTTGTTCCTCGGACTCTGGTTTCTTTCCTCCAGCTCTGTTTTTTTTCCTCGGGCTCTGGTGTAGTTTCTCGGTTCCTTTTTTAATTCCTCGCGGTCTGTTTTTTTTTCTAGGGCTCTGGTTTTCTTCCTCGACCTCTGGTTTTGTTCCTCGGGCTCTGATTTTGTTCCTCCAGCTCTGCTTTTGTTCCTCGGCCTCTAGAGTAGGTCCACTGACTCTGCTTTTGTTCCTCGGGCTCTTGTTTTGTTCCTCAGTCTCTGGTTTTGTTCCTTGAGCTTTGGTTTTGTTCCTCGGGCTCTGGTTTTGTTCCTCGGGCTCTGGTTTTGTTCCTCGACATCTGGTTTTATTCCTCGGGCTCTGGTTTTTTTCCTCGGACTCTGGTTTTGTTCCTCGACTCCTGGTTTTATTCCTCGGCCCCTCCTTTTGTTCTTCGAGATCTGGTCTTCTTCCTCGGGCTCTGGTTTTCTTCCTCGAGCTCTGGTTCTGTTCCTCGGGTTCTGATTTTGTTCCTCCAGCTCTGGTTTTGTTCCTCGGCCTCTAGAGTAGGTCCACGGACTCTGGTTTTGTTCCTCGGGCTCTTGTTTTGTTCCTCAGTCTCTGGTTTTGTTCCTCGGGCTCTGGTTTTGTTCCTCAGACTCTGGTTTTGTTCCTCGACATCTGGTTTTATTCCTCGGGCTCTGTTTTTTTTCCTCGGACTCTGGTTTTTTTCCTCGACTCCTGGTTTTATTCCTCGGGCCCTCCTTTTGTTCCTCGGTCTCTGGTTTTGATCCTCAGGCTCTGGTTTTCTTCCTCAGGCTCTGGTTTTGTTCCTCCAGCTCTGGTTTTCTTCCTCGGGCTCTGGTTTTGTTCCTCAAATTCTGGTTTTGTTCCTCGGGCTCTAGTGTAGTTCCAAGGCCTCTGGTTTTGTTCCTCGGGCTCTGGTTTTCTTCCTCGGCCTCTGGTTTTAATCCTTGGGCTCTTGTTTTGTTCCTCCAACTCTGTTTTTTTTCCTCGGGCTCTGGGTTTGTTCCTCGGGCTCTGGTTTTGATCCTCAGGCTCTGGTTTTATTCCTTGGGCTCTGGTTTTGTTCCTCGGGCTCTCGTTTAGTTACTCAGTCACCGGTTTTCTTCCTCGGGCTGTGGTTTTGTTCCGCTGGCTCTGGTTTAATTCCTCGGGTCCTGATTTATTCCCTCGGGCTTTGGGTTTGTTCCTCGGAGTCTGGTTTTGTTCCTCCACACCTGGTTTTATTCCTCGCGCCCTCCTTTTGTTCCTGTGTCTCTGGTTTTGTTACTCAACATCTGGTTTTGTTACTCATCCTCTGGTTTTGTTCCTCGGGCTCTGGTTTTCTCCCTCAGCTCCTGGTTTAATTCCTTGAGCTCTGGTTTTGTTCCTCTAACTCTGCTTTTATTCCTTGGGCTCTGGTTTTGTTCCTTGGGCTCTGGTTTAGTTACTCAGTCTCCAGTTTTCTTCCTCGGGCTCTGGTTTTGTTCCTCGGGCTCTGGTTTCTATCCTCCAGCTCTGGTTTTTTTCCTTGGTCTCTGGTGTATTTTCTCGGGTCCTTTTTTTCTTCCTCGGGGTCTGTCTTTTTTCCTAGGGCTCTGGTTTTCTTCCTCGAGCTCTGGTTTTGTTCCACGGGCTCTGATTTTGATCCTCCAGCTCTGGTTTTGTTCCTCGTCCTCTAGTGTAGGTCCACGGACTCTGGTTTTGTTCCTCGGGCTCTGGTTTTGTTCCTCGGACTCTGGTTTTGTTCCTCGACTCCTGGTTTTATTCCTCGGGCCCTCCTTTTGTTCCTCGGTCTCTGGTTTTGATCCTCAGGCTCTGGTTTTCTTCCTCAGGCTCTGGTTTTGTTCCTCCAGCTCTGGTTTTCTTCCTCGGGCTCTGGTTTTGTTCCTCAAATTCTGGTTTTGTTCCTCGGGCTCTAGTGTAGTTCCAAGGCCTCTGGTTTTGTTCCTCAAGCTCTGGTTTTCTTCCTCGGCCTCTGGTTTTAATCCTTGGGCTCTTGTTTTGTTCCTCCAACTCTGTTTTTTTTCCTCGGGCTCTGGGTTTGTTCCTCGGGCTCTGGTTTTGATCCTCAGGCTCTGGTTTTATTCCTTGGGCTCTGGTTTTTTTCCTCGGGCTCTCGTTTAGTTACTCAGTCTCCGGTTTTCTTCCTCGGGCTGTGGTTTTGTTCCGCTGGCTCTGGTTTAATTCCTCGGGTCCTGATTTATTCCCTCGGGCTCTGGGTTTGTTCCTCGGAGTCTGGTTTTGTTCCTCCACACCTGGTTTTATTCCTCGCGCCCTCCTTTTGTTCCTGTTTCTCTGGTTTTGTTACTCAACATCTGGTTTTGTTACTCATCCTCTGGTTTTGTTCCTCGGGCTCTGGTTTTCTCCCTCAGCTTCTGGTTTAATTCCTTGGGCTCTGGTTTTGTTCCTCTAACTCTGCTTTTATTCCTTGGGCTCTGGTTTTGTTCCTTGGGCTCTGGTTTAGTTACTCAGTCTCCAGTTTTCTTCCTCGGGCTGTGGTTTTGTTCCTCGGGCTCTGGTTTCTATCCTCCAGCTCTGGTTTTTTTCCTTGGTCTCTGGTGTATTTTCTCGGGTCCTTTTTTTCTTCCTCGGGGTCTGTCTTTTTTCCTAGGGCTCTGGTTTTCTTCCTCGAGCTCTGGTTTTGTTCCTCGGGCTCTGATTTTGATCCTCCAGCTCTGGTTTTGTTCCTCGTCCTCTAGTGTAGGTCCACGGACTCTGGTTTTGTTCCTCGGGCTCTGGTTTTGTTCCTCGGACTCTGGTTTTGTTCCTCGACATCTGGTTTTATTCCTCGGGCTCTGGTTTTGTTCCTTGGACTCTGGTTTTGTTCCTCGACTCCTGGTTTTATTCCTCGGGCCCTCCTTTTGTTCCTCGGTCTCTGGTTTTGATCCTCAGGCTGTGGTTTTCTTCCTCGGGCTCTGGTTTTGTTCCTCCAGCTCTGGTTTTGTTCCTCGGGCTCTGGTTTTGTTCCTCGGGCTCTGGTTTTGTTCCTCAAGCTCTGGTTTTGTTCCTCGGGCTCTAGTGTAGTTCCAAGGCCTCTGGTTTTCTTCCTCGGCCTCTGGTTTTAATCGTTGGGCTCTTGTTTTGTTCCTCCAACTCTGTTTTTTTCCTCGGGCTCTGGTTTTGCTCCTCGAGCTCTGGTTTTGTTCCTCCAGCTCTGGTTTTATTCCTTAGGCTCTGGTTTTGTTCCTCGGGCTCTCGTTTAGTTACTCAGTCTCCGGTTTTCTTCCTCAGGCTCTGGTTTTGTTCCGCTGGCTCTGGTTTAATTCCTCGGGTCCTGATTTATTCCCTCGGGCTCTGGGTTTGTTCCTCGGAGTCTGGTTTTGTTCCTCCGAGTCTGGTTTTGTTCCTCCACACCTGGTTTTATTCCTCGCGCCCTCCTTTTGTTCCTGTGTCTCTGGTTTTGTTACTCGACATCTGGTTTTGTTACTCATCCTCTGGTTTTGTTCCTCGGGCTCTGGTTTTCTCCCTCAGCTCCTGGTTTAATTCCTTGAGCTCTGGTTTTGTTCCTCTAACTCTTGTTTTATTACTTGGGCTCTGGTTTTGCTCCTCGGGCTCTGGTTTTGTTCCTCCATCTGTGGTTTTATTCCTTGGGCTCTGGTTTTGTTCCTCGGGCTCTGGTTTAGTTACTCAGTCTCCAGTTTTCTTCCTCGGGCTGTGGTTTTGTTCCTCGGGCTCTGGTTTCTTTCCTCCAGCTCTGGTTTTTTTCCTTGGTCTCTGGTGTATTTTCTCGGGTCCTTTTTTCCTTCCTCGGGGTCTGTCTTTTTTCCTAGGGCTCTGGTTTTCTTCCTCGAGCTCTGGTTTTGTTCCTCGGGCTCTGATTTTGATCCTCCAGGTCTGGTTTTGTTCCTCGTCCTCTAGTGTAGGTCCACGGACTCTGGTTTTGTTCCTCGGGCTCTTGTTTTGTTCCTCAGTCTCTGGTTTTGTTCCTTCAGCTTTGGTTTTGTTCCTCGGGCTCTGGTTTTGTTCCTCGGACTCTGGTTTTGTTCCTCGACTCCTGGTTTTATTCCTCGGGCTCTGGATTTTTCCTCGCACTCTGGTTTTGTTCCTCGACTCCTGGTTTTATTCCTCGGCCCCTCCTTTTGTTCTTCGGGATCTGGTCTTCTTCCTCGGGCTCTGGTTTTCTTCCTTGAGCTCTGGTTCTGTTCCTCGGGCTCTGATTTTGTTCCTCCAGCTCTGGTTTTGTTCCTCGGCCTCTAGAGTAGGTCCATGGACTCTGGTTTTGTTCCTCGGGCTCTTGTTTTGTTCCTCAGTCTCTGGTTTTGTTCCTTGAGCTCTGGTTTTGTTCCTCGGGCTCTGGTTTTGTTCCTCGGACTCTGGTTTTGTTCCTCGACATCTGGTTTTATTCCTCGGGCTCTGGTTTTTTTCCTCGGACTCTGGTTTTGTTCCTCGACTCCTGGTTTTATTCCTCGGGCCCTCCTTTTGTTCCTCGATCTCTGGTTTTGATCCTCAGGCTCTGGTTTTCTTCCTCAGGCTCTGGTTTTGTTCCTCCAGCTCTGGTTTTGTTCCTCGGGCTCTGGTTTTGTTCCTCGGGCTCTGGTTTTGTTCCTCAAATTCTGGTTTTGTTCCTCGGGCTCTGGTTTTCTTCCTCCGCCTCTGGTTTTAATCCTTGGGCTCTTGTTTTGTTCCTCCAACTCTGTTTTTTTTCCTCGGGCTCTGGTTTTGCTCCTCGGGCTCTGGTTTATTTACTCAGTCTCCAGTTTTCTTCCTCGGGCTGTGGTTTTGTTCTGCTGGCTCTGGTTTAATTCCTCGGGTCCTGATTTATTCCCTCGGGCTCTGGGTTTGTTCCTCGGACTCTGGTTTTGTCCCTCGCGCCCTCCTTTTGTTCCTCGGTCTATGGTTTTGTTCCTCAGGCTCTGGTTTTCTTCCTCGGGCTCTGGGTTTGTTCCTTGGGCTCTGGTTTTGTTCCTTGAGCTCTGGTTTAGTTCCTTAGGCTCTGGATTTGTTCCTCGGGCTCTGGTTTATTTCCTCAGGTACTGGGTTTTTCCCTCAGACCCTGGTTTTCTTCCTCGGCCTCTGGTTTTGTTCCTTGAGCTCTGGTTTTGTTCCTCAGGCTCTGGTTTTCTTCCTTGCCCTCTGGTTTAGTTCCTTGGGCTCTGGTTTTGTTCCTCGATCTCTGGTTTTCTTCCTCAGCCTCTGTTTTTTTCCCTTGGCCTCTGGTTTTGTTCCTCGGGCTCTGGTTTCTTTCCTCTAGCTCTGTTTTTTTTCCTCGGGCTCTGGTGTAGTTTCTCGGGTCCTTTTTTAATTCCTCGGGGTCTGTTTTTTTTCCTAGGGCTCTGGTTTTCTTCCTCGACCTCTGGTTTTGTTCCTCGGGCTCTGATTTTGTTCCTCCAGCTCTGCTTTTGTTCCTCGGCCTCTAGAGTAGGTCCACTGACTCTGCTTTTGTTCCTCGGGCTCTTGTTTTGTTCCTCAGTCTCTGGTTTTGTTCCTTGAGCTTTGGTTTTGTTCCTCGGGCTCTGGTTTTGTTCCTCAGACTCTGGTTTTGTTCCTCGACGTCTGGTTTTATTCCTCGGGCTCTGGTTTTTTTCCTCGGACTCTGGTTTTGTTCCTCGACTCCTGGTTTTATTCCTCGGGCCCTCCTTTTGTTCCTCGGTCTCTGGTTTTGATCCTCAGGCTCTGGTTTTCTTCCTCAGGCTCTGGTTTTGTTCCTCCAGCTCTGGTTTTCTTCCTCGGGCTCTGGTTTTGTTCCTCAAATTCTGGTTTTGTTCCTCGGGCTCTAGTGTAGTTCCAAGGCCTCTGGTTTTGTTCCTCAAGCTCTGGTTTTCTTCCTCGGCCTCTGGTTTTAATCCTTGGGCTCTTGTTTTGTTCCTCCAACTCTGTTTTTTTTCCTCGGGCTCTGGGTTTGTTCCTCGGGCTCTGGTTTTGATCCTCAGGCTCTGGTTTTCTTCCTCAGGCTCTGGTTTTGTTCCTCCAGCTCTGGTTTTCTTCCTCGGGCTCTGGTTTTGTTCCTCAAATTCTGGTTTTGTTCCTCGGGCTCTAGTGTAGTTCCAAGGCCTCTGGTTTTGTTCCTCGGGCTCTTGTTTTCTTCCTCGGCCTCTGGTTTTAATCCTTGGGCTCTTGTTTTGTTCCTCCAACTCTGTTTTTTTTCCTCGGGCTCTGGGTTTGTTCCTCGGGCTCTGGTTTTGATCCTCAGGCTCTGGTTTTATTCCTTGGGCTCTGGTTTTGTTCCTCGGGCTCTCGTTTAATTACTCAGTCACCGGTTTTCTTCCTCGGGCTGTGGTTTTGTTCCGCTGGCTCTGGTTTAATTCCTCGGGTCCTGATTTATTCCCTCGGGCTCTGGGTTTGTTCCTCGGAGTCTGGTTTTGTTCCTCCACACCTGGTTTTATTCCTCGCGCCCTCCTTTTGTTCCTGTGTCTCTGGTTTTGTTACTCAACATCTGGTTTTTTTACTCATCCTCTGGTTTTGTTCCTCGGGCTCTGGTTTTCTCCCTCAGCTCCTGGTTTAATTCCTTGGGCTCTGGTTTTGTTCCTCTAACTCTGCTTTTATTCCTTGGGCTCTGGTTTTGTTCCTCGGGCTCTGGTTTAGTTACTCAGTCTCCAGTTTTCTTCCTCGGGCTCTGGTTTTGTTCCTCGGGCTCTGGTTTCTATCCTCCAGCTCTGGTTTTTTTCCTTGGTCTCTGGTGTATTTTCTCGTGTCCTTTTTTTCTTCCTCGGGGTCTGTCTTTTTTCCTAGGGCTCTGGTTTTCTTCCTCGAGCTCTGGTTTTGTTCCACGGGCTCTGATTTTGATCCTCCAGCTCTGGTTTTGTTCCTCGTCCTCTAGTGTAGGTCCACGGACTCTGGTTTTGTTCCTCGGGCTCTGGTTTTGTTCCTCGGACTCTGGTTTTGTTCCTCGACTCCTGGTTTTATTCCTCGGGCCCTCCTTTTGTTCCTCGGTCTCTGGTTTTGATCCTCAGGCTCTGGTTTTCTTCCTCAGGCTCTGGTTTTGTTCCTCCAGCTCTGGTTTTCTTCCTCGGGCTCTGGTTTTGTTCCTCAAATTCTGGTTTTGTTCCTCGGGCTCTAGTGTAGTTCCAAGGCCTCTGGTTTTCTTCCTCGGCCTCTGGTTTTCTTCCTCGGCCTCTGGTTTTAATCCTTGGGCTCTTGTTTTGTTCCTCCAACTCTGTTTTTTTTCCTCGGGCTCTGGGTTTGTTCCTCGGGCTCTGGTTTTGATCCTCAGGCTCTGGTTTTATTCCTTGGGCTCTGGTTTTTTTCCTCGGGCTCTTGTTTAGTTACTCAGTCTCCGGTTTTCTTCCTCGGGCTGTGGTTTTGTTCCGCTGGCTCTGGTTTAATTCCTCGGGTCCTGATTTATTCCCTCGGGCTCTGGGTTTGTTCCTCGGAGTCTGGTTTTGTTCCTCCACACCTGGTTTTATTCCTCGCGCCCTCCTTTTGTTCCTGTTTCTCTGGTTTTGTTACTCAACATCTGGTTTTGTTACTCATCCTCTGGTTTTGTTCCTCGGGCTCTGGTTTTCTCCCTCAGCTTCTGGTTTAATTCCTTGGGCTCTGGTTTTGTTCCTCTAACTCTGCTTTTATTCCTTGGGCTCTGGTTTTGTTCCTTGGGCTCTGGTTTAGTTACTCAGTCTCCAGTTTTCTTCCTCGGGCTCTGGTTTTGTTCCTCGGGCTCTGGTTTCTATCCTCCAGCTCTGGTTTTTTTCCTTGGTCTCTGGTGTATTTTCTCGGGTCCTTTTTTTCTTCCTCGGGGTCTGTCTTTTTTCCTAGGGCTCTGGTTTTCTTCCTCGAGCTCTGGTTTTGTTCCTCGGGCTCTGATTTTGATCCTCCAGCTCTGGTTTTGTTCCTTGTCCTCTAGTGTAGGTCCACGGACTCTGGTTTTGTTCCTCGGGCTCTGGTTTTGTTCCTCGGACTCTGGTTTTGTTCCTCGACATCTGGTTTTATTCCTCGGGCTCTGTTTTTTTTCCTCGGACTCTGGTTTTGTTCCTCGACTCCTGGTTTTATTCCTCGGGCCCTCCTTTTGTTCCTCGGTCTCTGGTTTTGATCCTCAGGCTCTGGTTTTCTTCCTCAGGCTCTGGTTTTGTTCCTCCAGCTCTGGTTTTCTTCCTCGGGCTCTGGTTTTGTTCCTCAAATTCTGGTTTTGTTCCTCGGGCTCTAGTGTAGTTCCAAGGCCTCTGGTTTTGTTCCTCGGGCTCTTGTTTTCTTCCTCGGCCTCTGGTTTTAATCCTTGGGCTCTTGTTTTGTTCCTCCAACTCTGTTTTTTTTCCTCGGGCTCTGGGTTTGTTCCTCGGGCTCTGGTTTTGATCCTCAGGCTCTGGTTTTATTCCTTGGGCTCTGGTTTTGTTCCTCGGGCTCTCGTTTAGTTACTCAGTCACCGGTTTTCTTCCTCGGGCTGTGGTTTTGTTCCGCTGGCTCTGGTTTAATTCCTCGGGTCCTGATTTATTCCCTCGGGCTCTGGGTTTGTTCCTCGGAGTCTGGTTTTGTTCCTCCACACCTGGTTTTATTCCTCGCGCCCTCCTTTTGTTCCTGTGTCTCTGGTTTTGTTACTCAACATCTGGTTTTGTTACTCATCCTCTGGTTTTGTTCCTCGGGCTCTGGTTTTCTCCCTCAGCTCCTGGTTTAATTCCTTGGGCTCTGGTTTTGTTCCTCTAACTCTGCCTTTATTCCTTGGGCTCTGGTTTTGTTCCTCGGGCTCTGGTTTAGTTACTCAGTCTCCAGTTTTCTTCCTCGGGCTGTGGTTTTGTTCCTCGGGCTCTGGTTTCTATCCTCCAGCTCTGGTTTTTTTCCTTGGTCTCTGGTGTATTTTCTCGTGTCCTTTTTTTCTTCCTCGGGGTCTGTCTTTTTTCCTAGGGCTCTGGTTTTCTTCCTCGAGCTCTGGTTTTGTTCCACGGGCTCTGATTTTGATCCTCCAGCTCTGGTTTTGTTCCTCGTCCTCTAGTGTAGGTCCACGGACTCTGGTTTTGTTCCTCGGGCTCTGGTTTTGTTCCTCGGACTCTGGTTTTGTTCCTCGACTCCTGGTTTTATTCCTCGGGCCCTCCTTTTGTTCCTCGGTCTCTGGTTTTGATCCTCAGGCTCTGGTTTTCTTCCTCAGGCTCTGGTTTTGTTCCTCCAGCTCTGGTTTTCTTCCTCGGGCTCTGGTTTTGTTCCTCAAATTCTGGTTTTGTTCCTCGGGCTCTAGTGTAGTTCCAAGGCCTCTGGTTTTCTTCCTCGGCCTCTGGTTTTCTTCCTCGGCCTCTGGTTTTAATCCTTGGGCTCTTGTTTTGTTCCTCCAACTCTGTTTTTTTTCCTCGGGCTCTGGGTTTGTTCCTCGGGCTCTGGTTTTGATCCTCAGGCTCTGGTTTTATTCCTTGGGCTCTGGTTTTTTTCCTCGGGCTCTTGTTTAGTTACTCAGTCTCCGGTTTTCTTCCTCGGGCTGTGGTTTTGTTCCGCTGGCTCTGGTTTAATTCCTCGGGTCCTGATTTATTCCCTCGGGCTCTGGGTTTGTTCCTCGGAGTCTGGTTTTGTTCCTCCACACCTGGTTTTATTCCTCGCGCCCTCCTTTTGTTCCTGTTTCTCTGGTTTTGTTACTCAACATCTGGTTTTGTTACTCATCCTCTGGTTTTGTTCCTCGGGCTCTGGTTTTCTCCCTCAGCTTCTGGTTTAATTCCTTGGGCTCTGGTTTTGTTCCTCTAACTCTGCTTTTATTCCTTGGGCTCTGGTTTTGTTCCTTGGGCTCTGGTTTAGTTACTCAGTCTCCAGTTTTCTTCCTCGGGCTCTGGTTTTGTTCCTCGGGCTCTGGTTTCTATCCTCCAGCTCTGGTTTTTTTCCTTGGTCTCTGGTGTATTTTCTCGGGTCCTTTTTTTCTTCCTCGGGGTCTGTCTTTTTTCCTAGGGCTCTGGTTTTCTTCCTCGAGCTCTGGTTTTGTTCCTCGGGCTCTGATTTTGATCCTCCAGCTCTGGTTTTGTTCCTTGTCCTCTAGTGTAGGTCCACGGACTCTGGTTTTGTTCCTCGGGCTCTGGTTTTGTTCCTCGGACTCTGGTTTTGTTCCTCGACATCTGGTTTTATTCCTCGGGCTCTGTTTTTTTTCCTCGGACTCTGGTTTTGTTCCTCGACTCCTGGTTTTATTCCTCGGGCCCTCCTTTTGTTCCTCGGTCTCTGGTTTTGATCCTCAGGCTCTGGTTTTCTTCCTCAGGCTCTGGTTTTGTTCCTCCAGCTCTGGTTTTCTTCCTCGGGCTCTGGTTTTGTTCCTCAAATTCTGGTTTTGTTCCTCGGGCTCTAGTGTAGTTCCAAGGCCTCTGGTTTTGTTCCTCGGGCTCTTGTTTTCTTCCTCGGCCTCTGGTTTTAATCCTTGGGCTCTTGTTTTGTTCCTCCAACTCTGTTTTTTTTCCTCGGGCTCTGGGTTTGTTCCTCGGGCTCTGGTTTTGATCCTCAGGCTCTGGTTTTATTCCTTGGGCTCTGGTTTTGTTCCTCGGGCTCTCGTTTAGTTACTCAGTCACCGGTTTTCTTCCTCGGGCTGTGGTTTTGTTCCGCTGGCTCTGGTTTAATTCCTCGGGTCCTGATTTATTCCCTCGGGCTCTGGGTTTGTTCCTCGGAGTCTGGTTTTGTTCCTCCACACCTGGTTTTATTCCTCGCGCCCTCCTTTTGTTCCTGTGTCTCTGGTTTTGTTACTCAACATCTGGTTTTGTTACTCATCCTCTGGTTTTGTTCCTCGGGCTCTGGTTTTCTCCCTCAGCTCCTGGTTTAATTCCTTGGGCTCTGGTTTTGTTCCTCTAACTCTGCCTTTATTCCTTGGGCTCTGGTTTTGTTCCTCGGGCTCTGGTTTAGTTACTCAGTCTCCAGTTTTCTTCCTCGGGCTGTGGTTTTGTTCCTCGGGCTCTGGTTTCTATCCTCCAGCTCTGGTTTTTTTCCTTGGTCTCTGGTGTATTTTCTCGGGTCCTTTTTTTCTTCCTCGGGGTCTGTCTTTTTTCCTAGGGCTCTGGTTTTCTTCCTCGAGCTCTGGTTTTGTTCCACGGGCTCTGATTTTGATCCTCCAGCTCTGGTTTTGTTCCTCGTCCTCTAGTGTAGGTCCACGGACTCTGGTTTTGTTCCTCGGGCTCTGGTTTTGTTCCTCGGACTCTGGTTTTGTTCCTCGACTCCTGGTTTTATTCCTCGGGCCCTCCTTTTGTTCCTCGGTCTCTGGTTTTGATCCTCAGGCTCTGGTTTTCTTCCTCAGGCTCTGGTTTTGTTCCTCCAGCTCTGGTTTTCTTCCTCGGGCTCTGGTTTTGTTCCTCAAATTCTGGTTTTGTTCCTCGGGCTCTAGTGTAGTTCCAAGGCCTCTGGTTTTGTTCCTCAAGCTCTGGTTTTCTTCCTCGGCCTCTGGTTTTAATCCTTGGGCTCTTGTTTTGTTCCTCCAACTCTGTTTTTTTTCCTCGGGCTCTGGGTTTGTTCCTCGGGCTCTGGTTTTGATCCTCAGGCTCTGGTTTTATTCCTTGGGCTCTGGTTTTTTTCCTCGGGCTCTCGTTTAGTTACTCAGTCTCCGGTTTTCTTCCTCGGGCTGTGGTTTTGTTCCGCTGGCTCTGGTTTAATTCCTCGGGTCCTGATTTATTCCCTCGGGCTCTGGGTTTGTTCCTCGGAGTCTGGTTTTGTTCCTCCACACCTGGTTTTATTCCTCGCGCCCTCCTTTTGTTCCTGTTTCTCTGGTTTTGTTACTCAACATCTGGTTTTGTTACTCATCCTCTGGTTTTGTTCCTCGGGCTCTGGTTTTCTCCCTCAGCTTCTGGTTTAATTCCTTGGGCTCTGGTTTTGTTCCTCTAACTCTGCTTTTATTCCTTGGGCTCTGGTTTTGTTCCTTGGGCTCTGGTTTAGTTACTCAGTCTCCAGTTTTCTTCCTCGGGCTCTGGTTTTGTTCCTCGGGCTCTGGTTTCTATCCTCCAGCTCTGGTTTTTTTCCTTGGTCTCTGGTGTATTTTCTCGGGTCCTTTTTTTCTTCCTCGGGGTCTGTCTTTTTTCCTAGGGCTCTGGTTTTCTTCCTCGAGCTCTGGTTTTGTTCCTCGGGCTCTGATTTTGATCCTCCAGCTCTGGTTTTGTTCCTCGTCCTCTAGTGTAGGTCCACGGACTCTGGTTTTGTTCCTCGGGCTCTGGTTTTGTTCCTCGGACTCTGGTTTTGTTCCTCGACATCTGGTTTTATTCCTCGGGCTCTGGTTTTGTTCCTCGGACTCTGGTTTTGTTCCTCGACTCCTGGTTTTATTCCTCGGGCCCTCCTTTTGTTCCTCGGTCTCTGGTTTTGATCCTCAGGCTGTGGTTTTGTTCCTCGGGCTCTGGTTTTGTTCCTCCAGCTCTGGTTTTGTTCCTCGGGCTCTGGTTTTGTTCCTCGGGCTCTGGTTTTGTTCCTCAAGCTCTGGTTTTGTTCCTCGGGCTCTAGTGTAGTTCCAAGGCCTCTGGTTTTCTTCCTCGGCCTCTGGTTTTAATCGTTGGGCTCTTGTTTTGTTCCTCCAACTCTGTTTTTTTCCTCGGGCTCTGGTTTTGCTCCTCGAGCTCTGGTTTTGTTCCTCCAGCTCTGGTTTTATTCCTTAGGCTCTGGTTTTGTTCCTCGGGCTCTCGTTTAGTTACTCAGTCTCCGGTTTTCTTCCTCAGGCTGTGGTTTTGTTCCGCTGGCTCTGGTTTAATTCCTCGGGTCCTGATTTATTCCCTCGGGCTCTGGGTTTGTTCCTCGGAGTCTGGTTTTGTTCCTCCGAGTCTGGTTTTGTTCCTCCACACCTGGTTTTATTCCTCGCGCCCTCCTTTTGTTCCTGTGTCTCTGGTTTTGTTACTCGACATCTGGTTTTGTTACTCATCCTCTGGTTTTGTTCCTCGGGCTCTGGTTTTCTCCCTCAGCTCCTGGTTTAATTCCTTGAGCTCTGGTTTTGTTCCTCTAACTCTTGTTTTATTACTTGGGCTCTGGTTTTGCTCCTCGGGCTCTGGTTTTGTTCCTCCATCTGTGGTTTTATTCCTTGGGCTCTGGTTTTGTTCCTCGGGATCTGGTTTAGTTACTCAGTCTCCAGTTTTCTTCCTCGGGCTGTGGTTTTGTTCCTCGGGCTCTGGTTTCTTTCCTCCAGCTCTGGTTTTTTTCCTTGGTCTCTGGTGTATTTTCTCGGGTCCTTTTTTCCTTCCTCGGGGTCTGTCTTTTTTCCTAGGGCTCTGGTTTTCTTCCTCGAGCTCTGGTTTTGTTCCTCGGGCTCTGATTTTGTTCCTCCAGCTCTGCTTTTGTTCCTCGGCCTCTAGTGTAGTTCCACGGACTCTGGTTTTGTTCCTCGGGCTCTTGTTTTGTTCCTCAGTCTCTGGTTTTGTTCCTTGAGCTCTGGTTTTGTTCCTCGACATCTGGTTTTATTCCTTGGGCTCCGATATTATTCCTTGGGCTCTGGTTTTCTTCCTCTGGCGCTGGTTTGGTTCCTCGGACTCTGGTTTTGTTCCTCGGGCTCTGGTTTTATTCTTCAGGCTCTGGATTTGTTCCTCCAGCTCTGGTTTTGTTCCTCGGGCTCTGGTTTTGTTCCTCAGGCTCTAGTTTTGATCCTCGGGTTCTGGTTTTGTTTCTCTAGCTCTCGTTTCATTCCTCGGGCACTGATTATTTTCGTCGGGCACTGGTTTTGTTCGTCTCGCTCTGGTTTTGTTCCTCGGACTCTGGCTTTGTTCCTCGACACCTGGTTTTATTCCTCGGGCCCTCCTTTTTTTCCTCGGTCTCTGGTTTTGTTCCTCGGGCTCTGGTTTTGTTTCTCAAATTCTGGTTTTGTTCCTCGGGCTCTAGTGTAGTTCCAAGGCCTCTGGTTTTGTTCCTCGGGCTCTGGTTTTCTTCCTCGGTTTCTGGTTTTAATCCTTGGGCTCTTGTTTTGTTCCTCCAACTCTGTTTTTTTTCCTCGGGCTCTTGTTTTGTTCCTCGGGCTCTGGTTTATTTACTCAGTCTCCAGTTTTCTTCCTCGGGCTGTGGTTTTGTTCCGATGGCTCTGGTTTAATTCCTTGGTCCTGATTTATTCCCTCGGGCTCTGGGTTTGTTCCTCGGAGTCTGGTTTTGTTCCTCCACACCTGGTTTTATTCCTCGCGCCCTCCTTTTGTTCCTGTGTCTCTGGTTTTGTTACTCAACATCTGGTTTTGTTATTCATCCTCTGGTTTTGTTCCTCGGGCTCTGGTTTTCTCCCTCAGCTTCTGGTTTAATTCCTTGGGCTCTGGTTTTGTTCCTCTAACTCTGCTTTTATTCCTTTGGCTCTGGTTTTGTTCCTCGGGCTCTGGTTTCTTTCCTCCAGCTCTGGTTTTTTTCTTTGGTCTCTGGTGTATTTTCTCGGGTCCTTTTTTTCTTCCTTGGGGTCTGTCTTTTTTCCTAGGGCTCTGGTTTTCTTCCTCGAGCTCTGGTTTTGTTCCTCGGGCTCTGATTTTGATCCTCCAGGTCTGGTTTTGTTCCTCGTCCTCTAGTGTAGGTCCACGGACTCTGGTTTTGTTCCTCGGGCTCTTGTTTTGTTCCTCAGTCTCTGGTTTTGTT
Organism: Calonectris borealis; assembly: GCF_964195595.1. NCBI lineage: Eukaryota > Metazoa > Chordata > Aves > Procellariiformes > Procellariidae > Calonectris > Calonectris borealis. Next base: position 25,573,290 of record NC_134321.1, on the reverse strand, counting down.
CCTTCAGCTTTGGTTTTGTTCCTCGGGCTCTGGTTTTGTTCCTCGGACTCTGGTTTTGTTCCTCGACTCCTGGTTTTATTCCTCGGGCTCTGGATTTTTCCTCGGACTCTGGTTTTGTTCCTCGACTCCTGGTTTTATTCCTCGGCCCCTCCTTTTGTTCTTCGGGATCTGGTCTTCTTCCTCGGGCTCTGGTTTTCTTCCTCGAGCTCTGGTTCTGTTCCTCGGGCTCTGATTTTGTTCCTCCAGCTCTGGTTTTGTTCCTCGGCCTCTAGAGTAGGTCCATGGACTCTGGTTTTGTTCCTCGACTCCTGGTTTTATTCCTTGGGCTCTGGTTTTTTTCCTCGGACTCTGGTTTTGTTCCTCGACTCCTGGTTTTATTCCTCGGGCCCTCCTTTTGTTCCTCGATCTCTGGTTTTGATCCTCAGGCTCTGGTTTTCTTCCTCAGGCTCTGGTTTTGTTCCTCCAGCTCTGGTTTTGTTCCTCGGGCTCTGGTTTTGTTCCTCGGGCTCTGGTTTTGTTCCTCAAATTCTGGTTTTGTTCCTCGGGCTCTGGTTTTCTTCCTCCGCCTCTGGTTTTAATCCTTGGGCTCTTGTTTTGTTCCTCCAACTCTGTTTTTTTTCCTCGGGCTCTGGTTTTGCTCCTCGGGCTCTGGTTTATTTACTCAGTCTCCAGTTTTCTTCCTCGGGCTGTGGTTTTGTTCTGCTGGCTCTGGTTTAATTCCTCGGGTCCTGATTTATTCCCTCGGGCTCTGGGTTTGTTCCTCGGACTCTGGTTTTGTCCCTCGCGCCCTCCTTTTGTTCCTCGGTCTATGGTTTTGTTCCTCAGGCTCTGGTTTTCTTCCTCGGGCTCTGGGTTTGTTCCTTGGGCTCTGGTTTTGTTCCTTGAGCTCTGGTTTAGTTCCTTAGGCTCTGGATTTGTTCCTCGGGCTCTGGTTTTGTTCCTTGAGCTCTGGTTTTGTTCCTCAGGCTCTGGTTTTCTTCCTTGCCCTCTGGTTTAGTTCCTTGGGCTCTGGTTTTGTTCCTCGATCTCTGGTTTTCTTCCTCAGCCTCTGTTTTTTTCCCTTGGCCTCTGGTTTTGTTCCTCGGGCTCTGGTTTCTTTCCTCTAGCTCTGTTTTTTTTCCTCGGGCTCTGGTGTAGTTTCTCGGGTCCTTTTTTAATTCCTCGGGGTCTGTTTTTTTTCCTAGGGCTCTGGTTTTCTTCCTCGAGCTCTGGTTTTGTTCCTCGGGCTCTGATTTTGTTCCTCCAGCTCTGCTTTTGTTCCTCGGCCTCTAGACTAGGTCCACGGACTCTGGTTTTGTTCCTCGGGCTCTTGTTTTGTTCCTCAGTCTCTGGTTTTGTTCCTTTAGCTTTGGTTTTATTCCTCGGGCTCTGGTTTTGTTCCTCGGACTCTGGTTTTGTTCCTCGGGCTCTGGTTTTCTTCCTCGGGCTCTGGTTTTTTTCCTCGGACTCTGGTTTTGTTCCTCGACTCCTGGTTTTATTCCTCGGCCCCTCCTTTTGTTGTTCGGGATCTGGTCTTCTTCCTCGGGCTCTGGTTTTGTTCCTCGGGCTCTTGTTTTTTTCCTCAGTCTCTGGTTTTGTTCCTTGAGCTCTGGTTTTGTTCCTCGGGCTCTGGTTTTGTTCCTCGGACTCTGGTTTTGTTCCTCGACATCTGGTTTTCTTCCTCGGGCTCTGGTTTTGTTCCTCAAATTCTGGTTTTGTCCCTCGGGCTCTAGTGTAGTTCCAAGGCCTCTGGTTTTGTTCCTCGGGCTCTGGTTTTCTTCCTCGGCTTCTGGTTTTAATCCTTGGGCTCTTGTTTTGTTCCTCCAACTCTGTTTTTTTTCCTCTGGCTCTGGTTTTGCTCCTCGGGCTCTGGTTTTGATCCTCCAGCTCTGGTTTTTTTCCTTGGTCTCTGGTGTATTTTCTCGGGTCCTTTTTTTCTTCCTCGGGGTCTGTCTTTTTTCCTAGGGCTCTGGTTTTCTTCCTCGAGCTCTGGTTTTGTTCCACGGGCTCTGATTTTGATCCTCCAGCTCTGGTTTTGTTCCTCGTCCTCTAGTGTAGGTCCACGGACTCTGGTTTTGTTCCTCGGGCTCTGGTTTTGTTCCTCGGACTCTGGTTTTGTTCCTCGACTCCTGGTTTTATTCCTCGGGCCCTCCTTTTGTTCCTCGGTCTCTGGTTTTGATCCTCAGGCTCTGGTTTTCTTCCTCAGGCTCTGGTTTTGTTCCTCCAGCTCTGGTTTTCTTCCTCGGGCTCTGGTTTTGTTCCTCAAATTCTGGTTTTGTTCCTCGGGCTCTAGTGTAGTTCCAAGGCCTCTGGTTTTGTTCCTCAAGCTCTGGTTTTCTTCCTCGGCCTCTGGTTTTAATCCTTGGGCTCTTGTTTTGTTCCTCCAACTCTGTTTTTTTTCCTCGGGCTCTGGGTTTGTTCCTCGGGCTCTGGTTTTGATCCTCAGGCTCTGGTTTTATTCCTTGGGCTCTGGTTTTTTTCCTCGGGCTCTCGTTTAGTTACTCAGTCTCCGGTTTTCTTCCTCGGGCTGTGGTTTTGTTCCGCTGGCTCTGGTTTAATTCCTCGGGTCCTGATTTATTCCCTCGGGCTCTGGGTTTGTTCCTCGGAGTCTGGTTTTGTTCCTCCACACCTGGTTTTATTCCTCGCGCCCTCCTTTTGTTCCTGTTTCTCTGGTTTTGTTACTCAACATCTGGTTTTGTTACTCATCCTCTGGTTTTGTTCCTCGGGCTCTGGTTTTCTCCCTCAGCTTCTGGTTTAATTCCTTGGGCTCTGGTTTTGTTCCTCTAACTCTGCTTTTATTCCTTGGGCTCTGGTTTTGTTCCTTGGGCTCTGGTTTAGTTACTCAGTCTCCAGTTTTCTTCCTCGGGCTCTGGTTTTGTTCCTCGGGCTCTGGTTTCTATCCTCCAGCTCTGGTTTTTTTCCTTGGTCTCTGGTGTATTTTCTCGGGTCCTTTTTTTCTTCCTCGGGGTCTGTCTTTTTTCCTAGGGCTCTGGTTTTCTTCCTCGAGCTCTGGTTTTGTTCCTCGGGCTCTGATTTTGATCCTCCAGCTCTGGTTTTGTTCCTCGTCCTCTAGTGTAGGTCCACGGACTCTGGTTTTGTTCCTCGGGCTCTGGTTTTGTTCCTCGGACTCTGGTTTTGTTCCTCGACATCTGGTTTTATTCCTCGGGCTCTGGTTTTGTTCCTCGGACTCTGGTTTTGTTCCTCGACTCCTGGTTTTATTCCTCGGGCCCTCCTTTTGTTCCTCGGTCTCTGGTTTTGATCCTCAGGCTGTGGTTTTCTTCCTCGGGCTCTGGTTTTGTTCCTCCAGCTCTGGTTTTGTTCCTCGGGCTCTGGTTTTGTTCCTCGGGCTCTGGTTTTGTTCCTCAAGCTCTGGTTTTGTTCCTCGGGCTCTAGTGTAGTTCCAAGGCCTCTGGTTTTCTTCCTCGGCCTCTGGTTTTAATCGTTGGGCTCTTGTTTTGTTCCTCCAACTCTGTTTTTTTCCTCGGGCTCTGGTTTTGCTCCTCGAGCTCTGGTTTTGTTCCTCCAGCTCTGGTTTTATTCCTTAGGCTCTGGTTTTGTTCCTCGGGCTCTCGTTTAGTTACTCAGTCTCCGGTTTTCTTCCTCAGGCTCTGGTTTTGTTCCGCTGGCTCTGGTTTAATTCCTCGGGTCCTGATTTATTCCCTCGGGCTCTGGGTTTGTTCCTCGGAGTCTGGTTTTGTTCCTCCGAGTCTGGTTTTGTTCCTCCACACCTGGTTTTATTCCTCGCGCCCTCCTTTTGTTCCTGTGTCTCTGGTTTTGTTACTCGACATCTGGTTTTGTTACTCATCCTCTGGTTTTGTTCCTCGGGCTCTGGTTTTCTCCCTCAGCTCCTGGTTTAATTCCTTGAGCTCTGGTTTTGTTCCTCTAACTCTTGTTTTATTACTTGGGCTCTGGTTTTGCTCCTCGGGCTCTGGTTTTGTTCCTCCATCTGTGGTTTTATTCCTTGGGCTCTGGTTTTGTTCCTCGGGATCTGGTTTAGTTACTCAGTCTCCAGTTTTCTTCCTCGGGCTGTGGTTTTGTTCCTCGGGCTCTGGTTTCTTTCCTCCAGCTCTGGTTTTTTTCCTTGGTCTCTGGTGTATTTTCTCGGGTCCTTTTTTCCTTCCTCGGGGTCTGTCTTTTTTCCTAGGGCTCTGGTTTTCTTCCTCGAGCTCTGGTTTTGTTCCTCGGGCTCTGATTTTGTTCCTCCAGCTCTGCTTTTGTTCCTCGGCCTCTAGTGTAGTTCCACGGACTCTGGTTTTGTTCCTCGGGCTCTTGTTTTGTTCCTCAGTCTCTGGTTTTGTTCCTTGAGCTCTGGTTTTGTTCCTCGACATCTGGTTTTATTCCTTGGGCTCCGATATTATTCCTTGGGCTCTGGTTTTCTTCCTCTGGCGCTGGTTTGGTTCCTCGGACTCTGGTTTTGTTCCTCGGGCTCTGGTTTTATTCTTCAGGCTCTGGATTTGTTCCTCCAGCTCTGGTTTTGTTCCTCGGGCTCTGGTTTTGTTCCTCAGGCTCTAGTTTTGATCCTCGGGTTCTGGTTTTGTTTCTCTAGCTCTCGTTTCATTCCTCGGGCACTGATTATTTTCGTCGGGCACTGGTTTTGTTCGTCTCGCTCTGGTTTTGTTCCTCGGACTCTGGCTTTGTTCCTCGACACCTGGTTTTATTCCTCGGGCCCTCCTTTTTTTCCTCGGTCTCTGGTTTTGTTCCTCCAGCTCTGGTTTTGTTTCTCAAATTCTGGTTTTGTTCCTCGGGCTCTAGTGTAGTTCCAAGGCCTCTGGTTTTGTTCCTCGGGCTCTGGTTTTCTTCCTCGGTTTCTGGTTTTAATCCTTGGGCTCTTGTTTTGTTCCTCCAACTCTGTTTTTTTTCCTCGGGCTCTTGTTTTGTTCCTCGGGCTCTGGTTTATTTACTCAGTCTCCAGTTTTCTTCCTCGGGCTGTGGTTTTGTTCCGATGGCTCTGGTTTAATTCCTTGGTCCTGATTTATTCCCTCGGGCTCTGGGTTTGTTCCTCGGAGTCTGGTTTTGTTCCTCCACACCTGGTTTTATTCCTCGCGCCCTCCTTTTCTTCCTGTGTCTCTGGTTTTGTTACTCAACATCTGATTTTGTTATTCATCCTCTGGTTTTGTTCCTCGGGCTCTGGTTTTCTCCCTCAGCTTCTGGTTTAATTCCTTGGGCTCTGGTTTTGTTCCTCTAACTCTGCTTTTATTCCTTGGGCTCTGGTTTTGTTCCTCGGGCTCTGGTTTAGTTACTCAGTCTCCAGTTTTCTTCCTCGGGCTGTGGTTTTGTTCCTCGGGCTCTGGTTTCTTTCCTCCAGCTCTGTTTTTTTTCCTTGGGCTCTGGTGTAGTTTCTCGGATCCTTTTTTTCTTCCTCGGGGTCTGTTTTTTTTCCTAGGGCTCTGGTTTTCTTCCTCGAGCTCTGGTTTTGTTCCTCGGGCTCTGATTTTGTTCCTCCACCTCTGGTTTTGTTCCTCGGGCTCTAGTGTAGTTCCACGGACTCTGGTTTTGTTCCTCGGGCTCTTGTTTTGTTCCTCAGTCTCTGGTTTTGTTCCTTGAGCTCTGGTTTTGTTCCTCGACATCTGGTTTTATTCCTTGGGCTCTGTTTTTTTTCCTCGGACTCTGGTTTTGTTCCTCGACTCCTGGTTTTATTCCTCGGTCACTCCTTTTGTTCCTCGGTCTCTGGTTTTGATCCTCAGGCTCTGGCTTTCTTCCTCAGGCTCTGGTTTTCTTCCTCGGGCTCTGGTTTTGTTCCTCGGGCTCTGGTTTTGTTCCTCGGCCTCTAGTGTAGTTCCAAGGCCTCTGGTGTTGTTCCTCGGGCTCTGGTTTTCTTCCTCCGCCTCTGGTTTTAATCCTTGGGCTCTTGTTTTCTTCCTCGGGCTCTGGTTTATTTACGCAGTCTCCAGTTTTCTTCCTCGGGCTGTGGTTTTGTTCTGCTGGCTCTGGTTTAATTCCTCAGGTCCTGATTTATTCCCTCGGACTCTGGGTTTGTTCCTCGGACTCTGGTTTTGTCCCTCGCGCCCTCCTTTTGTTCCTCGGTCTATGGTTTTGTTCCTCAGGCTCTGGTTTTCTTCCTCGGGCTCTGGGTTTGTTCCTTGGGCTCTGGTTTTGTTCCTCGAGCTCTGGTTTTGTTCCTTAGGCTCTGGATTTGTTCCTCGGGCTCTGGTTTAGTTCCTCAGGTACTGGGTTTTTCCCTCAGACCCTGGTTTTCTTCCTCGGCCTCTGGTTTTGTTCCTTGAGCTCTGGTTTTGTTCCTTGAGCTCTGGTTTTGTTCCTCTTGTGCTGGTTTTGTTCCTCAGGCTCTAGTTTTGTTCCTCTGGCTCTGGTTTTGATCCTCAGGCACTGGTTTAGTGCCTCAGGTACTGGTTTTGTTCCTCAGACTCTGGTTTTGTTCCTCGGTCTCTCGTTTTTTTCCTCGACATCTGGTTTAGTTCCTTGGGCTCTGGTTTTGTTCCTCGGGCTCTGGTTTTCTTCCTCGGCCTTTTTTTTTTTTCCTTGGGCTCTGGTTTTGTTCCTCGGGCTCTGGTTTATTTCCTCCAGCTCTGGTTTTTTTCCTTGGGCTCTGGTGTAGTTTCTCGGGTCCTTTCTTTCTTCCTCTGGGTCTGTTTTTTTTCCTAGGGCTCTGGTTTTCTTCCTCGAGCTCTGGTGTTGTTCCTCGGGCTCTTATTTTGTTCCTCGGTCTCTGGTTTTGATCCTCAGGCTCTGGTTTTGTTCCTCCAGCTCTGGTTGTGTTCCTCCAGCTCTTGTTTTGTTCCTTGGGCTCTGGTTTTCTTCCTTGCCCTCTGGTTTAGTTCCTTGGGCTCTGGTTTTCTTCCTCGGCCTCTGTTTTTTTTCCTTGGGGTCTGGTTTTGTCCCTCGGGCTCTGGCTTTGTTCCTCAAGCTCTGGTTTTGTTCCTCGGGCTCTAGTGTAGTTCCAAGGCCTCTGGTTTTGTTCCTCGGGCTCTGGTTTTCTTCCTCGGCTTCTGGTTTTAATCCTTGGGCTCTTGTTTTGTTCCTCCAGCTCTGGTTTTATTCCTTGGGCTCTGGTTTTCTTCCTCGAGCTCTGGTTTTGTTCCTCGGGCTCTGATTTTGTTCCTCCAGCTCTGGTTTTCTTCCTCGGCCTCTAGAGTAGGTCCACGGACTCTGGTTTTGTTCCTCGGGCTCTTGTTTTGTTCCTCAGTCTCTGGTTTTGTTCCTTGAGCTCTGGTTTTGTTCCTCGGACTCTGGTTTTGTTCCTCGGGCTCTGGTTTTCTTCCTCGGGCTCTGGTTTTCTTCCTCGAGCTCTGGTTTTGTTCCTCGGGCTCTGATTTTGTTCCTCCAGCTCTGGTTTTGTTCCTCGGCCTCTAGAGTAGGTCCACGGACTCTGGTTTTCTTCCTCGGCTTCTGGTTTTAATCCTTGGGCTCTTGTTTTGTTCCTCCTACTCTGTTTTTTTTCCTCGGGCTCTGGTTTTGCTCCTCGGGCTCTGGTTTTGATCCCCAGGCTCTGGTTTTATTCCTTGGTCTCTAGTGTAGTTCCAAGGCCTCTGGTTTTGTTCTTCGGGCTCTGGTTTTCTTCCTCGGCCTCTGGTTTTATTCCTTGGGCTCTGGTTTTGTTCCTCGGGCTCTGGTTTATTTACTCACTCTCCAGTTTTCTTCCTCGGGCTGTGGTTTTGTTCTGCTGGCTCTGGTTTAATTCCTCGGGTCCTGATTTATTCCCTCGGGCTCTGGGTTTGTTCCTCGGTCTCTGGTTTTGATCCTCAGGCTCTGGCTTTCTTCCTCAGGCTCTGGTTTTCTTCCTCGGGCTCTGGTTTTGTTCCTCCAGCTCTGGTTTTGTTCCTCGGGCTCTGGTTTTGTTCCTCGGGCTCTGGTTTTGTTCCTCAAGCTCTGGTTTTGTTCCTCGGGCTCTAGTGTAGTTCCAAGGCCTCTGGTTTTCTTCCTCGGGCTCTGGTTTTCTTCCTCGGCTTCTGGTTTTAATCCTTGGGCTCTTGTTTTGTTCCTCCAGCTCTGGTTTTATTCCTTGCGCTCTGGTGTAGTTTCGTGGGTCCTTTTTTAATTCCTCGGGGTCTTTTTTTTTCCTAGGGCTCTGGTTTTCTTCCTCGAGCTCTGGTTTTGTTCCTCGGGCTCTGATTTTGTTCCTCCAGCTCTGCTTTTGTTCCTCGGCCTCTAGAGTAGGTCCACGGACTCTGGTTTTGTTCCTCGGGCTCTTGTTTTGTTCCTCAGTCTCTGGTTTTGTTCCTTGAGCTCTGGTTTTGTTCCTCGGGCTCTGGTTTTGTTCCTCGGACTCTGGTTTTGTTCCTCGACATCTGGTTTTATTCCTCGGGCTCTGGTTTTTTTCCTCGGACTCTGGTTTTGTTCCTCGACTCCTGGTTTTATTCCTCGGGCCCTCCTTTTGTTCCTCGGTCTCTGGTTTTAATCCTCAGGCTCTGGTTTTCTTCCTCAGGCTCTGGTTTTTTCCTCCAGCTCTGGTTTTTTTCCTCGGGCTCTGGTTTTGTTCCTCGGGCTCTGGTTTTGTTCCTCAAATTCTGGTTTTGTTCCTCGGGCTCTAGTGTAGTTCCAAGGCCTCTGGTTTTGTTCCTCAAGCTCTGGTTTTCTTCCTCGGCCTCTGGTTTTAATCCTTGGGCTCTTGTTTTGTTCCTCCAACTCTGTTTTTTTTCCTCGGGCTCTGGTTTTGCTCCTCGAGCTCTGGTTTTGATCCTCAGGCTCTGGTTTTTTTCCTTGGGCTCTGGTTTTGTTCCTCGGCCTCTGGTTTAGTTACTCAGTCTCCGGTTTTCTTCCTCGGGCTGTGGTTTTGTTCCTCTGGCTCTGGTTTAATTCCTCGGGTCCTGATTTATTCCCTCGGGCTCTGGGTTTGTTCCTCGGAGTCTGGTTTTGTTCCTCCACACCTGGTTTTATTCCTCGCGCCCTCCTTTTGTTCCTGTGTCTCTGGTTTTGTTAATCAACATCTGGTTTTGTTACTCATCCTCTGGTTTTGTTCGTCGGGCTCTGGTTTTCTCCCTCAGCTTCTGGTTTAATTCCTTGGGCTCTGGTTTTGTTCCTCTAACTCTGGTTTTATTACTTGGGCTCTGGTTTTGCTCCTCGGGCTCTGGTTTTGGTCCTCCAGCTCTGGTTTATTCCTTGGGCTCTGGTTTTGTTCCTCGGGCTCTGGTTTAGTTACTCAGTCTCCAGTTTTCTTCCTCGGGCTGTGGTTTTGTTCCTCGGGCTCTGGTTTCTTTCCTCCAGCTCTGTTTTTTTTCCTTGGGCTCTGGTGTAGTTTCTCGGATCCTTTTTTTCTTCCTCGGGGTCTGTTTTTTTTCCTAGGGCTCTGGTTTTCTTCCTCGAGCTCTGGTTTTGTTCCTCGGGCTCTGATTTTGTTCCTCCAGCTCTGGTTTTGTTCCTCGGCCTCTAGTGTAGTTCCACGGACTCTGGTTTTGTTCCTCGGGCTCTTGTTTTGTTCCTCAGTCTCTGGTTTTGTTCCTTGAGCTCTGGTTTTGTTCCTCGACATCTGGTTTTATTCCTTGGGCTCTGTTTTTTTTCCTCGGACTCTGGTTTTGTTCCTCGACTCCTGGTTTTATTCCTCGGTCACTCCTTTTGTTCCTCGGTCTCTGGTTTTGATCCTCAGGCTCTGGCTTTCTTCCTCGGGCTCTGGTTTTCTTCCTCGGGCTCTGGTTTTGTTCCTCGGGCTCTGGTTTTGTTCCTCAAGCTCTGGTTTTGTTCCTCGGCCTCTAGTGTAGTTCCAAGGCCTCTGGTGTTGTTCCTCGGGCTCTGGTTTTCTTCCTCGGCCTCTGGTTTTAATCCTTGGGCTCTTGTTTTCTTCCTCGGGCTCTGGTTTATTTACGCAGTCTCCAGTTTTCTTCCTCGGGCTGTGGTTTTGTTCTGCTGGCTCTGGTTTAATTCCTCAGGTCCTGATTTATTCCCTCGGACTCTGGGTTTGTTCCTCGGACTCTGGTTTTGTCCCTCGCGCCCTCCTTTTGTTCCTCGGTCTATGGTTTTGTTCCTCAGGCTCTGGTTTTCTTCCTCGGGCTCTGGGTTGTTCCTTGGGCTCTGGTTTTGTTCCTCGAGCTCTGGTTTTGTTCCTTAGGCTCTGGATTTGTTCCTCGGGCTCTGGTTTAGTTCCTCAGGTACTGGGTTTTTCCCTCAGACCCTGGTTTTCTTCCTCGGGCTCTGGTTTTGTTCCTTGAGCTCTGGTTTTGTTCCTTGAGCTCTGGTTTTGTTCCTCTTGTGCTGGTTTTGTTCCTCAGGCTCTAATTTTGTTCCTCGGGCTCTGGTTTTGTTCCTCTGGCTCTGGTTTTGATCCTCGGTCTCTCGTTTTTTTCCTCGACATCTGGTTTAGTTCCTTGGGCTCTGGTTTTGTTCCTCGGGCTCTGGTTTTCTTCCTCGGCCTCTGTTTTTTTTCCTTGGGCTCTGGTTTTGTTCCTCGGGCTCTGGTTTCTTTCCTCCAGCTCTGGTTTTTTTCCTTGGGCTCTGGTGTAGTTTCTCGGGTCCTTTCTTTCTTCCTCTGGGTCTGTTTTTTTTCCTAGGTCTCTGGTTTTCTTCCTCGAGCTCTGGTGTTGTTCCTCGGGCTCTTATTTTGTTCCTCCGTCTCTGGTTTTGCTCCTCAGGCTCTGGTTTTGTTCCTCCAGCTCTGGTTGTGTTCCTCCAGCTCTTGTTTTGTTCCTTGGGCTCTGGTTTTCTTCCTTGCCCTCTGGTTTAGTTCCTTGGGCTCTGGTTTTCTTCCTCGGCCTCTGTTTTTTTTCCTTGGGGTCTGGCTTTCTTCCTCGGGCTCTGGCTTTGTTCCTCAAGCTCTGGTTTTGTTCCTCGGGCTCTAGTGTAGTTCCAAGGCCTCTGGTTTTGTTCCTCGGGCTCTGGTTTTCTTCCTCGGCTTCTGGTTTTAATCCTTGGGCTCTTGTTTTGTTCCTCCAGCTCTGGTTTTATTCCTTGGGCTCTGGTTTTCTTCCTCGAGCTCTGGTTTTGTTCCTCGGGCTCTGATTTTGTTCCTCCAGCTCTGGTTTTGTTCCTCGGCCTCTAGAGTAGGTCCACGGACTCTGGTTTTGTTCCTCGGGCTCTTGTTTTGTTCCTCAGTCTCTGGTTTTGTTCCTTGAGCTCTGGTTTTGTTCCTCGGACTCTGGTTTTGTTCCTCGGGCTCTGGTTTTCTTCCTCGGGCTCTGGTTTTCTTCCTCGACCTCTGGTTTTGTTCCTCGGGCTCTGATTTTGTTCCTCCAGCTCTGGTTTTGTTCCTCGGCCTCTAGAGTAGCTCCACGGACTCTGGTTTTGTTCCTCGGGCTCTGGTTTTCTTCCTCGAGCTCTGGTTTTGTTCCTCGGGCTCTGATTTTGTTCCTCCAGCTCTGGTTTTGTTCCTCGGCCTCTAGAGTAGGTCCACGGACTCTGGTTTTCTTCCTCGGCTTCTGGTTTTAATCCTTGGGCTCTTGTTTTGTTCCTCCTACTCTGTTTTTTTTCCTCGGGCTCTGGTTTTGCTCCTCGGGCTCTGGTTTTGATCCCCAGGCTCTGGTTTTATTCCTTGGTCTCTAGTGTAGTTCCAAGGCCTCTGGTTTTGTTCTTCGGGCTCTGGTTTTCTTCCTCGGCCTCTGGTTTTATTCCTTGGGCTCTGGTTTTGTTCCTCGGGCTCTGGTTTATTTACTCAGTCTCCAGTTTTCTTCCTCGGGCTGTGGTTTTGTTCTGCTGGCTCTGGTTTAATTCCTCAGGTCCTGATTTATTCCCTCGGGCTCTGGGTTTGTTCCTCGGACTCTGGTTTTGTCCCTCGCGCCCTCCTTTTGTTCCTCGGTCTATGGTTTTGTTCCTCAGGCTCTGGTTTTCTTCCTCGGGCTCTGGGTTTGTTCCTTGGGCTCTGGTTTTGTTCCTCGAGCTCTGGTTTTGTTCCTTAGGCTCTGGATTTGTTCCTCGGGCTCTGGTTTAGTTCCTCAGGTACTGGGTTTTTCCCTCAGACCCTGGTTTTCTTCCTCGGGCTCTGGTTTTGTTCCTTGAGCTCTGGTTTTGTTCCTTGAGCTCTGGTTTTGTTCCTCTTGTGCTGGTTTTGTTCCTCAGGCTCTAGTTTTGTTCCTCATCCTCTGGTTTTGTTCCTCTGGCTCTGGTTTTGATCCTCGGTCTCTCGTTTTTTTCCTCGACATCTGGTTTAGTTCCTTGGGCTCTGGTTTTGTTCCTCGGGCTCTGGTTTTCTTCCTCGGCCTCTGTTTTTTTTCCTTGGGCTCTGGTTTTGTTCCTCGGGCTCTGGTTTCTTTCCTCCAGCTCTGGTTTTTTTCCTTGGGCTCTGGTGTAGTTTCTCGGGTCCTTTCTTTCTTCCTCTGGGTCTGTTTTTTTTCCTAGGGCTCTGGTTTTCTTCCTCGAGCTCTGGTGTTGTTCCTCGGGCTCTTATTTTGTTCCTCGGTCTCTGGTTTTGATCCTCAGGCTCTGGTTTTGTTCCTCCAGCTCTGGTTGTGTTCCTCCAGCTCTTGTTTTGTTCCTTGGGCTCTGGTTTTCTTCCTTGCCCTCTGGTTTAGTTCCTTGGGCTCTGGTTTTCTTCCTCGGCCTCTGTTTTTTTTCCTTGGGGTCTGGTTTTGTTCCTCGGGCTCTGGCTTTGTTCCTCAAGCTCTGGTTTTGTTCCTCGGGCTCTAGTGTAGTTCCAAGGCCTCTGGTTTTGTTCCTCGGGCTCTGGTTTTCTTCCTCGGCTTCTGGTTTTAATCCTTGGGCTCTTGTTTTGTTCCTCCAGCTCTGGTTTTATTCCTTGGGCTCTGGTTTTCTTCCTCGAGCTCTGGTTTTGTTCCTCGGGCTCTGATTTTGTTCCTCCAGCTCTGGTTTTGTTCCTCGGCCTCTAGAGTAGGTCCACGGACTCTGGTTTTGTTCCTCGGGCTCTTGTTTTGTTCCTCAGTCTCTGGTTTTGTTCCTTGAGCTCTGGTTTTGTTCCTCGGACTCTGGTTTTGTTCCTCGGGCTCTGGTTTTCTTCCTCGGGCTCTGGTTTTCTTCCTCGAGCTCTGGTTTTGTTCCTCGGGCTCTGATTTTGTTCCTCCAGCTCTGGTTTTGTTCCTCGGCCTCTAGAGTAGCTCCACGGACTCTGGTTTTGTTCCTCGGGCTCTGGTTTTCTTCCTCGAGCTCTGGTTTTGTTCCTCGGGCTCTGATTTTGTTCCTCCAGCTCTGGTTTTGTTCCTCGGCCTCTAGAGTAGGTCCACGGACTCTGGTTTTCTTCCTCGGCTTCTGGTTTTAATCCTTGGGCTCTTGTTTTGTTCCTCCTACTCTGTTTTTTTTCCTCGGGCTCTGGTTTTGCTCCTCGGGCTCTGGTTTTGATCCCCAGGCTCTGGTTTTATTCCTTGGTCTCTAGTGTAGTTCCAAGGCCTCTGGTTTTGTTCTTCGGGCTCTGGTTTTCTTCCTCGGCCTCTGGTTTTATTCCTTGGGCTCTGGTTTTGTTCCTCGGGCTCTGGTTTATTTACTCAGTCTCCAGTTTTCTTCCTCGGGCTGTGGTTTTGTTCTGCTGGCTCTGGTTTAATTCCTCAGGTCCTGATTTATTCCCTCGGGCTCTGGGTTTGTTCCTCGGACTCTGGTTTTGTCCCTCGCGCCCTCCTTTTGTTCCTCGGTCTATGGTTTTGTTCCTCAGGCTCTGGTTTTCTTCCTCGGGCTCTGGGTTTGTTCCTTGGGCTCTGGTTTTGTTCCTCGAGCTCTGGTTTTGTTCCTTAGGCTCTGGATTTGTTCCTCGGGCTCTGGTTTAGTTCCTCAGTTACTGGGTTTTTCCCTCACACCCCGGTTTTCTTCCTCGGCCTCTGGTTTTGTTCCTTGAGCTCTGGTTTTGTTCCTTGAGCTCTGGTTTTGTTCCTCTTGTGCTGGTTTTGTTCCTCAGGCTCTAGTTTTGTTCCTCGGGCTCTGGTTTTGTTCCTCTGGCTCTGGTTTTGTTCCTCAGGCACTGGTTTAGTGTCTCAGGTACTGGTTTTGTTCCTCAGACTCTGGTTTTGTTCCTCGGTCTCTCGTTTTTTTCCTCGACATCTCGTTTAGTTCCTTGGGCTCTGGTTTTGTTCCTCGGGCTCTGGTTTTCTTCCTCGGCCTCTGTTTTTTTTCCTTGGGCTATGGTTTTGTTCCTCGGGCTCTGGTTTCTTTCCTCCAGCTCTGGTTTTTTTCCTTGGGCTCTGCTGTAGTTTCTCGGGTCCTTTCTTTCTTCCTCGGGGTCTGTTTTTTTTCCTAGGGCTCTGGTTTTCTTCCTCGAGCTCTGGTTTTGTTCCTCGGGCTCTTATTTTGTTCCTCGGTCTCTGGTTTTGATCCTCAGGCTCTGGTTTTCTTCCTCAGGTTCTGCTTTTGTTCCTCCAGCTCTGGTTTTGTTCCTCAGGCTCTGGTTTTGTTCCTCGGGCTCTGGTTTTGTTCCTCCAGCTCTGGTTTTGTTCCTTGGGCTCTGGTTTTGTTCCTCAGGCTCTGGTTTTCTTCCTTGCCCTCTGGTTTAGTTCCTTGGGCTCTGGTTTTGTTCCTCGGGCTCTGGTTTTCTTCCTCGGCCTCTGTTTTTTTTCCTTAGGCTCTGGTTTTGTTCCTCGGGCTCTGGTTTCTTTCCACCACCTCTGGTTTTTTTCCTCGTGCTCTGGTTTTGTTCCTCGGGCTCTGGTTTTGTTCCTCAAATTCTGTTTTTTTTCCTCGGGCTCTAGTGTAGTTCCAAGGCCTCTGGTTTTGTTCCTCGGGCTCTGGTTTTGTTCCTCGGCCTCTGGTTTTAATCCTTGGGCTCTTGTTTTGTTCCTCCAACTCTGTTTTTTTTCCTCGGGCTCTGGTTTTGCTCCTCGGGCTCTGGTTTTGATCCTCAGGCTCTGGTTTTCTTCCTCGGGCTCTGGTTTTGTTCCGCTGGCTCTGGTTTAATTCCTCGGGTCCTGATTTATTCCCTCGGGCTCTGGGTTTGTTCCTCGGAGTCTGGTTTTGTTCCTCCACACCTGGTTTTATTCCTCGAGCCCTCCTTTTGTTCCTGTGTCTCTGGTTTTGTTACTCGACATCTGGTTTTTTTACTCATCCTCTGGTTATGTTCCTCGGGCTCTGGTTTTCTCCCTCAGCTTCTGGTTTAATTCCTTGGGCTCTGGTTTTGTTCCTCTAACTCTGGTTTTATTACTTGGGCTAGGCTTTTGCTCCTCGGGCTCTGGTTTTGGTCCTCCAGCTCTGGTTTTATTCCTTGGGCTCTGGTTTTGTTCCTCGGGCTCTGGTTTAGTTACTCAGTCTCCAGTTTTCTTCCTCGGGCTGTGGTTTTGTTCCTCGGGCTCTGGTTTCTTTCCTCCAGCTCTGTTTTTTTTCCTTGGGCTCTGGTGTAGTTTCTCGGGTCCTTTCTTTCTTCCTCGGGGTCTGTTTTTTTTCCTAGGGCTCTGGTTTTCTTCCTCGAGCTCTGGTTTTGTTCCTCCAGCTCTGGTTTTGTTCCTCGGCCTCTAGTGTAGTTCCACGGACTCTGGTTTTGTTCCTCGGGCTCTTGTTTTGTTCCTCAGTCTCTGGTTTTGTTCCTTGAGCTCTGGTTTTGTTCCTCGACATCTGGTTTTATTCCTTGGGCTCTGTTTTTTTTCCTCGGACTCTGTTTTTGTTCCTCGACATCTGGTTTTATTCCTCGGGCCCTCCTTTTGTTCCTCGGTCTCTGGTTTTAATCCTCACGCTCTGCTTTTCTTCCTCAGGCTCTGGTTTTGTTCCTCGGGCTCTGGTTTTGTTCCTCGGGCTCTCGTTTTCTTCCTCGGGCTCTGGTTTTGTTCCTCAAGCTCTGGTTTTGTTCCTCGGGCTCTAGTGTAGTTCCAAGGCCTCTGGTTTTGTTCCTCGGGCTCTGGTTTTCTTCCTCGGCCTCTGGTTTTAATCCTTGGGCTCTTGTTTTGTTCCTCCAGCTCTGGTTTTATTCCTTGGGCTCTGGTGTAGTTTCTTGGCTCCTTTTTTAATTCCTAGGTGTCTGTTTTTTTCCTAGGGCTCTGGTTTTCTTCCTCGAGCTCTGGTTTTGTTCCTCGGGCTCTGATTTTGTTCCTCCAGCTCTGGTTTTGTTCCTCGGCCTCTAGAGTAGGTCCATGGACTCTGGTTTTGTTCCTCGGGCTCTTGTTTTGTTCCTCAGTCTCTGGTTTTGTTCCTTGAGCTCTGGTTTTGTTCCTCGGGCTCTGGTTTTGTTCCTCGGACTCTGGTTTTGTTCCTCGACATCTGGTTTTATTCCTCGGGCTCTGGTTTTTTTCCTCGGACTCTGGTTTTGTTCCTCGACTCCTGGTTTTATTCCTCGGGCCCTCCTTTTGTTCCTCGGTCTCTGGTTTTAATCCTCAGGCTCTGGTTTTCTTCCTCAGGCTCTGGTTTTGTTCCTCCAGCTCTGGTTTTGTTCCTCGGGCTCTGGTTTTCTTCCTCGGGCTCTGGTTTTCTTCCTCGAGCTCTGGTTTTGTTCCTCAGGCTCTGATTTTGTTCCTCCAGCTCTGGTTTTGTTCCTCGGCCTCTAGAGTAGGTCCACGGACTCTGGTTTTGTTCCTCGGGCTCTTGTTTTGTTCCTCAGTCTCTGGTTTTGTTCCTTGAGCTCTGGTTTTGTTCCTCGGGCTCTGGTTTAGTTCCTCGGACTCTGGTTTTGTTCCTCGACATCTGGTTTTATTCCTCGGGCTCTGGTTTTTTTCCTCGGACTCTGGTTTTCTTCCTCGACTCCTGGTTTTATTCCTCGGGCCCTCTTTTTGTTCCTCGGTCTCTGGTTTTAATCCTCAGGCTCTGGTTTTCTTGCTCAGGCTCTGGTTTTTTTCCTCCAGCTCTGGTTTTGTTCCTCGGGCTCTGGTTTTGTTCCTCGGGCTCTGGTTTTGTTCCTCAAATTCTGGTTTTGTTCCTTGGTCTCTAGTGTAGTTCCAAGGCCTCTGGTTTTGTTCCTCGGGCTCTGGTTTTCTTCCTCGGCTTCTGGTTTTAATCCTTGGGCTCTTGTTTTGTTCCTCCAACTCTGTTTTTTTTCCTCGGGCTCTGGTTTTGCTCCTCGGGCTCTGGTTTTGATCCTCAGGCTCTGATTTTATTCCTTGGGCTCTGGTTCTGTTCCTCGGGCTCTGGTTTAGTTACTCAGTCTCCGGTTTTCTTCCTCGGGCTGTGGTTTTGTTCCGCTGGCTCTGGTTTAATTCCTCGGGTCCTGATTTATTCCCTCGGGCTCTGGGTTTGTTCCTCGGAGTCTGGTTTTGTTCCTCCACACCTGGTTTTATTCCTCACGCCCTCCTTTTGTTCCTGTGTCTCTGGTTTTGTTACTCAACATCTGGTTTTTTTACTCATCCTCTGGTTTTGTTCGTCGGGCTCTGGTTTTCTCCCTCAGCTTCTGGTTTAATTCCTTGGGCTCTGGTTTTGTTCCTCTAACTCTGGTTTTATTACTTGGGCTCTGGTTTTGCTCCTCGGGCTCTGGTTTTGGTCCTCCAGCTCTGGTTTTATTCCTTGGGCTCTGGTGTAGTTTCTCGGGTCCTTTCTTTCTTCCTCGGGGTCTGTTTTTTTTCCTAGGGCTCTGGTTTTCTTCCTCGAGCTCTGGTTTTTTTTTCTCGGGCCCTTATTTTGTTCCTTGGGCTCTGGTTTTGTTCCTCGGCCTCTAGAGTAGGTCCACGGACTCTGGTTTTGTTCCTCGGGCTCTTGTTTTGTTCCTCAGTCTCTGGTTTTGTTCCTCGACATCTGGTTTTATTCCTTGGGCTCTGGTTTTTTTCCTCGGACTCTGGTTTTGTTCCTCGACTCCTGGTTTTATTCCTCGGGCCCTCCTTTTGTTCCTCGGTATCTGGTTTTGATCCTCAGGCTCTGGCTTTCTTCCTCAGGCTCTGGTTTTCTTCCTCGGGCTCTGGTTTTGTTCCTCCAGCTCTGGTTTTGTTCCTCGGGCTCTGGTTTTCTTCCTCGGGCTCTGGTTTTCTTCCTCGAGCTCTGGTTTTGTTCCTCAGGCTCTGATTTTGTTCCTCCAGCTCTGGTTTTGTTCCTCGGCCTCTAGAGTAGGTCCACGGACTCTGGTTTTGTTCCTCGGGCTCTTGTTTTGTTCCTCAGTCTCTGGTTTTGTTCCTTGAGCTCTGGTTTTGTTCCTCGGGCTCTGGTTTAGTTCCTCGGACTCTGGTTTTGTTCCTCGACATCTGGTTTTATTCCTCGGGCTCTGGTTTTTTTCCTCGGACTCTGGTTTTCTTCCTCGACTCCTGGTTTTATTCCTCGGGCCCTCTTTTTGTTCCTCGGTCTCTGGTTTTAATCCTCAGGCTCTGGTTTTCTTGCTCAGGCTCTGGTTTTTTTCCTCCAGCTCTGGTTTTGTTCCTCGGGCTCTGGTTTTCTTCCTCGGGCTCTGGTTTTGTTCCTCAAATTCTGGTTTTGTTCCTTGGTCTCTAGTGTAGTTCCAAGGCCTCTGGTTTTGTTCCTCGGGCTCTGGTTTTCTTCCTCGGCTTCTGGTTTTAATCCTTGGGCTCTTGTTTTGTTCCTCCAACTCTGTTTTTTTTCCTCGGGCTCTGGTTTTGCTCCTCGGGCTCTGGTTTTGATCCTCAGGCTCTGATTTTATTCCTTGGGCTCTGGTTCTGTTCCTCGGGCTCTGGTTTAGTTACTCAGTCTCCGGTTTTCTTCCTCGGGCTGTGGTTTTGTTCCGCTGGCTCTGGTTTAATTCCTCGGGTCCTGATTTATTCCCTCGGGCTCTGGGTTTGTTCCTCGGAGTCTGGTTTTGTTCCTCCACACCTGGTTTTATTCCTCACGCCCTCCTTTTGTTCCTGTGTCTCTGGTTTTGTTACTCAACATCTGGTTTTTTTACTCATCCTCTGGTTTTGTTCGTCGGGCTCTGGTTTTCTCCCTCAGCTTCTGGTTTAATTCCTTGGGCTCTGGTTTTGTTCCTCTAACTCTGGTTTTATTACTTGGGCTCTGGTTTTGCTCCTCGGGCTCTGGTTTTGGTCCTCCAGCTCTGGTTTTATTCCTTGGGCTCTGGTGTAGTTTCTCGGGTCCTTTCTTTCTTCCTCGGGGTCTGTTTTTTTTCCTAGGGCTCTGGTTTTCTTCCTCGAGCTCTGGTTTTTTTTTCTCGGGCCCTTATTTTGTTCCTTGGGCTCTGGTTTTGTTCCTCGGCCTCTAGAGTAGGTCCACGGACTCTGGTTTTGTTCCTCGGGCTCTTGTTTTGTTCCTCAGTCTCTGGTTTTGTTCCTCGACATCTGGTTTTATTCCTTGGGCTCTGGTTTTTTTCCTCGGACTCTGGTTTTGTTCCTCGACTCCTGGTTTTATTCCTCGGGCCCTCCTTTTGTTCCTCGGTATCTGGTTTTGATCCTCAGGCTCTGGCTTTCTTCCTCAGGCTCTGGTTTTCTTCCTCGGGCTCTGGTTTTGTTCCTTGGGCTCTGGTTTTGTTCCTCGGGCTCTGGTTTTGTTCCTCGGGCTCTGGTTTTGTTCCTTGGGCTCTGGTTTTGTTCCTCAGGCTCTGGTTTTCTTCCTTGCCCTCTGGTTTAGTTCCTTGGGCTCTGGTTTTGTTCCTCGGGCTCTGGTTTTCTTCCTTGGCCTCTGTTTTTTTTCCTTGAGCTCTGGTTTTGTTCCTCGGGCTCTGGTTTCTTTCCTCCAGCTCTGGTTTTTTTCCTCGGGCTCTGGTGTAGTTTCTCGGGTCCTTTTTTCATTCCTCGGGGTCTGTTTTTTTTCCTAGGGCTCTGGTTTTCTTCCTCGAGCTCTGGTTTTGTTCCTCAGGCTCTGATTTTGTTCCTCCAGCTCTGCTTTTGTTCCTCGGCCTCTAGAGTAAGTCCACTGAGTCTGGTTTTGTTCCTCGGGCTCTTGTTTTGTTCCTCAGTCTCTGGTTTTGTTCCTTGAGCTTTGGTTTTTTTCCTCGGACTCTGGTTTTGTTCCTCACTCCTGGTTTTATTCCTCGGCCCCTCCTTTTGTTCTTTGGGATCTGGTCTTCTTCCTCGGGCTCTGGTTTTCTTCCTCGAGCTCTGGTTTTGTTCCTCGGGCTCTGATTTTGTTCCTCCAGCTCTGGTTTTGTTCCTCGGCCTCTACAGTAGGTCCACGGACTCTGGT